>NC_084461.1:57896000-58200500 GCF_027409185.1 Cynocephalus volans | reverse complement strand
TACAGTTAGTTGAGTCTCACCAAAGTCATTTAACTCAATTATCAGTGACCAGCCAAAGTTTCTATATTGTAGGTGCTTTGGGTTTATGATTTAGAGAATGAGGCTTTCTTGTTAATTTCAAGTTGCTTCAACTAAAAAAGTAAACTAAATGGTGAAAAAAAAAAAAAATCCATGAAGGCTGTTGCAACCATTTTTGGGGAATGATTTGCTGTGATATTTAAACAAAGTTAAAGTCAGTTTTTGGTAAACTGAAAAATTGGCCAATGTTCACTCAGTAAATTGGTAATACCGAGGACTGAATTTTGGCAAATCCCACAAGTTGCTTTCTTTGTGCCACAAGACATGCTTATTATTATTTTGGGGGGAGGGGGTAATAAAAATCTCTGGCCTCCCTCCTGCCCTCTGCACATGATGTATGCTTGACCATGGATCTGTTCCCCTGACCCCTTCCAGTTGTCAAGGCTCCTTCTATCTCACAGATTCCTTACTCTCAGGACAAGGCCTGCTCTTTTCCATGTTATGGGGCTGCTGGGGGCAAAATACTTATCCCAATCATCTGAGCTTAAAGAAGAAAATAATTATTTCTTTGAAATAAGGAGACATTCAGTAAACAGGATTAGCATATATGTCAAGCAGTGGGGATCTCAGCTAGTGGTAGTCTCAGTCTGTCCAGGTCTCCCAGAGCCCCCCTCTCTGGGGGTTGCAGAGTCTTGACGGTCTGAGGCCTGGCTTTCAGAATGAACCAAGAAAAGCCCTCAGAGGTTGGAACACTCAGAGCTATATTCCCAAACCCCAGAGCTTCCTGCCAGTTTCTTTGGCAGATAGTCTTAGTTTCTAAGCATGTGATATGAATGTTCTTCCAATGGCCAGCCAGCAAGGAGCTGGTTGGGCAGGTCAGCTCTCAGCTAGAACACAGGCAACAGACTGGCTGGGACTGGCTGTTGACATTGCTGGCCTGATGAGCCCAGTGGCAGGACCAGGACTGAGATTAGAACATTGAGTCTCCAGCTGCTTTTAACTCTGTTAATTGTCTTTAAATGTCATTTGTAATGCAACAGCACCATTGCAGAGTATATATGAGTTTGTCCTTAAAGAGGAAAAAGAGAGTCTCATATATATATATGTATGTATATATTCACACACACATGTAAAGGAGCTTATAGTCTAATTATACACACAAACATATACATTATATATGCATAATTACATATGCACCTATGTATCATTATATATGTACAATAACAAATGTATAATTTTTTATTGCATGTTGGTCTCTTCATTAGACCAGAGGTTCCTTAATTCACAGCTATTTTTCTTTTTAATATTTATGTACTAAAGTCCTAAAAATGTGTCTGACTAATAATTCAATACATTTTTGGTGAATGAACGAACATATTCACCCCCAAAATCTCAAGATTTAATATAAAATTCAGTGTAATGTTCAATTGATGTGATAGAGAACCACTTTAAAAATCTTAATAATTTCATTTGTGAGATGCTGTATGTTATCACATGAAAGTTATCAAATACATACATACTACCAATAAATTATAAAAATTGTTATAAAAACAAATTATGTATGTATATTAAAAAGAAAGCTGATGTATGCTATGATGCTGCTGCCAGTGTTAAACCAAATCACTTGAAATACTTCTTCTCTAATGGTCCAGACTGGTTTAAAATGTTAAAAAATCAAATTCTAATCATTTTATTCATTCATGTATACATAGTTTCTAAACTATCACCTGAAGCTCAGTAATTGTGGACAGTATAAAATAGCTTTATTCGACTGTCTAGGCAAATCAGGCACAGCCTGAGGGTGTATGAATTTGGCTTTTAGAGGCAGAAAGTTTTCTTTTCCATGTGCCTGACTATTAAGCATCAAATTACAAACATCTTTCTTTTTTCTTCCCTGTATTAGTTTTCTGTTGCTGGGTAACAAATAACAAGTTTAGCAGCTTAAAACAATACCCATTGATTAGCTCATAGTTCTGTAGGTCAGAAGTCCTTCACGGCATGACTGGAGTCTGTGCTCAGGATATCACAAGACTGAAACTGAGACATTGTCTGGACTGAGTTTTCATCTGGAAACTCTTGGGGGAAATCTACTTCCAAGCTCATTCTCTTTGTTGGCAGAATTTAGTTGCTTGAGGTTGTAGGATTGAAGTCTCCGTTTCTTTGCTTGCTGTCAGCTGGGGGCTGTTCTCAGTCTCTGGAGGTCATGCCCATCCCTTGCCATGTGGCCCCTCTGCCTTCAGGCCAGCAATGGCGTGGCTTGGTTAGTCCTCCTCATACTTCCAATCTCTGACTTCCTATCTCTGATCTCCAGGCACAGATTTAAAGGGCTCATGTGACAAGGCCAGGCCCACCTGGATACTCTCATTCTCTTAAGCTCAACTGATTTGGGCATTTACTGCTGCAAAACCCCTTTTGCCATATAACATAACATAATCATGGGAGCAGCATCTCATTATCTTCACAGATTCTGCCCATACCTGGAAGGAGATTATCCGAGGGCGAGGTCACTGGGGATCATCTCAGAAATCTGCCTGCGAAATTGCCTTATATCAGGGCTTTGATTAGAGCTCAGGTATTGTCAGTCATGTGTGGTGTTTGTATGTGTATGTCTGGTGTGTACATAGGAGAAAATACGTGTGGTGTGTGTGGAGGTTGGATTAGCCTGACCTCTGAGGTCAGTTCAATTAGTCCATGAAACAAGGAATAGCTACAATAGCATCATTTTAAAATATGAATATGCTTTTGTTGTCTGGTCTTTAAAAAAAATTAATCAATTTTTTAAAATTTATTTTTTATTAACATATTCATTGTTACCAACCATAGTTATTCTTTATGCCCCTTATCTAATCTCCCCTCCCCCTCTTCCCTTCTCTCTCCATCCCCTCCCCCCCATAACCATAGATTTGTTCTCTGCATCTGATAGATTAACTGTTTCTCTGTTGGTTTGTTGCCTGGATGATCCGTTCAGTACTGAGTCAGGTGTGATCAAGTCCTCCCCTCTTATCATAAATCAGATGCTGCTTCTATTACTCTGGAGTGTGCTTTGTGGAGAGAGAGGGTCTCATCTTCTTTATTTATTTTTGGTCTCCTTGTCTGGTCTTTTGGATAGTTGTGTTCCTTCTTTACCCACTATTCTTTCTTTCCCAATTTAAAATGTTTTGCGGTCAGCAAGTGTTTTACCCTTCCCTTGGCTGATACTTCATAAGAGAAGACAATGCCACGTACTTCTTCTGATGGAAATAGCTGGGTCTAAAGATCAGAGGCCCAAGAATATGAGCACAATTTCTCATGGTTATCACTTTGGAGGCTGTGGAGCCTAGGGAAAATTTCTTAATTAGTTTTCCATGGAATTAAAGTTAGGTGATTACTCAAGATCTGCACAAGAATTTTGGTTGCAAATATTTTCCCTGAGATACTGTATTTCAATCAGCATGGTCGGGGTGGTAATTGCCATTAGAAAAAGTGGTGGGAGATAAATTATAATATTGGAGGTTTGGAATGATATGTTATCTAGGAAGAGACTTCAATCTTGCTATTTTTGAGTAGAAGAATGTGTGTTGATAGTGCAGTTTAGAATTTCAAAATGGTGAAACAGCCTTATTCTAGCCCAAGGATTCTTTACCAGTGGCCCATGGACCTCTAGGGATCACAGATGGGCTTCCAGAAAGGCCAGGATTTTTTGAAACTGAATGTTAGTTGTGAGTTTGTATGTGTTTGTCTGGAGAGGGGCTAATGATATAATTAGATCCACTCATGGGTTCAGTTCACCAAAGTGATTAAAAACTGCCAGGCTAATTAGAAGACCATCTTTTCCTGATCAAGGAAATTGGTGCCCGTGGGGGTCAAATGTCGTGCCTGAAATCACAGAACTAATTTGTTGGTTGCGTAACATAGATTAGATTCCATGGTCCCTGAAGCCCATTCTAACACACTGTTCCTGCACTTTATCCTGAGAACGACCTTTAAGGCCACACATGTGTGACAGTCATATATTAACTATACCAATATTACACTGTTCCCTTCAAAATAGTTTCTTAGATACATGGTATCTGTTTTAAAAGAAGCAAGCTGAAAGTGGTAAAAAGATATACTAGGTTGGGACATACATATGTATTGCCTTATGTTATAAAAATGCAGCCAATAGCTGTTGAACAAATGAGTGGTATGGAATATTCTACTTATAAAACAAAAGTATATAGGGGGCCTGCTTTTTTACTAATACTCTGTTAGTTACTGCTAGAACTGCTATAAAAATTACTTTTGTGACAAATGTATTTTTTAATTAAATTAAATTAAAGGCAGGAGAAGCAATCAGGGAGTGATTATAAAAAATTACTGATTATTAATGATGATGGAGATGATAATAAAGGTATTTGAGTGATTATGATGTACCAGATATGGCTGTGCTAAATGATATATCTAAATTATCTCATTTGATTTAATCCTTACCAATATTCTATGATTTAGATGTTATCACCATATAAATAACTGAGGTCCAAGAAGGTTAATTACCTTAGAGTTTAGAGTCAGTAAATGGCACAGCACAAGTTCAAACCTGGATGGGTTGACAAAGTCTTATGCTCTAACCTCTAAACACAAGGTTCATTCCTGATAAATTGGAATAATACAACATTGGAATAGGTGAGTTTTTAAGAATTGAATAGCAAAAACAATATTATCTTCAAGACACCTTTATTAACTCCCCTCTCCCAAATACACATAGACAAATTTAGCTTTAAAATTTATCTCCATATTAGCTTTATATTTTTCTTTTGTTTACAGTTTTCTTTTGTGTCTAGCATCAGTCGAATTGACAGGAAAGAAATATTCTTTTTTTACCAAAGCCTGTTAATGTCAAAAATAACTACATAAATAAACCCCTGGAGACATCAGAAAAGTTGAATCGTGAGCCCCTGGGGTTTAAGGCAGTGGAAGTGGGGTCTTTTTAAAGCTGAACAAACTGTCTACTCTTAATCTGGTGCAAGAAATCTAGGTTTTCCACTCAAAGGATGTGTAGATTTCCATTAGTTCTTAGTGCTTGTATGTGGCACAGGCAGTTAATCCATAATTTTTTTTAAAAAACCATTTTTTATACATATAAACATACATGCAGTGAAGTACATATCCCATGAGGTTTTTAAAAGTTTAATTCTGACAGCTTTCAGGACAATTTATTTTGGGTCTTGGGATAGGTGTTTGACAGATAGTGATGGCAGAGCCAACAGTGACCTCGTTACTTGGTGTGGCTTTACGCTTGTGTCCCAGTAACAGGAACCAACATCAGGGCCAATCTGTTCCAGCTAGTTCATATCCAAAAGTGTCACGAGGGAAACTTGGGTGAGCCAGCTGCTCTAGTGAATTTACACAACACCACCAGGAGACTTGGTGTCCCCACGAACATGGGAGGCTTTAGAATACCAACAACAACTGTCTGAATGTTCCCTAAACATTATGAAAATAGCGGTGGAAAATGGCAATGGTTTGCTTGCTCCGATTGAGAATGCCAACCCAAGCCGGGCTATTATATAGGCGCGGGGAGGTGAACGGCCTGGCTTCTCGCCTGGTCTTTGCTCAACAGGATGTGTTTGTGGGCAAGTGCTTTACTTCCATGTCCCTTTTCCTCACTGCCAGAGTGAAGGATTGGACAGGATCAGAGATTTCAGTGAGGAGGTGCAGGGAATGAGGATTGGCCCACTTACGCTGCCCACCACGTTATCAGGACTTCTGCAAGAGGGGAGAATAATTTTTTAGAACATAGTCAATAGTTAAGTGAGGGCTGGCCAGTTAGCTCAGTTGTTAGAGCAAGGTGTTATAACACCAAGGTGAGGGGTTCAGATCCCTGTACTAGCCAGCCACCAAAAACAAACAAAACAGTTAAGTGAAATTTTATATTGAAAAAATTAAAATGTGTTTTTATAATACAAAGTTCAGAAAAAATATGAGACATTTGTTTCTCAATAGGGAACATGACTTTTCAAAGGGTGAGAACTGGCCCATTAAACAGTCCATTCTAGTTCTGAGTTAAGAATTTGGCCAACACCTGGGGGAATTGAGTTCTTTTACTTCTTTGATCCAGTAAATAAAAGATTTGGGGATAGTATTTGGGATATTCCTCAATATTTATCTTTTATTCACTATGTATCAAGATACTATTAGGTCTGGGGATGCAGTTGTCAACAAAGGAGACCAAAGTTCTTGCCCCCAAGGAGCTAACATTCTAGATGACAAATAAGATGAAGAAGTAAATGAAGTGATGTGATAGTTTGGAGGATGTCACGATGTCCTGCCCAGATCTTCTTTCCATGAAAGACCTGCCTTCCAGCTGCTGATAGGGCTGTCACAGATGACTTTTGTCCTTACATGGATTGCCTCAGGGGCAGGGAGCTGCCTTGCCCAATGCAAACCCAATGACTGATCTGGCAGTATGAGGTTCTGGCCTGGGGACTATGCTGAAGAGCCATTTCTTGTTGCAGCACTCCCCAGGGGATTGGCCGAGGCTGTCGCTGAGATGTGTGTTGCAGCCTGACTTTTCTCTTTGCCTGCTCCTGCTTTTGTTTCCTGCTTCCACATAGGGCCAAGACTAGAGTGAGGTGGGTGAGGAACATTGGATGCAAAATTTACAGATGCCCATGCTCCTAGGGACATGCAAGTGCAGGGTCGCTCGGGAATAACATCTTATTTCCAAGTAAAGAGCTTTTAAAAATACAAATGACTTTCAAGGCTGCATCATAGTTTTAACTTTGTGAAGATGCTTTAAGCGCCTAAGGAATCAGAATTCCTAAACTTTAAGCATCTAAGGAATCAGAATCTAGATTAAATTTCAATTCCATATGATGACATAAATGTGAATAATTTAAGTGAGATATCAATTTAATAAATTATAACATTTAGGCATGGTTTGCTTCGCACATATGGAGGCAGTAATAGACACCAATTGGTTATAAGTGTCTTCTTGATTGAGAAATTGGCAAGGTTCTTTTGAGATCAATTAAGTGAAATATCTGCATTTTATTTATTTTTTATTTTTTTGGCAGCTGGCTAGTAAGGAGGAAATATCTTCATTTTAAAAACATCAAGAATTTTTAAAAAATCATGTGACTTAGGTTGAGAAATCACAGTAGTAATAGTTATAATTCTTGCTATATTTTACTGAGGCTTACTAAATGTGTATCATATATTATTCTATTGACTCTTCACAACAGACCTATCATATAGGAATTATTAATTTATTTAAAAAATATGAAAACTGGGTGGCTAGTTAGCTCGGATGTTTAGAACATGGTGTTGTAACACAAGGTCAAGGGTTCAGATCCTCCAGCTGCAAAAAATAAAATAATAAAATAAAATAAAAATGAGAAAACTGAAGCTCAAAGAGTTTAAGTGTTTTGACCCAAATCATGGAGTCAGTAAGATCAGAGTCTAAATTCTAACTGAGGTCTTTTGGTTCCAAAGATCCTGCTCTTTCCATGGGTACAATGTATAAAGGTAATTCTAGCAGTAGGGTTCCAACTGTGAATCCATATTTTTGTCCTTATGTTTTTCCCTTTATAAATCAATAGTTAGCTGAGTGGAGCTCTGACCCTACAATCAGAAGTTAAAAATTTGGGCTGGCTTGTGGCTCACTCGGGAGAGTGTGGTGCTGATAACACCAAGGCCACAGGTTTGGATCCCATATAGGGATGGTCGGTTAGCTCACTGGGTGAGCTTGGTGCTGACAATACCAAGTCAAGGGTTAAGATCCCCTTACCGGTCATCTTTAAAAAAAAAAAAAAAAAAAAGAAGTTAGAAGTTTGTTTAAATGTTTTTAAAGTACCCACCCTCCCAAATCTTTTCAAAATAATGTTGTCAAATTTTATAAAATTGAATGTCTGGCGTGTGTGTGTGTGTGTGTGTGTGTGTGTGTGTGTGTCTACACAACAAAATTGGGTTCTTAGGCTGAATTTGTATTTTTCACTTAAAAAATGTGTTTTTTCAAATACAACATTTGCATGCCTCGATACATGTGATAAACTGGGACACCTTGTTTAGATTAAAACTCCATTGAGAAAAAAAATTCATGTATATTAGTCTTTTTTTCATACAAATACATTTGTCCAGAGAAGGTCATTTTCACTGGCTGGCATTTTGTCAGGAGTTTTGAAGGAACTCAGGTATAATTCTATGGATCTGCTGGCCAAAACGTGTAACTTGTTATTCCCCCAAACCAGTGTGACCCCCATCCACAGGAAATGCTACAGAGAATACCATGGAAATTATAGACCAAGAAGACTAACTTTCATAACTGAAAAACTTGTGAATTAAAAAAATTTTTTTAAATGGTCATTATACATTTGCGAAAACCTGTACACCAGGAGTGAACCCTCAAGTAAACTATGGACTTTGGTGATAAGGACATGTCGATGGAGGTTCATAGATTGCAATACAGGTACTACTTTGGAGCGGTATGTTGATAGTGGGGGAGGCTAGGTGTGGGTGAGGGCAGAGGGTCTATGGGAATGCTGTACTTTCTGCCCAGTTTTGCTGTGAACCTAAAACCGATCTAAAAAATAAGGTCTTTAGAAAATCAAAAAACAATGTTAGAGGAAGTGAACTGTGACGCCCTGATTCACTGGATATTTAGAGCCTCTAGGCCTCCTCTGACCCTCCGGGAACTCATCGATCCTTTGCTCCTCTCTCCTGCACTCTCCACCGTGGTGACTCCAGGACCCCTTTTCTCTTAAACTGCCATTTCCACCTCCCCATATCCACAGCCACCTCTCACCAGAAGTGTGCTCTTCTGCTTTATGAACGATCAGAGACTCTCTTCCCCCTTTCACACTCACTGGCCCTGACAGCCTCTCCTTTTCCCTAGTATCCTGGAGATAGAGGTTCTTCTCCCTGAGGGCCTGTAAGGCTAACCCATCCATGTGATTTCTGGATTTCACACTGTGCACTGGGTTGAAAAGTATTCTCCCAAATTTCATGTCCACCTGGAACAGCAAAATGTGACTTTATTTGAAAATATAGAGTTTGCTGATGAAGTTAGTTAAGAAGCAGTTGCACTGAATTAGGGCAGATCCTAAATCCAATAAGTGTTGTCTTTGCAAGAAGAGGGGGAACACACAGAGATACAGACACAGAGAGAAGAAGCCCGCATGAAGAAGGAGGCAGAGATCAGAATGATGCTGCCACAAGCCAAGGAATAGCAAGGATCACCAGCAACCCCAGAAGCCAAAAGAGTCAAAGAAGCATTCTTCTTAGAGCCTTCAGAGGGAGCATGGTCCTGCTAACACCTTGATTTTGGACTTACAGCCTCCAGAACTGTGAGAGAGAATACATTCTGTCATTTAAAGCCACCTAGTTTGTAGTACTTTGTTATCACAGCACCAGGAAACTAACATGGATTTTGGTAACAGGAGTGATTCCTTTAGAACCTCACCTCATTGTTAGCATTCCTTGCATATTCAGTCTCTCCTGAGTTCTTTCATTTCTATCTTCAGGAATGTTCACTGTATCCTGATATATAAAGTTTTTAAAAACTCTCAATTTTGGCTCACCTTGGTAGCCCCTCAATCAACTGTTTCCATTTCCCAGTGCTAAACACCTTCTTTTCTTTGTCATATGAAAGTTTTAAATATACTCAGAAACCCTTACTAGCTATTTGTCATCTATCACGTCAAGTTCTAACTCTTCTGACTGGCTGGTTGTTCCAGTCTTTTCTTAATGTAGTTTCTCTCAACTTCCCAGACTCCTTCCTTTGCATCCTCTATTCTGACCAGACAATCCTACCTGCAAGTCTTTGCTGTTTCCCCTTTTTTCATTTCTGGAATGTCTGGAAAGCCTCGGCAGGCTTCCCTTCTCTGTGTCTCTATAAAGCCTACTCAGCTTTCAAGACTCAATCCATGGGCTCTCTCCTCTGAGAAGATTTTTCCATCTTCCTCTGAATACACTTGTTTTGCTGTTTTCTGAACTCCTTTTATAATTTTAGTCACCATCACACTGAGTATCTTCTTAATGATTTTGTGATTTCTTTTAGCCTGTCTGACTTGATTTTAAGCTGTTTAATACCAAAGACTACGCCTTCATACTTCTTTCTGTCCCCTCATAGGGCTGAGCACAATGATGAATCTGCTTTAAGACTCAAATAAATTCACGCTCATAAATGACAGGGCAGTTATGGGATATTCAGCAAACACAGCCAGTGATTTCTGTTAGGAGACAATGGGCTTAATCTACTAGAATTCTCTGAGGGGGTCACTAAGCATGCGGACATAATTTCTTTAACCTTTCAAAAAGCCTTGACAAAGTTCCACACCAGAGGTTATTTAAAAATAAAAATGAGTCATGATGAGATTGTGGGGAATGTTTTGTCATGGTTAGAGAACTGGCTTGGAGATCGGAAACAGCCCGAACCAACTCTTCTAGTAACGAATTCCATATGTGTACAACCTTCTACCCGAAGAAAACGGGGTCCTTCTCTGAATGTGGAGGGCATTTGGGGGGTAATCCCAAATGGTGCACAGCTTAGTTTTATTTAGCAACTTTTGGAAGAGAGAATTTATAATGAAACCTTTTTCAGAAGTAGAAAGCCGAGTCAAAAGAGGGAAAACTCTAGAAGACTTTGGGAGGATAGATGTCATCAGAGAAGTGACTGATGAGCCTGAATGCTGGCAATGACGAAGGAGAACACTGGAGAAAAAGCAACACAAGTTGGTTTTCGGAGGTGATGAGTCCTGAGCTATCTGTTACTACAGTACCAACAAGGGAACCAAGACATTCAGTTCTCTGCAGAGGCTAATAATTTGGCACCTCTTCAATCAGTGTTGTTAAAATATTTGATAAACATTTATTTAGAAAAAAGGTCAAAAGCTGCCTGGAGGAAGAGCTGAGAAGGTGGCAGCTCTCAATCTCTTTTCTTTTGTCCTGTGAAATTCAGTTTAACCCCAAAACTGCATAACCATATCAGTTACCATCTACTGTTACTCTCCCATGAGTTTTGGATTCTCACTTCCTTGCTCCAAGAAATATTGGTATTCCAAACGTCCTCACATTTGGTAAAAGGGGAATTTTACCTTAACAACAGTTGCTAGTTGCTAAAAATTAGTCTTGGGAGGAAAAGAGTATACACAAACAACCTGAAAGGTGTGGATGATTAGAAAGAGAGAGGGCTTTATTGCAGGAGAAAGTATGACTCTCACCTGAAGGAAAAAATGGCATCTAGAACCGTCATGGGGTAGGGGGGCGCTAAAACAGATACGGTGTGCCTGGGACCACCAGACCCGATCCAAACATTGCCAGGGGCTGGCAAGACATAGATGGCTGTGGACCTGGCATTGCAGCCTTTGCAGTTGTGTATTTCACAGCCGCATATTACAAGTCTTGGAACTTCTGCAACAAGTAATCACAGAAAATGTGGAAATTTAAACCCCTGGGCTTTCATCCTCCCATAAAAAAGGATTTAAACAGACAACGGATAGGCACGAAGCTAGTCTTATTTTAGGTGTAAACCCATCTGCTGGTAAAGCTGAGATTAGAATAGTTCACAGAAGAATCATCATTTTGAATTAAACAAACAGTGACTCTTCTGTTTAGCAACCCAAATATATAAAGCAGAAGCCGTGCTACATTGAGCACCAAATAGTGATGTGCCAGGACAACCTTGAAAGGAAAAGCAGGACTTTTTCTTTCCCTTCCTTCCTTCCTTCCTTCCTTCCTCCCTCCCTCCCTCCCTCTCTTTCTTTCTTATAATTTAAAAAAGTTCTGCACAATGATCATAGCCATTTCTTTTTAGGCAACTTAACAACACATTAATATAGACAAAAGATATGAAGGAATGAAAAAGCCAAATCTATGGTGGTGAGCACAGAAGAAGAAGTTGTCCTTGGCAGGGCCCTAGTGACAGAGGAGAAGCTGATCAGGGAAACAGGGACCAGAGTAAGAAACACATGGCTGTGCCGAAAGCAGTAATGACTGGACTTTAAGGATAGCATCAGAAAGGACTTTTAAAAAAATTTCTCAAAGGCCACGAACAGCTATTTTAAGAAGGCACAAAACATTAAACAATAATCTTTCTAGTTGAAAAGGATTACATTAGGAGTTCATAAATGTCTGAAAGTAAGAAACTGTACAATGACTTCTTCAATACCAGGACCAGCTTGATCCTGCAGAGCAAGTACAATGTGACAGTCACTGTGCTGCATCCTGGGGTCACCTTGTTGGGCAAGGCCCTGCCTCAGACTGCTGGGAACTCACCGTGGAACCCTTGTAAGGGGGGCATAAGCATGGACAGGCATGCACTGGGCCTGCAGTGTCCTCCTTTACCCTCATCATCGTACCCTCCTCTCTACCTACGTCAGTCCTGTGGCAGCTTGGTCAGTCCTCCATTTCAGCACAAGTTAAATTAAATTATGGCTGGTTCTTTCCCTGTGTGTTAGTCTATTTCTGTTGCTTTAACAGAATACCTGAAACTGGGTAATTTATAAAGAAATAAAATTTATTTCTTACAGTTGCAGAGGCACAGTCCAGGCGGTGCATCTGGTGAGGGCCTTCTTCTGGGTGGCAATGCAGGGTGTCACATGACAAGAATGGGCTGGCAAGAGAGCTAACCTTCTCACTCACTCTCCTTATCAGAACCACACCCATGACAACCCATTAAATCATCAACCCATTACTCCATGAATAGATCAATCCATTTAGAGGGCACAGTCCTCAGGATTCAATCACCTCTTAAAGGCCCCACCTTCCATCACCACATTGGGGGTTAAGTTCCAGTATGAGCTTGGGGGGACACCCAAACCACAGCACCCTGGGAGATCCTTGAAGTTACAGACTATATTTTGCAGAATGCGTACTCATTGGCTAGTTAATTAAATTAATTGAATGAATGCATATGCCCCAAGGGGATTTGAGACTCCATACAGAAATACCTAAGAATGGCATAGTAAAAATAAATAAATGCATAAATATATAAAAGGTAAAATTGGGGCAAAAGTAAAACAGCGTAGAAAAAGTAAGATACCTAGGAGTAAGAAGAAACTTTTAAATTGGATTTGGAAGGGCAGATGGAGGTTTTCCAGGCAGAAAAGTGAGGTTAAGAGAATTCTGGGCAGAGAGTTCTGGCATGTGGCACGTTTGAATAATTGTGATGCTAGAACCTGGGGCAGGAGGGAGGGTGCTGGGGTGGTGTTGATGAGGCTGGAGATCAGGGGAGAGCAATGCTATGTAGGGATCTATAGAATATGCTATGGAGTAAGATTTTATTGTGTGGGAAGCTGGGAGCCAAACAGTGTCATGATCAAATCTATATTTTAGAAATGTCTCTCCAGCAGCAGAGTGCAGGATGGATTAGAACATAAATTGTGGAGCCTGGTCAGTTCTTTTTTAATCTCTACTCTCCTCATATTTCTCTATTCTCTCTATGAGCCCTAGAAGGAGACTTCACTTCTTATTTTTCTATTTGAAAGAGAAAAAAGAAACTATTTTTTGTGAACTCTTTTGAATAATTGCCTATTCCCTCAGTCAACAAGAAGTGTACCACAAGTACCCTCACCTCCATCCCTCCCAGTCGATGAGAGAGGTAGCTCATTTCATGCCTAGGACTCATTAGTGCACATACTTGGTCAGGCATCTGGCCTCTTCTCCCTCTGATCTTTTGTCCTTCCTTTATCTTGGCTCCTTCTCCTTAGCCAATTAAAGCAGGTCCTTCCTCAGACCCTAGATTGTCCTCTAATCATTTTTCTCTCTGTCCTTTCTTTCCCAGTTAAGTTGCTGGAGTTTTTCTATATTACAGTCTGTATTCCTTCTCTTCTAATTCACTCCTCAACCAATTTCTATCTGGATTTAATCCCAAATTGCTCTTGCCAAGATTCCAGTGACCTCCAAGTAGCTAAGTCTAAAGAATACTTTCATTCTTATCTTATTAGACATGACCATGGCATTTGAAACAATTGATTACTCCCTCCTTGAAATTCTTTCTTCCTTCATGTTCTCTTTCCTTTTAGAAAATATTATTATTATCACCCTTCTATCTCTCTTGTCATGTGAGGACATGGGGTTTGCCCTTTCTGCCATGTGAGGATGCAGCAACAAGGCACCACCTTGGAAGAAGAGAGTGAGCCTCCACCAGACACCAAATCTGCTGGTGTCTTGATCTTGGACTTCCATATAGAAAATATTGTTATTACATCCCTGGATTTTTGTAGGCTTAGAATCCTATGCTTGTCTCTTAAATGTTCATATATTCCAGAAATACTTATCTGGACCCCAGAAAAGATATGGATTACAGGGACGTTTTTGAGCATCATTAGCACGTGAATCCATATAAGACCACAGCAAGATAATACACAACAAGGAGAGAAACAGAATAATGATAGAATCCTAAGGAATAGCATCATCTACTCAGAAAGAGAAGCCAGATAAGACAAAGAAAGTGCCATCAGAGGAGCAGATGGACAAAAGAGAGAAGCACTGAAAAAGCCATGGAAGAATTTTAAGAGGGAAGTGACCTACATCTTATGAGAAGCTTAATTAGAATAGTCCATATAAAGTCCACTGGATGTGGCAATTAGAATGCCAATGTGGCCTTTGAGGGGACAATTTCAGTGGAGTAGTGAAAACAGAAGGACAGAAGCCCACTTACACCACTAACATGGGTTGCTGATGGAATGGGAAGTTAACAAATAGAGACATTAAATTTATATTCATTTTCAAGAAACTTGGATGAGAGAGAGAACAATTTGAGAAGAAACAATGTTGAGGGAGGACCTTGTCTCAGTCTGTTCCTGCTGCTATAACAAAATACCTTAGACTGGATAATTCACAAACAACAGAAATTTATTGCTTGCAGTTCTGGAGGCTGGGAAGTCCAAGATCAAGGTGCCAGCAGATTTGGTGTCTGGTGAAGTTGAAGACTTGCTCTCTGCTTCCAGGATGGTGCATGGTTGCTGCATCCTCACATGGCAGAAAGGGCAAACCCTGTGTCCTCACGTGGCAGAAGAGATAGAAGGGCAAAAGGAACAAATACTGTGTGAAACCTTTTTTAAATTTTTTATTTTTTTGACAGCTAGCCAGTATGGGGCTCCTAACTCTTGACCTTGGTGTTATCAACACCACACTCTCCCAAGTGAGCCAACCAGCCAGCCCCATTTATGCATTTATGTTTTTTCTTTCTTCTTTCTTCTTTTTCTTCTTCTTCTTTTTTTTTTTTTTTGTGTGTGGCTGGTCATAGGGATTGAACCCTGGACCATGGTGATATCAGCACCATGCTTTAACCAACTGAGCTGACCAGCCAGCCTGAACCCTCTTTTATATGGGCATTAATCCCACTCCTGAGGGTGGCGTCCTCATGACCTAATCACCTCGTAAAGACCCCACCTCTTAATACTATCACACTGGTAATTGAATTTCAACATGTGAATTTTTGGGGGACATATTCAGTCCTTTAGGATGGTAGAGATTGATTGAACACATTTATAAGTCCTAGGAAGTCTTTGAAACTGAGAAGAAGTAACCTATGACAAATAAAATAAAGTGTTAGTTTGCACAGAGGTTAATAATAAATATAGTCCTTATACATAAATACTCATTAAAGAATCATTTAAATGGACTGAAATGCTAACATTGTATAGAATTTGTTGTCAATGGATATGATATGATAGGTTTATAAGAATATTTTCTGAGAGTCAGGAGGCTTTACATGTTCAAAGTATCAATGGGATGTGGCATCATAAAATGTAAAACAATTTGTTAAGTGTTGCTATAGTGGAAATGAGGCATGAAATTGGAATATGGACTGGATCTATCACTAACCAACCATTTAACTTCTTTGGGTCTCTATTTCCTGAAGTTGAGGGGGTTGATCATTATGATTTAGTTTTCAAGGTCTATAAACATATCTGGGTCTTCAAGTTCCCAAAGAAAAAATTTAAATTTTGTATTTTCATTTTAATAGCTAAAAAGAAGAAGCAAATTTTTGGTTATTTGGATGACAAACCCATGCCTACAGATTTCAGAACCTGATTTGTTTTTGTATTTACAAATGTACATCTATGTCGGCTTTTTGTCTTTTTCGTGACCAACACTCAGCCAGTGAGTGCACTGGCTGATTCCGAACCCGCGGCGGGAGTGACGCCGAGCTCCCAGCGCTGCACTTTCCCGAGTGCTCCACGGGCTCGGCTCCTATGTTGGCTTTTTGATACCCTAAAAGACTTCGAGTATATTTGAATATGTTGGAAAGCTTCTCTAGCTACTTTCAATAGTTTGTTCTATTTTCAAATTGATAAGCTATGTCCTGTATCTACCAATTATTTATGTTGAATTATTTCATCGGAATTAATGACAAAACTTCACTTTTAGATCAATAATTTTCAAGTAAAACATTTTCACAAAGTAAGATTGAACCCACTGACACTTCGATGAGACACCGTGGAAATGACATAGTGCATCCGAGTAGCCTAGAGAAAAGAACGGAAGTAAAACTCACCCCCTGCATGATGTGCTCAGCCCAAGTGAAGGTCAACAAGACATTTTAGTGTGTGCAGAAACAAAGGTTTGAAGAAATTTGGATGGAAAAATGTGGGAACATGGAATCATCACATTACAAACAATACTATAGGAGTGTGGAACTAAAAGAACCTTTGCCATTTCAGTCATTATCCTTTTCATATTGAGTGAGAGAATTGCATTTTAACAAAGCAACTTCATTGTCCACATAAAATTACTTTATTTGAGTTTTTCTGGTTTTTGGCTTATACTTCATTTATAATTTTATTTTGATTTGATAGTTGAATAAGAGCTATGGATATAAGGAGTTAATACCTGGATTTATACTTATAAATATTTAAGTAATTTAATAATTTAAGTTAACATGTTTACTTTATTTATTTTTTTTCCTTTAAAAGATGTCCATACCTAAGGTTTGAGAATCTGGTATTGGTTATACAGCTCTCTCTATTTACCTAAATTCCCCTAAGAAAAGCATCAGGAAGCAGACAGTGTTGGTATCTAAGGAGTGCTGATGACACACTGAAAAGCCTGACAATTATGAGGATTGCATGGACAGAGCTTCTCCATAGCCAGGCTCATATCCTCAAACTAGGGAAAAACCACAGCAAAAAGTAGCATTAGATCTAAAAGCACTTTGCCAGACTGTTTGGAGGAAGCCAAATGAAAGGCATAGGTTGGAGTGACAACAGAGCCAGCAGAAAGAGTGACCACACAAATGCAGTGCAGCCGGGCTGCCTCTGTCCTTGGCTTGCAGGCATCTGTGGATTCAACCAACCATGATCAAAAACATTCAGAGGGACCAAGCCCGTGGCGCACTCAGGAGAGTGCAGGGCTGGGAACGCAGCGACACTCCCACCGCGGGTTCGGATCCTATATAGGAATGGCCGGTGCACTCACTGGCTGAGTGCCGGTCACGAAAAAGACACACACACACAAAAAACATTCAGGGGTAAAAAACTGCATTTGTATCAACATGTACAGACTTTTTTGTTTTATTATTCCCTAAACAATATAGTAGAACAACTATTTATATAGCGTTTATATTGTTTTAGATATTATAAGTAATCTAGAAATGATTTAAAGTATATGGGAGGATGTGCATAGGTTATATGCAAATAATGCAACATTTTATATAAGGGACTTGAGCATCCTCAGCAATTCCCTGCAGATACAGAGGAACACCTATGTTGATTTTTTATATATGTTGAAGGAATTGGGTATCAAAAGTTAAACATGAGTCAGAAATGTACCAAAAGTGGTTTTCTGAATTCAAGGCTGGAATATTAACAAATGTAGCCACAGGGGCACATCTCCTGACATACTAGTAATGGTCAAACTCTTTAGAAAAGACTGTATTCAGTTAGAGACTTCATGATTCAAGTGCAGAGGGAAAGCAAAACTTGATAAAGATGGCAGAAAATGGCATCAAGTAAGAATATGAAAAGGGGTTAAAGAAACCAAAGTTATTTAGCAGAGAGGTAAAATGAAAGAACATTTCTATTGACAATTTTGCAAAGGGAGATGATACAAAATTGGTGACAAACTGTTATCTATTTCATGTAATAGGAAAAAATAAAAAATAAAAAAGGTAGGAGACAATTCATACAAGAGAGATTTTGAGTAGATACACTTATGAGAAATGACCTTACAGGGAGCTTGGAGAACTCATGGGTTCTTGACAGAAAGTATCGAGATTGTCTCTTGGAGAGCTTGTTCATCAGTTTACTGTGATCCAGTTCTGCCAGAATAAACTCTCAAGCCCCTGTTCACTGCTGTGCACCTCTAAGAGGAAGAAGGAGAAAGGAGGAATTAAGAAATGACTGAATCCCAACCAGAGTGTCAGGACTGGAAACAGACAGGACTCCATTTGGGGATGTTGCGGAGAAGCCAGCAGCAGAGCGCGACTTGGTGAGAACTGCCCGGTAGGAAAGAGATGAGTCAGAGAGCCCGAGGCTGCCCGCTGAAAAGGGGAGGTCATGTTTGGAGTTCTCTGAGTGGAAGGAGCTGTGTAAATATTAGGCTGTCTTTTTTTATTAAGGTTCACATAGAGCAAATTATTTTCAGTATTTGCTAATACTTTCTACTCTGAGTGTAGAGTAAACCCTTCCAGCAGCGACTTCGGGCTCTTCTTAGCAAAGGGTTGAAGTGTCTGTCCCCTCCCATCCCCCACGACCAAGTTTTCAATCCTTGTTGAAAATCAAAATGCTTCCGTTTCACTAGAGAGCTGCTCAGGAAGAGCACTTAAAATAAAAAAAAAATAAAAAAAAAAAAGGATGGGGCTAATGTGCTAAAAATTTGGCCTTTTGCAAAGTAGGTTGAGAAATTCTTACAGTTTCAGTGGCTACTTAGCCATTTAATGAGTGATGATCTCACAGCTAGACCTGGAAAACTTAGACTGAGAAGGTAAATCACATTTTTGTGATGCTTTGGTTCTTAGGCGACTATTCAAAAAGTTCATACACTGGGCACAACTCTCTGGGGAGTTGAGAGAAATCATTTTATGAGGATGGTTACTGTGTGAGATGTATTAGAAAAACACTGGAAAATGTGACTTTCCTTATGACATTTGCTGTCTCTGACTTTACCATGAGGACAATCTGAGGATCAATTCATTCCCATGGAGTGAAACCTGACATACCCCTCGCCCCGTTCCCCCATGTCATCTTTCCTGAGAGAGGAGTAGGCAAGGACCTCTTGCTGGCAGCAGGCTTTCCATGTGCGTGTGTTTTATACTTGGAACTGAATGAGAGAGGTGGAAAGGCAGGGTATTCAGGAAAAGCTATAATATTTTTTATTACCACATCTTCTTGAAATTGGTATTTTGAGTCACACTCAGGGTATTTTCAATGAACTCAGACTTTGAGAAATTAGAAATAGTTTCTAAGTAAATCAGGTCTGTTTGCTTAGAATTCAAAATTGAGCAAGTCTGTCTATCAAATTATTGAATATAAATCAATTAAAAATTAGTTTCAGTGCCCACAATCTAAAATGGTTTTTGACTTTCTGATGAGTTTTCTGGAAGGCTTATCCTCCCCATATGTTTAGGTGAATAATGCCAGAAATCAATGAGTGATTTCCTAGCAGGTGGCTGGAAGAGCTTTTTGCATTCTGTTGCTGTAAGGCAGAGGGTGAAGGCAGAGGGTGTGGTAGAAAGAGCACAGGACTCAGAATGAGCATACCTGGGCACACCTGGCTCCACCTCTGCCACTCACTCACTCTGTGGCCTTGACTGATTCACATAACCTTAGGCATAAGTTTCCTTGTTTGAAAAAAGATCACCTCTAAATATCTACCTGACATCTCTGCCTGTAAGTGCTTCATGTAGCTCAGTCTCAGCACTCCCAGTGCTGGCCTCATCTCTTTCCTCAACAACCTACTCTTCTCCCTGTACTCTCTGTTGCAATGAAGGGAGCCATAGCCCACATGGCCATTCAGGAACAAAGCCCCCAGAGCTAACCCTCCCTCCCCAGATCCTCCCTTTCTTCCTTCCATAATCTCTCTCTCTCTCATTCAGTTGGCCACAAAATCTGGCCACTTTTTCCTCATAACTACCTCTTGACTCTTTCCCTTTCTCTGCATCTCTCTTTCAGAGCCCTGGCCTCAGGGCAGGCGGGTAGCTTCCCTCTACTGTGATCCTCCCGCTGGACTGGTCTCCTTTCCTCCCATCACCTTCAGGCTAATCTGAAAAATTCTTAGCATTATGTTTCTTCATGATCTAGTTTCTGACCAGCTCTGTCTCTTAAAGTCTTTCTGCTCTCATCCTGCAGAGAAAGGAAATACTTGTAATTCTTCAGATGTGCTGTGCTCGCTCACGCCTCCATACCTGGGTGCATTCTTCTCCTTGCCAGCAATTTCCTTCCTACCTTTTTGTGCCTGCATAATCCTGTTCAGTCTTTAAGGTTCAGCTCAGGAATTTTCATTTCTTCTGAGCTTTCTCTGCTGTCCACCCCTCCTGCCCCTCATTCCAGGTCTGGGTGGATGCCCTTCTTCTGAGCTTCTACACCACCTTGCTTTTCATGGCACATTGTGTTCACCTGTTCGCCAGCTTATCTTCTACAGCTGACTACGAGGGCAATTCATCTTTGTGTCTTCTATAGCTGGTGTGGTCCCTGACACACAGCAGGTGCTTACGTGTCAGGTCAATGAATGAAAGTAAGAAAAAGAAAGGAGAGAATGGAGATGAAGAGAAAGAAAGGGAGGGAGAAAGAGAAAAGTAAGGAGAAAGGAAGGAAGGAGGGAAGGAAAGAAAAAAATGAAATGACTTTTGACAGGCTGGGTGAAATGGGGAGGTGAGAAAGGATTATCTTGAATGTCGTAATGAGGAATTTGGATTTGATCCTCTCATCAATGAGGCGCTATTGAACGTTTTTAAATGGAGGTAAACTTTGCTGTTACTTACAAAATTCCCTTACTTCCTTCTCTCCTTCCTCTTTTCCTCCCTCCCTTCTCTGTCTCTTTCACCATGTATTGAACAATTATTATGCACCAGGCTCTATGCTAGCCATTGGGAGCCCATAGATAAATAAAATAGGAACTTTGTTTCAAGGTTCTTGTAGTCAATGAAAGGACAGAGAAGAAAACAAGGAAGTGCAATCTCTCAGTAGGGGCATCATGATAGGAACATGAATACAGCACTCTCAAGCGAGAGTGGTTAGTTCTCCCAGGTGAGTGTTGAAGCAGAGTCCCTACACGCTAACATGGCCGAGTCTGGCTAGATGCTTTCCAAACTTTGCTTTTGGGGCACACAGCTGAACTCTATCCCAGTCTTGTTTGCAGATGGGGGTGGGGGGTTTATATTACTGAATTCTGGCCAATAGTATGTGGAAGGAAATACACATTTTACTTCCAGGCCTGGTTCTTAAAACCTCCAGTAGGTTTATGGGCATGGGGGAAGTAGGGTCAGTTGATAAGCCGTGGGGGATTCTTTTGCTTTTCTGGGCTCAACTTAATCACAGAATGGTGCCATGTCAGGAACCATAGTGTTCATCTATTACAAGCCCTATTTTTATTGAGATAGGAAGACTGAAGCCCAGGGACTTGGTTAGTTTGTCACGAATTGATTCCTAGAGTTCTGGGCCCACAAAGAGTTTGTCTCAGAAGAATTGTTGGATATCTTCAAAGCCTCAGGTGGCCAGGTCAGGAAGCTCAGAAGTTAATGATCAGTTGCAATGATTAATTAGTTGCGGGTGCCTTGAATAACAGTCTTACCTCCTAATTGGTGGTATCTTTAAATTATTTCCTTCTCTTTCTCCTTCTTTTTCTTCTCCTCCATCTCTTCCCCCTCCTTTTTTCCTTTCCCTAGTTTGTTTCCCCGTGTTTTCATATTGTCAGCTATTCTGTAAGAAGGCAAATTTTAAGTCATAATGACACATATGCTAAAAAAGTTCTTCCCTGGGACCAGCTGTCTCAGTGTCTCTGCAGGCATTACGGGCTTTTCTGTGGCCCTTGTGGGGGTTGAGCATAGCCCCTAAAAGCAGGCTTCTAGCCCTACTCTCTGATGACAGTCACTCTGCCCACAGGGTACAGAGAAGGAAGCTTTGGTTTCTAGGGCTTTCCAGCTGGCTGCCCCTGCTCAGGGATCCAAGGCAGGGGAGCTTCTGACCCCCGTGCTTCTAGCTGGTCTCCACAGTGGTTCAGCAGAATTTCATTATTATTTGTGTTTCTCATCTAAATAGGTTTGAGACGTATGTGCCCCACCTCTGCCAGACCCTGGGAGGTCCTAGTTGCCTGAGTTTCAGTTCAGAGTCCTGGCCAATTGCACTGAATTGCACTGAAGGTCAGTTGGTCCTGGCCAATTGACCTTGCACTGAAACTCAGGGTCTCTGGCCAATTGCTGCTTGGATGTGTCCTGTACTCAGGAGTGAGGCCCCTCAGAAGACCCTGCCCGTCTGTCCACTTTGGGTGATGTGAGCAGGTGCTGCAGTCTCTCCCCATCCCTAACAATGATTTAAGAAACACTAGGGAACAGTGTGTTTAAATATCTAAAACTGTACTAAGGCCTCACTGAGAAGCTGAGAACATTTCTTTTCCTTGCTTTCATCACAATATTCATAGACTCATGTTGAATTTTCTTTATACTATGAAGGCATTTAGGATCTCAAGGGAATGGGGGTGGGATGAGGATAGAGGGTAGGGGAAGCAGACACCGACGCAAAGGAGTTACAAGTACAGTGATTTTTGTTTGTACAAGAGAATGTCTGAAAGACAAAGGAAAAAAGATTGGGCAAGGGAAACCTTTGGATTGTGATTCAGATCTGATGTCTAGATAAAGAAAGGGAGGAGAAAGCACAATTGGGCTGGGGAATCCTCAAGCAGCAATTCAAACCTGACCAGAGTTTGGTCAGCCCAATGGAGATTTTTATTGTTTCTTTTTTTTTTTCCTGGCAGCTGGCCTTTTTGGGAATTCAAACCCTTGACCTTGGTGTTATCATCAGCATATTCTAACCAAGCGAGCTAACCAGCCAGCCCAGCCCAATGGAGATTTTAAGAGCAAAGGTGGCTTGTGAGAGGAGTCCCTCACCTGGCCAACATGCCAGGTCTTAGTGCTTCCCTGTGCTCAGTCATTGTCTGGCAACTGCCAGGAAGACCGTAGTCTCAGAGTGTTGCTGCAGCAGATCCTGAAGGCACTGTCCCTGGAAACTGTCACCTAACAGCACTCCCTGTCGCTTAGTGGCAAGTTCCTTCCTGAAGGGAGATCTGAACAGGACACCTCCACAGCTGCCACTGGGTGGGAGTGGGTGTTGGAGTGGGTGGGGGACACATAAAAAGAGAAAGAGCGAGAGAGATAATTTACTTCTTATGAAGAAATGAGTATCATCTTTCTTTTTCTAACCACTATATAGGCAGGTATGTGTGATACATGAAGGTGCATTAATCAAGCAACAGGATCACATTCAATTTTAAGGGCCTAGAGAGGAGGGCTTGGGATTATTTTACATATCCCCTGGGTCTAGAGCAGCAGTCAGTAAACTGTGGCCCATGGATGACATCTGACCCACAGTGTGTTTTGTAAGTAAAGTGTTATTGAAACACAGCCAGGAACATTCGATTCTGTAGTGTGCATGGCTACATTGGTGCAACAACAGCACAGTGGAATATGGCCGAAAAGCCTAAAATATTTTTACAAATAGACAGCAAACAAAACAACAGACAAAAATCCCTTTTCCTGACTTTTGCCTGTGTCAATGTAACCTACGAGGAGCTTATCTCCTGTGATCAACTGCCTGTGGAGAAGACCAAGCTAAGAATTTCATTTAAAATAAATGGTATTTTACCAGATGGCTTTTACTGAAAATAATCCAACAGTGATGCAAAGAATTCATTAACTTGAGATAACAGTCAGAAAAAAATTTTGTCTGTTTCCTTCACTGCTGTATCTCTAAGACCTAAAATAGGACCTGGCACATAGTAGGTGCTCAATAAATACTTTTTGAATGAACTCATTTCTATCATGATAATTTACTGACATCTCTCACGTAGCTTAC
This sequence comes from Cynocephalus volans, assembly GCF_027409185.1. Classification (NCBI taxonomy): domain Eukaryota; kingdom Metazoa; phylum Chordata; class Mammalia; order Dermoptera; family Cynocephalidae; genus Cynocephalus; species Cynocephalus volans. The sequence continues at coordinate 58,176,516 of NC_084461.1, read as the reverse complement.
ATTCCACTGAGTAAAACAGAACATAAGCAAAATAAACAAGTGATATACGTGTATGTATGTATGTATATATATATATATATATATATATATATATATATATATATTTATAGTGTGTGTGTATATATATGGTACTCATTTCTAGGGAGAAAAAATAAAGCCGGGAAACAGGATGTGTATGTGTGTTTGGGGGCTGGAGGAAGTGTTGACATTTTATATGGTGTGCCAGGGCAGGACTCATGAGGAGTCTGAATAAAGAGCAGTGCGTCGGTTTTTCATGGGTCTCTTCATCAGCCTCATCAACAAAACACTCAGAAAATTAATTTACAAAAAAAAAGAGAGAGTGGGAAACATTAAACGTTGCCATTCTAAAAGAGTTTCCCAGATAACATTCATCATCTGGAATTCTTGACAAATATGTTGTACGAGAGGGAAATAAAAAATGTAATTGTTGCTGCAATCATTTTTTTAAACCTGTGGCATCTTCAGAAGTAAAATGCAAAGTAATAGTTGAAGAGATTTGTGAATGTCAAACTGATTAATTTCAATCCTACTGCAGCCTAGGCTACCGCACTTGTCTATTGGCTAAAACAAATTCAGGGTCTGCCCTTCCTGAAGGCTTTCAGGCATGAGCATAGGGTGCTTCACAGTGTTAAAGCTCCATGCAATAAAAGTTCAGGCTATAAATTTTGCTGTGCTTCTCCGCTAAATGGATGCTTTGAGTGGAGACAGGCTGGCGGGAGCTGAAGTAGTTATGGCTTTGATTGACCGCCGCTCTATCATTCCATCCTACTGAGAGTCTTGAGCAGTGTTGAGAGCATTGGGGGTGTTGACTGGCTGCTGTTCATGGACTGAGACATTACAAGTGATGTCCAACCTTGGTCAGTGTATAGGCAATACCACCATGACTTAGTGTGGTTAAGTCACATGGGCATTAGGATATAAAGAACAAAGAAAGGAGATGTTTGCCAATAAATCTGTTGAAAGATTAGTTGTCTCTGACCCTCATTTATCTCCCGGAAGTACTGTAGGAGGGTTGCTAATAGGACTTGTGAAAATTTGCTACCTGTACTTAATACAACATTTAATATGAAGGCCAGTTGATAACATTTGCTCTGAATACTCCAGATTCAGGGTTCCCTACTGGTGGCTTTTTTTCCTCCGGTGCTAAAAGAACTCAAATGAAGCTTAGCCAAAAAAACAAAAAAGTTTTTGATTTTTTTTTTTTAATGAACTGCAGATGCTGGAGATGAATTTAGTTGGATACCGTGTGGTTAGAACATAGTGCAGGTCCCCACAAGAGTCACATTTTCTTTCTGACTCCAGACCTTCCATTTGAAAGTCATGAATATATAATTGAAATCAATAAGACTCTATGGCTGTGAGATTTTAAAAAATTATTATTTAGTCTCTTGTTACTTTTTCATCAGCTTTCATTTGGTATGTTTTTATTTACTTTGATGTGGTAAATTTCTCCTAATGCTGTAATTATAGGAGTAAGACTGAATACGCTTTGCTTAACATCTGCGAGGAAAATGCAGTGTTTGATTTGTTTCTTTTTTAATTTGCAGCTTGGAAGAGGTTGATTAATCCACGGGTAGAGTCATCTGTTCCATCTTAAGTTACACCCATTACAAGTTGTTATAAATCCATCTGTGTAGTTAACTAAACTTTTTGGAGACAAATGACTGCATGGATCTGTAACTATATTAAAAAATATAGTTTCACTCCTTAAATAGTGAGGATTTTCCAAAAGAGTGCACATGGACCACATTTTGAATGTCTTTTTGTGAACAGAAATTTCAGTCACTTGTTGATATCACGATTTGTAGTCTTACTAGTCACTTTCTCTCATCTTGGCATGCGGTACCATAGTGAATCAGAATTTTAGTATTCATTCTTTTAAAAATCTAAATATTAGGTTCTGTCGAATCATATTTGGAAACTTCTTGGTTCCACTGTCTTTTGAAGGGCCATCTCCAGGGAGGCGGTGTGTGCAGATAGACATGTGCTCACCCCATCACGTCCTTTTCTACTGCTATTGTGCAGATGGAGCTTTATATTAACTTCAGAATGCCAGCAATGTGAGCTAGCAAAACCAATCTAAGAGGCAGTTATCTCAGAGAGTCTCAAGGGAAATTTGTTAGTGGCATGTTAACTTTTCAAAAGCATGAATGTGCCTGATGCACGACTGGATAAAATAAAAACCAGAATTTTAGAACTTCAAAATTTTTCAATTTGATCCACTTCTTATAAAATGTATAAAAAGAAAAAAATAAAATGTGATTCATACATCTTTACCATGACCATAAACTGAAAATAATTAGTACCTGTAGAGAGATGAAAAGTAAAATGAAAATAAAACTAGAGTGTGTTGATGAAGCTGAATGAAAGAGAACTTCAGTATTGCTGGGGAGAGCAGAAATGTTCTGTTGACTGCTCCCTGTTTTATTTATTCCCATGTCCTGGTAGAAAAAAAAAAATAGAAACTAGATTAAATTTACATCCCAGTGAAATAAATTTTCACCTCTGTGTATATGATGGCTATAATGAGATTTTAATAATCCCAAGTGTTATTTCTGACTCTGAGATGAGGAATGCAGCAGATTCTCAATTTTCCAAAGAATAACCAGGATGCAGATACGCTGACCATATGGACCAAAATATTTCTTGGTCAAAGTGCTGCTGGATCTGGCATCCAGATTTAGTTGGTTCTACTAAAGCCCCAGCTTAATCAAGGTAACCACCCCTACTATTCTAACTTTATTTTAAATTCCTGTTAGTTTTAAACTCCTAGGCAAACTTGATGCAACTAGAAATATTATAGGCTATTTTTTTTATAGCATTTATTGTGAACATGATACTATTTGGAAAAAAAGTATTTTACACATAAGCATATCTTAACCTGAAATTTGGAGATCTTACCATTTATGTAGATTTATAAAATTTGTTAAAGAGCAAGAGAAAGAGACAGAGTGAAAAACAAAATCAAGTAGAAAAATAAACGTACAATTGTGACAATTGTATTTTAAATGAATTATTATGTGTAGACTCTCTTCTTTTTTTAAGTAGAAAAGCTTTGGGATAGTGGCAAGCTTTTTCCTGAGAATAGTACTCATCTCATCGTAGGTGCTTAGAAACAAACGTAATACCTCTTGGGGCACGGTGCAACGAGACATGTCATTTTTTTGCGGACTTCTTCTGTTTTCAAATATTTTCTTCTGGTACTAAAAGGAATTACATTAAGGGAATAGATGTATCCCTATCTTGCAACCACCTGCAGGATGCACATACAGCAAACTATTAGATATCAACCCAGAGATAGGCACGGAGCTCAGGAAAATGGTGTTTGGTTGACTGGAGAGAAGAATGAATGACACAGGAGAGGACTTCGGAAAATAGCTCCCCAGGCCACCTGCTGATCCAGGACACTGCTCCATGGGCACTGTTTGCAATCATCTTTAAAAATGATTCTGCTGAAGCTAACTCAAAGAAATGAAGGGCACGTGAGTTGGTCCAAGTGCATATCTTTGTTGACTGAGGATCGACTCCAGAAGGACAACCAATGTAATTGCTTCAGAGGACAATGTGTAGCTTCTGAATTTCAGTTCATTTAGGTCAACATAGCTTGTACATGGCATTCTGCTGCAGGCCTGGGCTGGTGACTCATAGGCCCTTCTGCTGTGAACACCATCGGCCCGGATTTAAGGGCTGTGACAAATGACATTAAAGAATACACCCAGTGCTTGAACCAGGGCACCTGATGAAAACAGCGTGCAGCATCTTTACTGTCTCTCACAAAGCCAAGTTCATTATTAAGTTTCTGTGTCCCAAATTGGACTTGCTGAAAGGGATCTTAAGCAATCCCAATCACTGTTACCATTCCCAAACTGACAAATCTTTCCTATGAAAATATTTGGTCCCCTTTTGCTGTCACTTCTGAATTTAATTTATTGTGGGTGTTTGCCTCTAGATCTTGGTTTTGGAGCACAATTCTAAGATCAACTCTTAAATAGTTGGGCTGGGTCTAAATTATCTAAGATGGATCCCTAAGACCATGGGTTTAAAATTTTGTATTTGTGCCCCTTGAATTTTGGAGAGAAGATAGAAAGAAGTGAGATGACATGGAACTCTTCAGACTAAGCCCATCACAGTATGAAAGTGTGCCGGTGCTGACCAACGCAAGGTGGAGTAGGGCTAAAAGACAAACACCGGGACACTGAAGTGGGCTCTCCAGAAAGGCTGCCAGTTGCAAATGCCCAACAGTTAAGAGAACCATCTGGTTTTGAAGTTGAAGTGTAGACTGAACTTCTGAAGAAGCTTTAAAAATGCTATTTTTGATGAATGTGGATAACGTGTTAGTGATCATGGGGCAGAGAATCTCATGATTTGGTGTCCAAATTGTAAGAAAGTGCAGTTGTGCTTGGTAAGCCTTGCATTTTAAAGCTTTTGAAATTAGACCTTATGGAACACGTGAAGATCAAAAGACAGGGATGTTCAGTAGAAATAGCATGACACAGGAAGACCTGGATTTCAATGCCACACTATGACACTCAATGCCTACATTTGGGTAAGTCATTTAACCTTTTTAGACCTTATTTTCATTCGAGATAAAATATTACCTATGAAGTCCCTTCTAGCTCTAAATTTAAGTTTTTTTCTTATATTTTCCTGACTTTTTGTGTCCATTGACATTTAAATAAAAAATGCAGACCTATAAAACCAAGGTCAGGGGTTTGGATCCCCATACTGGCCAGTTGCTGAAAACAAAACAAAACAAAACAAAACAACAAATACAGCATTGACTTGAGTAGGTGAAAAAGAGATCCTGTTATTAACCTCTCCCTCTATCTTCTCCACTCCTAACAAAACCTGCAGTTCCGAAAATGCCTTCTAAGGCTTTTGTATTTTCCCATCAGGAAAATCTATGGGTAAATAATATTAGATGAGCATGTTTTACTCAGTTGATAATAAAAAAGGTCATTAGATGATTAAAACAAAATTTAGAGGTTTAGATAAATAAATTAACTGCTAGATAGCATTTTTTTTTTTTTTTTTTTTTTTTACAGAGACAATCCCCTTCATTGTGCATATTTTATATGTTTTTAGAAATTATACAAAGGATTTCTGGGTTTTAGTTCTGCATGTAAACAGCTTAGAAGTCACCACTCCATCCTTAATAACAAATAAAAGTTGAATAAACTGAAAAATCAACAACTCTTCTTAGACCTTTAAGAGAAGTGAGGTCACAGGATGAATTAAAGAGACAGATAGGTAGATATAGAGAATCACAACATACTGGAGCAGAAACCTGCACAAGAACTGGTGCCAGAGCAGGAAAACCACAACTTTTATTGACAAATTGCTGGAGGCTCAGTGTGGAAAAGCCTGAGATATAAAATGGGAACCCAGTTCCCAGGGGCCCACACTTTTGTGAATTTTACCTCCAGGAACCCAATCTGGCTCTCACAGTAAGTATTGGTGGAAAATCCCCTCATGCTTCTGAAAGGGGGAGGAGAAAAGGAGCCATTTTGAAATATGTCAGAGCATTCTGTTCTTTTCAAGGCCTGCTCTCAGGAAAAACTAGTTAATGAAAGCCTAACCTGATGGGCTTTCCATCAAAGCCTAACTGACCTGAGGGAGTTAAACATCCAACTCCAGCTAGATCTAGCCTTCCTCATGGGGAGGAAAGTGCCTAACTCTTGTCCACTCCAGCCATCTTGTCTCATCTATGGCGGTGAGAAGAAAACTGAGAAACACTGCTGAAGTTCATAGTCCACAGGCATAGATAGTCTCACTAAAAGACTGAGACCTAATAATAGGACTATAGAATGCTCCTTTTCTCCCACACCTTACCAACACGTTACTAAAAACCTATTTACAGCAGCTCCCTTTTACCCAGTACATTATTTCTGGATACCAAGGAAAAAATTACAAGGCATTCCAAAAAGGCAAAAAACACAGCTTGAAGAGACAAAGTATTAGATCTAGTCATGCCAAGGATGTTGAAATTATCAGAGAGAATTTAAAACAACCACGATTAATATGCTAAGGGCAGTAATGGATAAAGTACATAGCATGCAAGAACAGATGGGAAATTGTCCTAGTTCATTCCTGATGCTATAACAAAATATCTTAGACTGGGTAACTTATAAACAACAGAAATGTATTGCTCATTGTTCTGGAGGGTGGGAAGTTCAAGATCAAGGCACCAGCAAACTTGGTGTCTAGTAAGGGCTTGCTCTCTGCTTCAAAGATGGCACCTTGTTACTATGCCCTCACATGGCGGAAAGGCAAGGCAGCTCCCTTCAACCTCTTCTTTAAGGGCACTAATCCCATTCATGAAGTTGGAGCCCTCATGACTTAATTAATCACTTCCCCAAAGGCCCCACCTTTTAATACTATCACATTGAGTATATATAACAATGTACACTTTTTTTTGGAGGGGGGACACCAACATTCAGACCATATTGTCAATGTAAGCAGAGATGGAAAACCTAAGAGAGAACCAAAAAGAAAAGCTGGAAATAAAAAAAAACATGGTAACAGAAATGAGAATGCTATTGATGGGCATATTAGTAGAGTGAACATGGTTGAGGAAAGAATCTCTGAGCTTGAGGATATATCAATAGAAACCTCCAAATCTAAAAAGCAAAAGCAAAGAGAATAAACACTGGGGAAAAAAAAAAAAAAAAAAAAAAAACAGAGTAGAATCTCCAGGAACTATGGGACAACTACAAAAGTTATAACATATGAGTAATGGAAATTACTCATATAGGAGAAATTACTCAAATAGGAGAAGTGAGAAAGAAACAGAAGAAACATTTGAAATAACAACTGAGAATTTCCCTAAACTAATGTCAGACACCAAACTACAGATCCAGAAAGCTCATAGAACACCAAGCAAGATAAATGATGAAACAGCTGCACCTAGTCATATTATTTTCAAATTACAGTAAAGATTTTTCAGGGGGCTGGTTGGTTAACTCACTTGGTTAGAGCACAGTGCTGATAACACCAAGGTCAGGGGTTCAGATCCCTGTACTGGCTAGCCTCCAAAAAAAAAAGGATTTTTTTTTAGGAAAAAATCCTTAAAAAAGCCAGGGGGGGGGGGGAACCTCTTACCTATAGAGGAGCAAAGATAAGAATTGCATTTGACTTCTCCGAAACCAAGAAGAGAGTGAAGTGAAATATTTAAACCATGAAAGAAAAAAACCAAAAAACCCCTAGAGTTCTGTAACCCACAAAATTATCCTTCAAAAGTGAAGGAGAAATAAAGACTTTCTCAGACAAAATGGGAATTTGTTGAGGAAATTTGTTTCCTGTAGACCTGCCTTGGAAGAAACGTTAAAAGAAGTTCCTTAGAGAGAAGGAAAATAATGTCGGTCTGAAACTTGGATCTACATAAATAAAGGAAGAGCATTGAAGAAGGAATAAGTAAAGATAAAATAAAAACTTTTATTTTTCTTATTCTTAATTGATCTAACAGATAGCAACTTCTTCAAAATAGCAATAGCAACAATGTATTTGATTATGTATGCTTATATATATCTTACGTATATGTATATGTTTATATATGCTTATGTATAAGGGTTGGGAGGAATTAAGATTATTTTGCTATTGTAATGTATTTGCACTACTCATGAAGCAGTATTGTGTTATTTATAAGTGGGCTAGGTCCTAGAGATTTACTGTACAGCATCGTTAACAGTACTGTAATGTATACATAAGATTTTTCTAAGAGGGTAGAACTAATGTTAAGTGTTCTTATCACAAAATATTAATAATAATAAATAAGAAGATGGGAGGAAAATTTTGGAGATGATGAATAGGTTTGTGGCATAGATTGTAGTGATGGTTTTATGGGCATATACTTATCTCCAAACTCATCAGGTTGTATACCTTAAATATGTATAACTTCTTGTATGTCAATCATACCTCAATAAAGTGGTTTAAAAATTATGCAAATAACTTATAACTATGTGATAATTTAAAAATTCAAATACTATAGAATTTCTCGTCACTTCATCTCCCAATCTTATTTTCATACTCCAGAGCCACCCACTGATAATGATATGGTATGTTTGTCTCTCAAACCATGTTTAATTAATTTATATGCATATGCATATAAAAATATACATATACATTTTTGGATATATAATCAAAATCATGTTAGATTAAGTACAATCCTTGAAAAGCACAAGATGTATGGCCTTGACAGACTCACAGCCGTCATCTTTCCAGTGCCCCTGGTTTCATGGAAACTAAGGCTCAGTGATACATGTGAGGTCAGCTCTATCCTCCAGGAAGATGTGATTGGTGAGAATGGATGCAATCCTGGTTTTCTAAAGACTTGTGAAAAGAACACATTTGGTTGGGTGAATTAAATAGTAAATGTTGAGACAAAGATTGTAGACAATGATTTCTGGACTTTCTCAACTACTACGAAGCATGTTGTAAAATTTGTAACACATAATTTTTATTCATCATAACTTACTTTCCAAAAACTCTTTATGATGTAGCAAAAGGTCAAAGCTTTATTCCAGGGGGCCTGTTGTGCTTTAGGAGCAATGGATATCACAAATTCCAATCTACTCCATTTCCAGATGCCAAATCTGGACTGGTTAGCTCAATCTCTTACTCTCCTAGTACCCTGGGCACATGTTTTTCATAGCAATCTTCACACTACCAAATAAGCTGCACAAGAGCTGGGATTTGCGTTTGCTTTAATCTGCTGTGTCCAGGCACTGGGAACAGTGTCTGGTGCATAGTGGGTATTCACTTGGTACTTATTCAAGGATACTTATTTTACTACATTCTTTGTTATACTGTAAGCTCTTTGGTGGTATGGACCATAACATATTGATCTTTATAGTTCTACAACTGGTATTAGAACATGATTGGTGCTCAAAGATGTTGGCTGAATATTATATAAAAAAGAAAAATAAATGAATGAATAAAGGAATAAGTAAACAAATGAATAAAATGAAGATAGTTTATTAACATCAGAAATGGATATCATTGTCCATCAAATAAACTTCTCTGGGCCCCAGTTAGACGTCTGAACTGGTGGCTTCTTTGATTTACTTTTAGGCCTGACTCATACTTTCCTTTTAGCTGCTGTGGCGTGCTATACTCTCCTTTGCAAAGAAAACCCTGGGTTCTTCAGATATGATAAGGGAGGAATAACTTTTAAGAGATTCTCTTAAAGGAACTATTCTTAAGGAGCCACACTTCAGTAATAGTTTATTTCTAAGGGATCATGTTTCATATCAGAGAAGATATGTCTTCATTTCCACATTCTTTAGATTTACTCTGAAGATTTAATCTGTGTGTGTGTGTGTGTGTGTGTGTGTGTGTGCAAAACATGTGCATATCTGTGTGCAGATTATCATTTTATTTAGAGTTACTGCCGGTGAGTTTGTCCTGAATGAGAATAAAAAAGAATTAAGAAAGTACATTAATAGCCCTCTCAGGAAAATAGAAATTTCTTGTACCAAAAGGTCATAACAACTTGAAATAATTCTTCTTTCTTATCTGCTCCATAACTTACTCCCAAGAAGTTGCTACTTGAGGAGTTTCCAAAATTTCCACCATCAATCCAGGACTGCTTTGGAGTATTTCCCTTCCTTATTGCATTTCTGTGTGCACGCGCCCTATCTTTTCACTTGTTTATCTAACTGCATTTACTGAGAAGTCAATTGCTTACTTGTTTCACGTATTTTATTCACAAAAGACATGTACAGCTACCTCTCAGATCTAATCAGCAAAGGCTAACTAATTAAAGCTAATTATAACCAAGAAAAAAATTGGTGGCTGGCAGGTTGGCTCAGTTAGTTAGAACTCAGCTTTATAACCCCAAGGTCACAGGTTTGGATCCCTGTACCAGCCAGCCACCAAAAAGGAAAAAAAAATTGTCATTTTAGTTATCATAGCAAATGGATGACATCTATTAAGATTTTTGAAATATTGAAAATAGTTTGTGAGTCTCTATCACCACCTTTATGAACCTCAAAGGACCTGGGGACAAGCTATTTATAATATTCCCATAAGTTTTAAGATGTTGGTCATAGATAAATGAGGGATGGCAAGGGGTAGGCAAAGACCATAAAAAATAAACAATAGGTAGTGAGTGATTGCTGGAGTCATAGTCTTTTAATATATATGCATCTCATTCTATATCTTCTAAGGTTTTGTCCTTTCTGGGTTAATGCTATGTGATTTATGTGCTACTTAGAGTAATCAGTGTGAGAGCACAAAGATACATTTGCCACAACCTTACACTGTCACATCAAATTATGTGCCAACCACATGTACAATAGGAAGTAAAATGAGTAGCTTTAAAGTGACACTTAGATTAGATACAGTGAATTTATTTGTCGACTGACTGGATCTGATTCATTTTTTTCTCTTCCAACTTATTGTAATAAAATATATTAGCATATATATTCTTATGGTATATTCAATGCAACACAGATTAGAATTATACTAAACTTGTTAAACTAGGTTAGGAAATGTGCTGGTGTTTAGTTTTATTTGGGGTTTCTTAGAATTCCATGACTATGGTGAACATAAGATTTAAAGAGCCTGATGCTTAACAAATATTGCAAGATTCTATTTTTCGGGCATAAAACCAATCATACTCTAGAATAGTTAATTTATCATACTGGGAAGTCTGGGAAAATCTCTGAGAACAGTTGGAGTGAAGCATATTTAGGCAGTACATGCATGTAATTGGCGACACCAATACCACACTAAATCGTATCCATAAATCTCATTTAACCAGTGGTTCAATCCTGCATTCTCACTCCCTATCCCTTTCTCTTTCCTATGTACCAGCCCCCAATTTTTTTTAGTAAGTACTTGTTAAATAGTTTTTTTTTTTTAAAGTCTAATTTCTCTTTATTTGATATATCTGCTCTGGGGAAAAATTAAAATTTATGCGGATGGAAACAAATGGAGATGTGAAGGACTTAGATTGAAAGCAGGGGGGAGGGAGAACTACCAGAATAATCAGTCTGTAAAAAATAGAGGTGTCTTTGTATCATGTAAACTCATCTGGTTGGTAGCAGCCACAGAACATGATAGATCTGACTGAGCTAACTCACTGGGAGAGGGAGGATGGGGATGGGGTGAGATAAGGGGCAGGATGGAGTGGAACTCAGAATGGGTGTCCTGCTGGTAAGCAGACAGAAGTGTGATTTTTTTCTGTTTAAGAGTCTTAAGCATAAGCACATGTCCCATGTGACTGATATGCTCCTTCAAGCAATAGCTGACCCCCAATTTTTAGGTGATGATTAAAAGAATTAACCAATTTGAGGGCTGCAAATATTGGATAAACTGAGAAAGAGATGAACTCAGAAAGAATGGGCTCAGTGAAAGGTGCCAAGCAAAAGCATTAGAGTGACACTGGCCTTGATTTCATCTTGGTTTTAGGATAATCATCACCAGATGAAATCTTACAGGTAATTGTCATCACAGGCTCAAAATAATAATAATGCTCATAATAATAATCCTGATACTCGGATAATGCTTAAAGCTCTTTTCAAAGTGCTTTCATATCTATTATTTACTTTAATCTTTCCATTCCCCCAGGACAGTAAAGTTAAGCAAGCACTGCTGTCTCCATTTTATGGACAAGGGACCAAAACCCAGAGCAGTTAGTTGTTACTTGCTCCAGGCCGCGAATGCCAGCAGTCTAGCATTCAGTGGGATCCGGCATATTCCCTGATTTCTTTTAGATAATGACATCCTGTGCAGAAGTCCTCTCCTTTTGTTTTCTTCCTTTTATAAATGTCGGGGAGATTATTTAGCGGGTAACCCTCCAGCTGACCAGCTCTCTGGATTGGTCTCTGCCCTTTCACAGGCCAGTGGGTGGGTGGCCACTAGAGGATTTGTTCCTTACCACCCCTTCATTCCACCCCAAGTGTAGATTTCCTGTTTTGATAAGAGGAGCCTGGTTCCAAGAAGCAGGGGTGGGAGTGGAGCTGCTGAGAAGCAAGTTATGCATCTGTCTTCTGCTAGCCACGTGGAGGAAGTCTTAGTCTTGGTCCTTATACAGCTGCAGGCCCTTTCCAAGGAGTTTTCTGTGGCAAATAACTCCAAATGCTTTACAAAGGGAATAGCTTGCAGATGTGGGTATGATAACCTGCAAAGCATGACTTAAATATAGTAATTGTCTCTAGCCTGTTCTTAACTGTGGCGACAGAGTTTCTACTATGTCATTAGGGAAAGAATAACCAAGATCTGGAACACAGTGAGCCAAGCTTCTGGCATTAGCTGTCTTTTCACTGTTTTTAACAGAGTTAATTGGCTTCTAACCAAAAAGATCAGGGCATTAGGTTAAATTATGTGGAAATAGGAAAGAACTAATATAAATGGAAGATAAGAGTGTCCAAAAGTTTTAAAAAAGTGTTTTTTTTGTGGCCATTGTTATTAAACTTAGAAATAATCAATTTATCTCTTTGTCCTGAATTCATTGTCTCTTTTAATCTGATTTTCTGTTATCTTTCTCAGGGAGATAACTACAATTTAAAGTGAATGGTTTGTTTTTTTTTTTTTACAGATTTTATTTACCAACCCATCTCTCCTGGCCCTGACTAACAGAGCCAATTAGGAGAAGATTCATAAAACTTTAGGGATGAATAGAGTTTAGAAGTTATTCAGTCCAATCTCACACCTACCAAGGAAATGTCCTCCACTAATCCCGGGTGTGCGGTCCTCCGGAATCCCTACCTTTCAAGACCTCACTAGGGATAGTTCCTAACATTAGAATGTTCTTATGGATCCTGAATTTTACTACTCATAGGTTCCAGTTTTACCCTCTGGAACTAGATGGAATTAGTTAGTTTAGTTAGTTTTTTCACATTGCATGCCCTCAAATATTTCAAGGAGAAACATCATGTCTACATTAAACCAGAATAAGTAATAAGTTTCATTTCATTTGCCAACTCCAATAGATTGTATAGTGGCTGCCTGGAGAGCTATGAGCTGGACAAACACTATAGGAAGAGAATTACGATTGACTGATAATTTCTGCCATGGACAGAAAAGGAGAGAGTGGTGGTATGGGGTTGTGCACGATTTTAGACTTTGTCCTTAAATGTAATATAATCACTGAGCACGCTTGGTCCCTTCAATTGTTTTTTTCATATATCATGGTTAGCTACTTCACTATCCTGGTTGATTTTCTATGAGCAATATTCTTGAAAAATAACTATTAAAGGTGAACACAATACTCCCAATGTGGTCTGACTAGACCAGAAAATGATGGGAGTGTAATATTCATTAAAACATATTACCATCAATGTAATATGATGATACATATTATCATCAACAATTGTGTTAGCTTGTTTGGCAGCCATACCACTCTTGTGACTCATATTGAGCATGTGGCCTAGGTCATTTTCACATAGCATTCAACAATGCAGTATAATTTGAGGGGTACCACAGGGCCCCAGCCACCTCAAAATATCTCTCCACTAAACTCAAATTATGTGGTCTGATATCCTTCCATTAGAGGTTACAGTCATATGCCACCTAACGATGTTTCATTCAATGACTGACTGCATGTACAAAGGTAGTCCCATAAGATTATAATGGAGCTAAAAAATTTTTATTGCCTAGTGACCGTGTAGTCATTGTAACACCATAGCACAAAGCATTACACTCACGAAGGAGCAATAGGATCTACCATATAGCCTAGGTGCATAGTAGGCTGTATACCATTTAGATTATGTAAGTATGTCCTGTGTTGTTTGCACAACTACAAAATCCCCTGATGATGAATTTCTCAGAATGTATCCCTGTAGTTAAGTGAGGCATGACTGTACATCTTTGGATTAGACAGTTGTGGTAGGGGGAATGAATTGAGTCTAGGTTGCTCCCATGTACTAGAAATCATGCAAAATCAATTATGTTTCAACAAAAACAAACAAACAAACAAACAAACAAACAAAAATGGTACAAGGAAACAAACAAAAAGGATACTAGACATCATTAGCAGATTGGTGCAAAATAGCTTTTGTATTGCTTCAATGAACATTTATTGATTGCTAACCATGTGCTATGCATTGTTTCAGGCACTGGAGATAAAAGAATACACAAAAGAGATGAAACCTGTCATAATGGAGCCTATACTATAATGCTGGAAGACAGACAATATAATAAAAGTTAATAAAATGAGTGGTATTAAATGCTATGGAGAAAAAAATAGAGCAGAGGGGAAGAACAGGAAATGGTAGGAGACGAGTTAGTTGTGATTTGAAATAAAGTGGTCAGAGAGGCCCTCATTAAGGAGATAAAATTTGGGTAAAGCCTGAAGAAGATGCAGGAGGGAGCCACGTGGCAGTCTGGGGGAAGAGCCCCAGACAGTGGAACAGGAGGTGCTAAGGCTGTGGGAGCATGCGTGGCATGGTCAAGGGACAGCAAGAAGACCCATGGCTAGAGAAGCGAATGATGATCAAAACAGTTACGAGATGAGTTGAGAGGTGAGGGGGGGCAGGCTGGGTAGGCTGGGCAGGCTTCTGTGAGGACTCTGGCTTTTATTCTGAGTGAGATGTGGGACCGTAGGAAGGGTTTGAGCACATGGGTGGCATCATCTTACCTTCTTTTGAGAAGGATCTTCTAGCTGCTGTATTGAGAATAGATTGTAGGTGAGCAAGGACAGAGGCAGGAGGACTCAGTAGAAGGTTCTTATTTTAATCTGGGTGACAGATGTGGGAGTTTTTCTGTGAAGAAGAGCACGAAAATGGGGAGCAGATGCAGCTGTAGCTAGAGGGAGTGGTCAGGCCAATAAATTATTATTTTTAAGGTCAGAAAGTTACAGTATATTTTCCCTGATGAAAATGACCCACTTGTGAGGGATTTTCAATTAACTACTTATTGTCCAGATCTTCAGTGGACAAGACCCAAGAAAAATATTTTTAATGGGAAGAAGAAAGGTCTAATTCTTGGAATATACTACAAAGTGGGCCGTCTGTGACGGAGAAAGCAGCCCTTTGGTAGCTGGATCAGCAGGATGTCAACATGAGCCTCTGGATATGGACAGGAGGATTGTGTGCATGGAGAGGGGAGAAGGAGACCCTCAGGACAACTCTCCCCTGCTTGTCACCAATGCTAGACCCTCCTCAAGAATCCAGAAAACTCCACCCTAGCATGTCACAAGTCTAATTTGTAATTCCACTTTTTTTCCTTTTTTATTTAGTCAATCAGTCAATCGATATGTATTTGTTAAATATTTTCTAATCTCAGTCTATTTTCCCCTCTTGTCCAATTCACCTTTGTGTCTTACTTAGGTTTCTGAGACACGTGACAAAAAGTGGTTTTCTAGTTACAAAGTTCTTTCTGCTAGTGTTGGTTTTTTCTCCAACTCTGCATCTGTTTTTATTACTTTTCTTTCAAGTTTAAGTGTCACTTGACCCTAAACAGTTAGCACTTTATCATCTTCTCTGTTACAACTCACCTGAGACCCACCTAGTTATCCAGAGCTGCATGCCTCTTAAACAGGTAGCTTATTGGGCCCTTGTGGGAGAAGAGAGCATATTACTGCTATTCATTCATCCGTCCATCCATTCATCCAGTTAATATTTATCTAGTACCTACTCTGCACCATGCATTGTTCCTGGCCTTTGGGGATTCTCTGGGGAACAAGACAGACATCACCTCTGCCTTTAGGAATCTTACATTGTAGTGAAGAGAGAGAATAAACAAGTAAAATAAAAATACAAATTACTGTGATAAGTGCAATGAAAATGAACAGGATGTTGTGACACAGAATGACAGGGAAAGGAATGGAGAGTATTTTCTTTAGACAGGGTCATGAGAGAAGCTCTCTGCATTTATAATATTTTCACTCCTTGTGTTAGTCCTTTTTTGTGTTGCTATAACAGAATACCTGAAACTGGGTAATGTATAAAGAGGTTTATTTGGCTTACAATTTTGGGACAGCTGCACCTGGCACAGGCCTCAGGCTGCTTCAACTCATGGCGGAAAACGG
This sequence comes from Cynocephalus volans, assembly GCF_027409185.1. NCBI lineage: Eukaryota > Metazoa > Chordata > Mammalia > Dermoptera > Cynocephalidae > Cynocephalus > Cynocephalus volans. The sequence goes on along the minus strand of NC_084461.1, from coordinate 58,160,522 downwards.
CAGGCAGCCGGTGGGTACAGTATCATGTGGTAAGAGGAAGAGGGGGGGGGAGGGGGAGAGGGGGGGGAGAGAGAGAGAGAGAGAGAGAGAGAGAGAGAAAAGGGAGGTGCCAGGGTCCTTTAAACAACCAGCTCTTGCAGGAACTAATAGAGGGAGACCTCATTCACTACCCACCCCCCCACCATGGCATTAATCTATTCGTAAAGGATATTCCCCCATGACCCCAACGCCTCCCAACATTGCCAAGCTGGGGATCAGATTTTGACGTGAGCTTTGGAGGGGGACAACATATCTAACTCTATCACTTCCCCACCAGAGGTTACACCCCGATCCTGGTGAAGTGGGTGGGGAATGGGACTCTGTATGGTGTCCATTGAATTATCTAACCCAAGCTGTTCCACAGCCTTTCTGTATGGTGAGGGTGAGACCTGGATATACAATTATATTTACCCAGTCTCAGGTAAGATTATGAGAATTTAGAAAGAATAGTAATCTAATAGAAATGGATATTGATAGTTGGGGTGTTTTCCTCTCATGACTGGGGCAATCTGGCAACACATTGGATTCTTCCAGGTCTCCTGGCCCAGGAGCTCTGCCCTGGGTTGGGGATTTGGGCACCAGGGTTCAACCTTAGGGGAAAAAGTGAACATTGGTTGAATGTTTAGAGATCATTACTGATTATAAACAATGAGTATCCAACCAGAAGGATTTTAATTACAAAGGAGACTGGGAATTGGCATAACCTGATGTTAACTTGTCAATGTTAACTTGTTCGCAATTAACAAACTTGTCCTCTCCCCCTGCCCCTGGTTATGTCACAGCAAAACCAACCTGCCTGACCAATGTCAGCATTCATAATTCAACATCTGTCACATTCAGTGATGTGGAGGGGCTAATAATACTTGCATAACATATAACCAAATGTCAATCAAAATAAACACCAGGGTCGAAGATATGTTGGAAATCCAAATACAGAACAATGAAAGATTTTTGCTGCAAATGGAACAATGGCCATTGGAATGGCATGAAGGGGAAGTCTAAGGAAGGAATATTTTTATGACTGGTAGGTTAGCTCAGTTGGTTGGAGCACAGTGAAGTAACACCAAGATCAAGTGTTCAGATCCCTGTACTGGCCAGCTGCCAAAAAAAAAAAAAAAAAAATATATATATATATATATATAATATATAAAAATAATTTTTATTTATATTTTTATATATATAATATATAAAAATATAAAAATAATATATAAGAGCTTCTTCTAACCGAAGTTACAAATGACAGGGCCCCCATGGCGAGGAGGTGAAATAATACCTGCTATTTCTACGTACTTTCTATTTTTCAACATACTTAATAAGTGCTTCTGAATGGAGTAGAGATTGCTGGAGGATCCCTGATCCCTGTAATTTAAAGAGTTAATTTAGGTTCAAGCTGGTAAACATTATTGGCTCACATTTATCTCAGTCCTTTTTCTTGAGTGCCACCTAATGCAGCAGAGCATCTACCAGCCCAGCTGGGTTAGAGAACTGTGAAGGCAGTACCTTTAAAAAGTTTACAGTTCATGGGCCGGCCTGTGGCTCGCTTGGGTGAGCGTGGTGCTGACAGCACCAAGTCAAGGGTTAAGATCCCCATACAGGTCATCTTTAAAAAAAAAAAAAAAATTTACAGTTCAGTTCCATCACCCTAATCTAATCACAGGCTCACGGTGGGTAAAAGTACCCCTTCCTGCGAGGTGAGGTTTAAGTCTCTTGGTTGTGTTTCTCCTTGGATCCTTATTTCATGTAACTCGGGTTGTGTTAGTCTGTGTAATGGCTCTAAACTTTAATCACTCCCATCTGTTCAATATTACATGGTAATTTGGTCGTGAAAGAGTACTAGGCTAGGAGCCAGTTTGATTCTAGCCCTGGCTTTGTCACTAATTAGCTGTGTGACTCCAACAAGTTGGTTCATCTCTGTCTCGGTTTACAATCTCCTCTCTGACCTCGCTCCTTCGACCTCCCCAGTTGGTAGGCAGAAGAGGCAGCTCTTGGAAAGTGCTCTGAGACTCCACACCATAGGCAGGGAAGGTGCAGATGAGGGGAAGGGATGGAAGACATCCCCATCTCAGCCCAGACATACAAACCCTCTGTGTCTGGATCTGTCTTCTTCCCACCTGACATAACGGAGGACATGTCCCTCCTCCTATCAAAGCCCAGTTACCTGGGCTTTGAATCCATCCCCTTTCCCCTCTCAAATACTCTCCTCTTATCTCCTCTTCTGCCATCAGTTCTACTCTCTCCTGGATCAGTCCCAAAGTGCACAAATATGCTCTCATATCTCCTGAAATCTTCCCTCGTCCCATATGCCCGCTGGTTACTGGTCCACTTCTCAGCTACCCATTCACAGTCTGGCTTCTTTAAGGCGTTGTCCACATACGCTGTCTTGACAAACACTGCAACATGCTCCAGTGGCCACTGCCCTGCCGCATCATCCTCTTTCTCATCCTCCCCATGTGCTTACTTCACAACTTCATGTTGTAGAAAGTCATGACGTTCTATGTACTTACATTATTATGTCTAAGTAGTCTTCACCTTTGAGTATAGTAGTGTAATTTGATTTTTTTTCTTGCATAATTTTTTTGTATGTTCTTGAATTGCTCATTACTTTTTAAAAAATTTGCTTAATTTTCTATGCCTCATTACTATTTTTTCCCCCTGGCCTAATGGCACTGTAAATGGCACCCTCTTGGTATTCTTTTTTTTTTTTTTAACAACCTTTTAGTATTTGCCATACTTTGAGTGCATCATTCCATTTTTTCCTGGACACCTCCCTCTGGGAACCCTCTATCCTTTTGCTCTAATCTGAACCTGTTGCTCTCTAGGCCTGCTACTCAGCTGTCATCTGGGGACTTCCCTTGACTGTCACTCGATGACATAAATGTGATTCAAGAAATGTTATCTGGCAGCTGTTTGTGGGACATATTAGAGCCAGGAGAGATGGAAGGAGGCAAACTAATTCTGCAGACTTTTGCATGAGCTCAGGCTTGAGATAATCAGAACTTCACATGTATGCTTATGAGTGAGACACAGACTCCTTTTGGGTTCAGTAATATATGTCCAGAGGAAATATTCTTTTTTCTTTTTTTATTGAAGCATAATTGATTTTACATGTCTGTGGGGTACAGAGTTGAATAACACTACCTGTGAGCAATATGTGATGCTCAAATCAGGATAATTAGTATATTCAACATTACACCATGCAACCATTTTTTGTGGCCCTTTGCCATTTCTCCCTAACTCCCCTTTTCCTACCTTTGGTGACCTCAATTCCGTTCCCTCATTTTGAAAGCTCAAGGAATTATCGTGGTCATTGTATCTTTCTTTCTTTCTTATTTATTTATTTTCAGCTCCCATTTATGAACAAGGACATTCAGTATTTCTCTTTCTGTGCCTGGCTTATTTCACTTAACATAATTTTCTCTAAGTTCATCCATGTTTGCTTGTGAATGGCAGAATTTCATTCTTTTTAATGGCAGAGTAGTATTCCATTGTGTATATATACCACATTTTCCTTATCCAGTCATCAGTCAATGGGCATTTAGGTTGGTTCCATGTCCTGGCTATTGTAAATAGAGCTGCAATGAACATGGCAGAGCAGGTATTCCTTCAAGATGATAATTTCCATTCCTTTGGGTGTTTACCCAGTAGTGGGATTGCTGGATTGTATGGAGGTTCTGTCGGTAGTCGTTTGAGGTACCTCCTTACCACTTTCCATCATGGCTATATCAGTTTATAGTCCCACCAGCCTTTCTCTGCATCCTTGCCAGCATTTGTTATTCTCTGTCCTTTTGATAATGGCCAGTCATCTAACTGGTGTGAGATGATGTCTCAATGTGGTTTTGATTTGCAGGAAATATTATTATTATTATTATTAATTGCTATTATTCCTGTATCAATCAGGGTTCAGAGTCACTGTGAGTGTTATTGGGTAAGGGATTTACTTCCTAACCAGATTTTACTCAGTTGTAGGAAGTGAGGGGAAGGTAGTGGATCAGAGGATTCACCAGGGACACCAGGCATGCACAGCCCCTGACATGGGCGGGTGAGGGCTGGGAAAATCCTGTGGGTCCTTAACCTCGTATCTGGTCAGCAGGGTCAGAGAAGGGCTGGGGTGCAGAGAAGAGCCAGGATACATTGAATCCCACTGGCGTCTCTGAGTCTCTCTGCCACTTCTACTAACCACCATGATCTCCAGAGAGTAGTGGCTACTGCTTCTCTTCTGTCTCCAAAATCTTTTACAAGTACCTCCTCTAGCCAGCTCTCACCAGGAATTATTTCGATAAAGTTGACCAGAGTTCCAGCTTAGCCAATTTGATCACCTATTGTTACAGACTGAATTGTGCCCCTTACCTCCCCAAATTCATAAGTTGACATTCTTCCCCCTGTATCCAGTGACTGTATTTGGAGGGAGGTCTTCAAAGAGGTAAGTAAGGTTAGACGAAGTCATCGGGTGGGCTTTAATACAATCTGACTATATCTTTATTAGAAGAGTGGATTAGGGTACAGACAGGCGCAGAGCAAAGGGGAGACCATGTGAAGACCAGTGGAAGATGACAATCATCTATAAGCCAAAGAGAAAGGCCTCCAAGAAAGCAACCCTGCTGGCACCTTGATTTCAGACTTGCAGCCTCCAGAACTGTGAGAAGATAAATTTCAGTTGTTTATGCCGCCCAGTCTGTGGAACAGTACTTTGTCAGCTCTAGCAAACTAATATACTGACCCATCGGGCACAATGCTGTACATTTACATTTGCATCCTGCTTTATACATTGCAAAGCATTTCAACTTGTTACTACTAGCAAGCTCTGATAATCATAGCTAACACCTACATAGTGTTACTATGTGCTAGGCAGTGTTCTAAGCACTTTACACATATTATCTAATTTAATCTGCACAACAGCCCTAGGAGATATATACTATTATTTTTATCCCTATTTTACACATGAGGAAAATAAAGAACCACCTTGCTGGAAGCCACACAGGCTGTCAAGTATTGAAGCCAGGACTCAGCCCTGGCTGTCTAACTCTACTATTCCTTTGTGCCCTTGACTCTTATGGCCTCCCTGGCACCTTTCTTTCCACTGGTACGGTGTTGCTCTGCTCACACACACATCTCAGGCTCAGTCTTCCCCTTTATGGGTCATGAATCTAACTTCCTTGTCCTCCTGGTAGGCTTCTGCTTTTGTTCACAGGGGAGATCTGCCAGGGCACCCGGGTATGTTTCCCATGGCACACACAGGGCCACATGTTTCCCTGACCACAACAGGACTGTGACCACAGGTCCATTTCCCCAAAGAGGAAAGCCTCACCCCAGAATCGTGGGCTCGTCATGTGATATAGAATTGTTCAGATGGGAAAAAGGAGCCAGGTGGTCTACATTTTTTTCTAGAATAAAATTTGATTTCTTAGTCACTTCTCCTTGCAGTGGTCAAAAGAGTTCCCCAGCCTAAGGTTATGTGATTACTCAGCAGATTTCAGTCCCTAAGGCTGAAGTTGTAGAAATCACATATTTCTGAAACCTCTTTTACTTGTACCAAAATACACTCAAATCTGTTTAAAACAAAAAGGAATGTCGATTTTAATGTGTCAGTGATCTCTTTTCAGTTCCAAAATGGCAAATTAAACTGCACTTGGAGCAAAGAGGCAGCAGCCAGCCGTATGAAATGCCAAGTAAGCCCATTAAAACAGAGGCCTCGCTGCACACTGCCAGCAAGACTACGTTATAATTACCCACACCACTTCCCGAAACAGCTAGTTATGCTCTACTTGGGGCTTCTGAGTAAGTGAAATCCTATTGTGACATTCTAAGGATACATCTCCTTTGCATTTTGAAAGAATCACTTGACACTTTTGCCACTCATACAATCCACTCCAATAGGAAAATTCTAGCCACGAAGGGCTATGGAGAGATTAAAATCATATAATAGTAATAATACCAAAAACTAACATTTAATGAGCATTTATTATGTACAGTCACTGTTCTGCATGCTTTGCACAGAGCTCTCTTAATTCTCGCTACACTTATGAGGCAGATCCACTGTTTTCTTCCTTTGATGGTGAGGAAACTGAGAACCTGAGAGCCGAAAGGGGATTACGGGACCGGTGAAGAGTGAGCTGGAATTTGAACCCAGGCCATCTATCTTCAAAACCCTTGCTTGTAACTTCTGTGGGTTCCTACTCTGAAGAAGAGATGATAAAAATGAGCAAAATGGATTCTTCTTTTTACTGATAACATTTTACTTCAGATTATAAACTCATTTTGTGCGTGATAGTGACCATTGTGGGGGGGGGGGAAGAGGCTCTGGAGGGTGTGTTCAAACGAGTCTCTTCCAGCTCAAAGAGACCTTCCCTCTCTCTGACCTGTTGAGACAGATGCATCCTGAATGTGAGGCCTGAGGGGCAGTCCTGAGAGGCTCGAGTGGGCATGGCAGAGGGTGGACAGGCCTGTTTGCATGGAACACTGAGCCCAAGATGCCTCACTGGCTGGAGATGCTAGTACTTTTTATAGGAAGCTGGCACAGATGCCCCCAACCCCCTGAGAGACTGTGACCCCACTCTAAATGACTGGGCTATCTCTTCCCTTCTACCACCCAGCTTCTTTAAAAGAGCAGCTGTATCAGTTTGAGCTCTTGATTACAAACCACAGAAGCCAATTCTGGTGAACTAAGGCAGGAAAGTTAATGAGTACAGGGATACCAGAGATCTCACAAAATGGATGGGAAGGCTAGAGAGAAAAAAAACCAAAAAACAAAAAACGAGAGAGAGAGTAAATGAACCAGACTCCGGGGGGCTGGGAGCAGAGATGCCCCCTCAAGACCTGCTGCAGGAAGACTGGCGAGGATGCCACCCTTACCAGGCACAGCCAGGACAGTGCTGGCTCATAGGTGCTTCTCTTGTGCATAATCTCTAGCTCTTTCTGCATCTTAGGATCACTCTCTTTGGAATGTATAAGGGTCTGATTTGTTGAGAGGAGCCCATTTGTCTGTGGAAGCTGAGGGTCATGAGCTGGGGAGGCAGGAATACGAAAGCTTGACTTTCAGTGAATTTGCATAAAATCCCCTGACTTCAAGGGGATGAGGAAAAGCAACCCCAAGTCTGAGAATGAAGCCCAGGGAGGTGCAAACCAGAGGAGGGGCTGGGAAAATAGGCCTTGCCTTCTAGTTAATACACAGATCCCTTGTTCCTGTTCTTGGGCTTGTGGAGGAAAAGGAGTTAGGAAGGGTTGACCAAAAAAGAAATCCGCTCTTGGTTCTCCTGGGCTTTGTCATCCTGCTTATCCCGAGACAAAACATGAGTCTGGAAAGGATGCTGATCTAATGGGAGTCTGCTCAGCCTTGTTATCTTTCTCATTCTCCTGTGCCTTATCCCACATGTTATTGTAGCATAAATGACACTAAGAGGAGGGCGATTATCTGATTTGTTCCTCATTTATCAGTATAGCCACAAAGGAAGCAAAGTTATTTCCTAGCTAGTCTTAGATCATTAAGCTTTCTTAAATCCTGACTTTGATGGGACAGAAATGTTTAAATGCTTTAAAAGTACATATCTTTTAAAGAGCTGTAAAATTTCTATTATTTTAATTTTTCCTAAAAAAAAAAAAAGACTGTAAATTAGGAACCCTGGGTGGGAGGAGACATCATACAGAAAAGATGAGAAAAGCCAGCTTGAGTAATTACTTTACTCTTTCTCCGACTCTTTCCTCTTACAAGCTTGGAGTGGCTCTTCTGGCCCTCAGGACACATCTTCTAGTTTGCAAGGTCAAAAATAACAAACGCGCTTATTGTTCAGGGAAAAATGCATTAATTGTTGTCAGACTCCAAAGAGCAAGTATGATGACTCTCCTTGGGTCAGCTAAGCAATATCAGTAGAGTGGGTATTAGGATTGGTTACATAACATTAAGAAATTAGAGCAAATCCAGGACAATGATTTAATTCAAAGAAACAAGGGGGAGAACATTGTGCCACGTGAGGGAAGGGTGTTTCATGTGCAGAATGCTCCCTTTAATATATAACTCTAAACTCCATTTACCTGGAATTATTTTATGGGGTAACTTTGGTAATGATTCCTTTTTGTTGTTGTTCTAGATTTTGCTTCAAAAATGCCTTGGGAATGAAAATGAAAATGGAGTTTATACTAGAGGTAAACTCTAGAGAACATAATGCAAGCTGACTTCACGATGTGTCACCTCTGCAGTCATCCCCAATGCCGGAGGTCCTTATGCTTGGTTTAATGATTTGCCATTGCAGTCCTGAAATTCCTATTAAGGTTGGTACAAGAGGTGCCACATTGCATTTTGCAATGGGCCTGGCAAATTACGTAGTTGGTCCTGCATAAAAATTGTATCAGTAGACACACACAAAACCGGGGGGGGGGGGGGGGAAGAAGATATAACAACCACAATTACTTGAAGTTGATACGACAAGCAAACAGAAAGGACATTGTTGGGGGGGAGGGGGGGAGGGAGAAGGGAGGGAGGTTTTGGTGATGGGGAGCAATAATCAGCCACAATGTATATCGAGAAAATAAAATTAAAAAAAAAAAATTGTATCAGTAGGCTGTGCTACCATATAATTAGTTAGTGTCTTATGTCAGGCTAGGCTCGTGGCTAGCAACCTTTTTTGTAAAGGGCCAGAGAATAAATATTTTAGGTTTTGAGGACCATACAGTCTCTTGCTTCAAGTACACAACTCTGCTGTTGTAGCTTGAAAGCAGCTATAGACAATACATAAGCTAGTGAGATTTGGAAACTTTGTTTAAAAAAACAGATGGGCCAGATTTGGCCCACAGACTGTAGTTTGTTGACCCCTGGGCTAGACAAATGTTGTTGATCTCAGGTTAGCAAGAAGATTGTCTAAGAAATATATAGGTGGGGCAGGCAGTATTCTACCACACTTAGCATACATGGAACACTTCCGTAATTTGTGCCATAATCGAACTATTCATACTATTGCTTTTCTAATACAGTCATGTACTGCATTGGCTTTTGGTCAATGACAGACCACATATATGATGATGGTCCCATAACATTATAACACCATATTTTTACTGTACCTTTTCTATGTTTAGATATACAAATACTTACCATTATGTTACAATTGCCTACAATACTCAGTAGATTAATGTGTTGTACAGGTTTGTAGCCTAGGTGCATTAGGCTATGCCGTATAGCCTAGAAGTGTAGTAGGCTGTACCATCTAGGTTTGTGTAAGTGCACTCTGTGATGTTCATACAGCATTAAAATCCCCTAAGGATGCACTTCTCAGAGCATATCCCTGTCGGTAAGTGATGAACGGTTGTAGTTAATGTTATGCCAAAAGCTTTATGTGTATTAGTGCATTTCACAATCCTATCAACCTCATGAACTATGAATTATTACCATCTTCATTTTTCAAATGAAGTTCCACAGTAAGGGACCCCAGAGCTCACCATCATGCTACGTTGCATTGGCTGGTGGGATATGTGGCAAATAATCAGCTACTATTACTGTGTGCAAATACTGACATATGTGAATGGATTACTTCCTTTTTAAAAAAAATATAAGAGATTCAATGTCAGCTCTATAATAACATCTTCTTCACTCACTAACATTATGCTTTCTTCATGGGGGGAAGTTATAGCTTAGAACATTACTTGTATGAGCTCTCTGGGTACCCAAATGTGTTAGTCCATTTTCTGTTGCTCATAACAGAATACCCGAAACTGGGTAATTTATAAAGAAATGAAATTTATTTCTTACAGTTTTGGAGGTGAGGAAGTCCAAGGTCCATGGGGCACATCTGGTGAGGGCCTTCCTATGGTGGGAACTCTGTACAGAGTCCCATAGCAACACATGGTGAGAATGGAAGAGAATTTTCATATGCTCTCCGTAAAAAGCCACCAGTCCACATCCATGATAACCCATTAAACTATTAACCCATTACTTGATGAATGGATAAATCCATTCTTGAGAGCATAGTCCTTACAATCCAATCACTTCTTAAAGACTTCACCTTTCAACATTGCCATATTGGAAATCAAGCTCCCACATGAGCTTTAGAGGAGACAAACATTCAACCCATAGCACCATGGCAGGGGGTTGTGCAAGTATCATCCAGCCCCTGCTGCTGGCAGAAAACCAGATAAGTGCTGCTGAGGGTGTTAGGAGTAGGAAGGGGATGGGATTTGAAGGACGTTTGCCATGAAATCTCTCTCTGGGCCAGGAGCTAATGTCTAAAATGCTAAAATCTGTTCCTTTCAGGTAGCCTCTTCCCAGGCAGACACCGAGTACCCCAAATTTACCTACTCTTCCAAAACGCACAAACTTAACACAAATCTTAACTATGTGATTTCTTGTCCTTGACACGGGATTGCCAATTCAGAAGAAAGATGAAGAAAGCAAAGGATGAAATCAGAGAAGCTTCTTTTCGAATTCAGTCCTCCCCATAGGGAGAGAAACAGGACACATCACCTTCCTAGTTCCCATTGGAAAGAATGATGCATTCCATGGGGCCAGGAGGAAGGAAATCCCTCTGCCTCGAGGTTGCCTTTGGATTTTCCAGTACCAGAGAACTGCCTCCCACAGTCTGGGGAGAACAGCTTGTTGGTTCTCCAGCTGTCCTTCCAGCTGCATACAGCTCAGCAAAGGCTTTTGCTTTGCCGATGCCAGTGTGCAAAAGGAGGGCTCTGGGAGAGAGTTATACTAGTGGTATCAAAAGGAAGAGAACACTGGACAGCAACTAGAAGAGACAGTCTTAAAATTCAGCAAGTGAAAATTCACATTGAAAGATTTTTATGCATCTTCTCTACAGTTATTCAACTACCATGAAAAAGAACACAAAACCCTATTTATTTCCATAAAATTCTGAGCCCAGCAGCCATGTACAGTATCCTTAGAAGATCAGCAATATAAAGTAGGCTCCTAAGATAAGAAGTTAGAATCAGCCCCTTGGCAGGGAGGTTACCATGGACATTACAATCTGTTTTTCTTAAACAGTGCATTTTGTTGAGTTGATAGAATAATGATTCCAGATTTTAAAGAAGTCTTTTTTTTTTTTCGCCACTCAGAGAAAAGCAGAAACACTTAAAAGTAGGCCACTCAATTTTGTAGAGAAGCTTGTTGACAAAAGCAGAAACGCAGCTATACTGCAACCACATTGCTGGGCGGTTTCTGCTTGCTGGGTTAAATGGAACAACATGTAATACCAAGTGCAGGGACAAGCAAATCAGGCACATGCTGCCAGTCCCTTATCAGGAAAAGTGACTCTGCTCTTGAGAAGCCAGGGCAGGGTACCTCAGGGGCGGGGCAGGCGGGTGGCTGTCCCCACTCACCCACCTCTTTTATCTCCGCATTATCATTTCTTCCTGTCCTTCACTCTCCATTTTTCTCTGTCTTGCCTCCCATTTCCCTCTCCTTCTAGTCATCAGAGAGTGCCATGTGCCTCAAAGAATATTCCCAAGAGGCAGGGAAAGAAGGCTGAATGTGTGCAGAGGCTCCTGCTGAGCAGTCAGGACAACCTGTTTTCTCTAATGTAGATCTGGAGAAGGCTGTCTGTAGAGAAGTTTTGTTGTAAGTAGCGGGGCTGATAAGGGTTTGCTTACCACGTGGGTGAGAGGGGGGTGGGAGGAGGGGAGCTCTGCTGCCCTACAGTCTCGCATGCCCAGGACTCAGCTCTCCCTCACTCACTGATCTACTGGGAACTTTGACAGAACCACTGCTGTTCCTGAAGCTGTGTTTAAACATTGTTTTCCCCTCTGCGCCATGGCAGGAGGACAGGGTAGTAATTTGAGGAGGATAGGAGGGAGAGGAGTAGAAGGCCCAAGAAGCATAAGGAATGCACCCTATTAGGTAGCCTTCTACGCAGATCAGTCTTGGTCCATTGGCTCATACCCTAACCATAGGAGGAGTGAAAAGGCCACAGGTCCACCTGGGAGGGAGGCTTGAGGCAGGCAGGGAGTGGAGGTGTCAGACCTGCACTCCTGAGGATGGTGGTCCCAGAGGTAACGTGCCTGTTGAGACAGCATGAGAATTAATTTGTAGTCACCAGTTTGAGGTGCAAAAGAAAAGCATGCTCCTTGCTCAGTAGCCACATCCTTGTTTGATCCTCATATCTGCATTAGTTATCCTATTGCTGTGTTACCACTTGCCCCCCAAACACAGCAGCTTAAAAACAACAAATGTTTATTATCTCATGATTTCTGTGGGTCGGGAATCTGGGTGCAGCTCATGTGGGTTCTTTGGCTCAGGGTTTCTCATAAGGCTGAAATCATAGTGCCAGCTGAGGCTACAGGTATCTCAAGGCTTGAATGGGAAAAGATGGGTTCCAAACTCACTCACGTGGCTGTCAGTAGACCTCTGGTCCTCTCTGTCTGCTGCCTGGGGATATCAGTTCCCTACCTGTCATATGGCAGTTCACATCATGGTCAAATGAGGTCAAACAAGATCAAATGAGGAGGAGAGAATTAGGAAGAGGAGTTGAGCAAGACGGAAGTCACAGACCTTTTGTAACCTAGTCTCAGAAGTGACAGAAGTGACGAACTATCACATTTACTGCATTCTATTCCTTAAAAGTGGGTCCACTCAAGGGGAAGGAATTGCCCTGAACAGCATGAATGCCAGGAGGCAGGGATCCAGATAATGACATGATGACCAGGTGTAGTCTTCAGACTTAAGTCTAAATGAATTTTGGTTGCCTTCAGAAGCCAAATCCATACTGAAGGGGTAAAGACGCACCACCACTGAGGATACTAGAAAACAAAACTGTCATGACATCTTAAAGTATTAAACATCTGGCAAGTTGAAGAGACTGTGTTGAAGGAAATAGCACCCTTTTGAATAAATAAAATTTGGTGACTGTGAACCATATCAGTTCCATTTACACAGTATTTTTACTTTTATGATAAGCTTTTTTGCATGTTGGTAATTAGGAAAAATAAAATTATTCTGTTTCCAAAGTAAAAATATATTACTTGTGTGAGTCTAGATCCTACTAAATACCAGGGGTCTTGAAATGGGCAGGAAAGAGATTGACTCCCTGTAGTCACTTGGTTTGGTCATTTGAGCCCCCAGACAGGCAGGAGGGATCTGGATACCCGAATCTAGCTTCTCATGGCAGCTGCATCTAAAGCTCCTCCAGATGGCCCCAGCACAGTATCACCATGCTCTGCATAGATGGCATACTGGGAGGAGAACCAGGACCAGGATGGGCAGAACCATGCTCATGTTCTATCTAAGCAACAGGTTCTATTGAGGTGGTTTGCCCACTCTGCTCTCTGCAAAGATTTTGTTGCTTCAAAAATTTAATTCTCATGGTTTGGAAGAAGGGAAGTTCATTTTTAGAAACTTAGAGATACGGTGAACCAGGAAAAAGTGGTATCTTGATTGTTGGGTGTTCCAAGTCTGGTTGGCTTGTGGTCAAGCATTGGCTGTTGTTAGAGTTATGCAGAGAATGCAAAGTGGAGAGCTAACTCACTTAACAGGAGTCAGAAGCAGGGCTGATTTTCTCCACTCACATACTTTGAGTCCACCACATAAACCCACCCCCCCTTTGCCCCAACAGGGGCTCCAGACTTTGGCCTAAGCCAAATTCCCTATTTCATTTAACTTGCTCCTGGTTCTAGTTATTAAGCCACAGCTTTGTTCTAAACAGAAGTTGTTACTGATTGGGTCTTCTTATCGCTGCCTCCAAAGATAAGTTATACATTAGCAAGATTATTAAGGGGTGGAGCAGGGTAAGAAAGCAGAAAGTTTAACTCACTCGTGACTAGAGCAGCTCTGGTCTGGGGTCACTCAGAGTCTGGAGGAAGGGAACAAGCTGGAGAAGCACTGGATTTCCTGCCAGCGCTTGAGTGGAAAGGGTGTGCACGAGGGGCATGGGAAGGAGGGCTCAGGGCAACCAAGCTTCTGAGCACGTCTGTTGTTCACCCAGGAAGCCAGATCCTGAGGGGCTGCTCCACCTTCCACTCATTGGCAATAGTGCTGAGGAGCTAGGATAGAGGGTTGTAGTGGAGAGACCAAATGCTGGGGTTCAAGGATTTTTTTCTTTAAGTATGTTTTCACATACACTGTATATGTAGAAGTTTTTTTTCAGGAAGTGAAGTGTGTGCATGTGTGTGTGTGTGTGCTTATGCACACTTGTGCTCTGTGGGGGACTGGAGGTTTGCCTTGTATTCACTTTTGTGTGTTAAGGTCAATATAGGAAGTCTGAGCTGAAAGCTTACCAGCTAGTTATTTCCCTCTTTGCAATGTGAGCTCATAAACATGACTACCAAGCTAGAAGACAGTGCAGAACAGAATGTCAGAATTACCAACATCTGCTCCTTTTTCTTTTTCTTTCTCTCCTCCCTCCCTCTCTCTCTCTTTCTCTCCTCTCTCTCTCTCTCTCTCTCCTGGCCAGTAAGGGGATTGAACCCAAAGTCTGCTCCTAATTCCTCACATAAACTCTCCTCTGAATGCTCTTGGCAGTGTTTTAAACAAGCCAATGCTTGCTCACCAGCCCACCTTGCTTTCCTGTGAGCAGGGTGCCAGAGTCATTCAGTTTGAAGAACACAAAGGATCAGGAAAAAAGAACCTGCTTAGAATCTGCCATGCATGTGTGAGGAATAGAAGGTAGAATGAAAATGAAGGCTGAGCTTTCCTGAAGACAAGATCTATAAAAAGAGACTTTAATTTTTCTTTAGCTGTTATTATTAAATGATAGAGTGCTCAATTAATTAATAGATTGCATCAAGAAACATAGAAACTAGTTTCAATAGCAGAACAAAAAAAGATGTGCTATTTCTAGTCAGTGTCTGCCTCCTCCCAAATGTGTTGCAGCTACTAATAAGGAGTAAGCAGAGGGGAAGGAAAAACAACCAAATTCTGAAAGGAAAAAAAGAGGGAGGGAGGTACATAAGTGTAGGTCATGTCATGTGACTGTATTTACACCTTGACAAACACACCTTGTATCAATTCCTTGGATAAAGAAACAGATCTTTATAGTGTGTCTACATTAACAAAGGTGTTCAGTAACATGAGTTAATTATTGTCAGAGTTTTTATTAAATTTTTGGCACAATTTCTAGCTTATTTAGCAAAAGCTAGGCGTGGTATAAATTGACATGCTGCAAGTGGCCTAATGTGAGCAATCGCAATGGTTACTGTGACATCTGGTTGTCAGTACAGACATGGGGAACTTTTGGTTCAGGCGCTGGCACACTCTCTTCCAGCTAGTGTGACTTGGCTTAGAGACTGGAATGTCCTTCCTTGGAACTGGCCACAGAACTTTGGAAACTGAGAGTCCCATTTGGAATTGATAACTCATGTTCTGGGCAAAAGCAGTACTAACATCAAGTCCTCTGAAGAGTAAGAAACCCGAACTCATTTTTTCTTCCATTAATAAAGAGAATTAACTCCAAATTTTTAGAGCTCAATTCCAACATTCTGTGGAGAATTACATTTGGCAGCAAAAAATCTTCAAATATTTATTGAGTGTTTTCCAAGTACTAGGTGCTCTTATAGGTGCTGTGAGGAGTAGAAGAACTTGAAGACATGACCTCAGCCCTCAAAAAGCAAACGCTCTGGTTGGAGGCTGAAGTACACTCTATACTGGAGTATCCTAAACTGAGGCAAAAGGATGGCTCCAGGACTTCCATGGTTGTCCTGAAATTATATGCAAAAATTTTTTGTATATACCTTTTTTTCAGGCGAGAATGTCAAGGGTTTGAAATCAGATATTTAAAGGAACCCATTTCCTAACAATCTGGGATCTATTTATTATTTATTAATAATAAAAATAAGCACTAACATTTATTATTGTGCCAAGATTCATGCTTGGCACTTTACATTTGACTCATTAAACTGTCACAGTAACCCTGTGGGCAGGTACTATTATTTTCCCATTTTACAGATATGGAAACTGAGAGAGAAGGTAAATCCAGGGCACATAATTACAGCTTAGGATTTGAACTCGGATCTGTTTGATAGCAAAGTCTATGTTCTTAATCTCTGTGATACATAATAATTAAAGCAAATAAGAGTTGGAAAGCAATAAAAGACAAAAACAGAAGATAAGTCAGAAGGAAGAGAGTCTGAGCACCTTGAACAGAGGCCAAGATGGCTAAATGTGCTGAGGAATATCTTCATGCAGGAGACAAGAATTGAATGTGGTCTTGTAGAAAAGAGAGGGTTTTCCAATTTGGTGCTCAGGACATGAGAATTGGAGTTTAGCAATGCTTCCCTGCAGTCCCACTCAGTAATGGCTGGACTGCTGAGCTCTAATGTGTTAAGTCTTTAAGCTACTCCCATGTCGCATTCAGTAAATAACTTTCTGCACTCCTACAAGGACAAGCGAATGGCAGGGCTCTGGAGTAACATACAAAGTTAAGTAAGATGAGGCTCTGCTCACAAACCTGCAGAGGAAACGGGTGAGCAGAGAATTCTAACGGGAGGCTGCAGAGTTCACGAACACAACAGGAGAGTGTGGCAGCAGCCAGCGACTGGGAGGATCAGGCTTCTCTTCTTGGAGCAAGTGGGGTTTGGGCTAGGCATGGAGGAATGGTCAGGGTTTGCTGGGGTATGGGGGAAGAGGATTTCACTGCTGAGATCTGAATGCAACTGCTCTTCACCCTCGTGGTCTAGGCCTAGACTTTGCCTGGATTCATGATTCTAAGACCTGTCCATAGTTTCCAATTCTTCATAACTGTTGTCAAGGGGTGCTAGTAGACCTAATTCCTCCTCTGGTATTGCCTGAGCTGGTCCGGTGGACCTCCAGACTGTAAAGCTGGGCCTACAGACATAGCATTTACTATGGTGTCCTTGTTTGAGACATTAATTTGCTTTCCCAGATGAGAATCTTTTTCAGCAAAATTGCCTTCCTTTTTTTCTTTCTTTTTTTAAAATTCATTTTTTATTTTAATTTATCAGTATACAAATGGAGTTGATTTTTGTGTCAAAATTTCCTTCCTTTTAACCAAAGTTACCACAAATGGGCCTTTGTGTCTCTAAGTGACCTCACATGAGGAGAGTCTCTGTACTTCTGAATGGCTGTGCCCAGTCGAGAGCCTCAAGGCAGGTTGTGGGACCTCAGATACAGTGCTGCCCCACTTCCTTGTTTCTGGAGCCCCTGAATTGTTTTCAGAGCAGGGATCTGTGAGCCTACCCCACGCCTTGCTGTCCTTCCAACTGTGCTAGCTCAGAATTAGACATCCTAAAGTTAACCCTTCAACTCCTTCTTTCCATAGGTCTCTCTCAGCAAATGACATGGGGACTGACATAAATTACCCAGAACTTCAATCTGTGTCAGGGGAATCCCCACTGTACTCAGTAGGTACACTTCAGTCTTAGTTCAGGCTCCTTTGAGGTATCTGTTTTGTAAACTGTTGGGTTTTTTTGTTAATTTTTGTAGACACTTTTTTTTTTTTTTTTTGGTGGCTGGCTGGTATGGGGATCTGTGTTTAGTAAACTGTTAATAGGGTTTATGTGAATTCAGTTATTTCTGATTTAAAAAACTTGGATTTAAAGAAAAAGGCTATGTTGAATAGTCTCGTGTGAGTGATGTTACAGCATTTACCTCCAACATATAGCAGTGGACTAGTACCAGGAGGCCACCTGCTCAGCTGGCATTTCCTCAAAGTTTCCGTGAGCCTTGGGGACACCATTCACCTCTCTAGTCCTCATTCTCCTTACTTGTAAACTGGGTGGATGTTGGTTAAGGTGCCTTCTAGGACTAATTATCTGTGAAATTACAGATACCCTTTCCATTTTTTCATATGTAAATTATAAAAACACACATTCAGTTTAAGCTACTACCATTCCTCTTACTGACCCCACTGGTCCTTCTAGGGAAATAAGCTTCCCTCTGTTAAAGAAGCTCTGTATTTTTATTGTCTCTCTCTCTCTCTCTCTCTCTCTCTCTCTCTCTCTCTCTCTCTCTCTCTCCTCTCTCTCTCTCTCTCTCTCACACACACACACACACACACACACACACACACACACACACACACACACACACACACACACACCATTTGAGGCTCACATAAAGGGATGGGCTATTTAATCTTCCTTTCAAGAAACTCTGTCATTTGAGTGGGAAAGGTCTGACATCTGGGACGTCTGGGTCATGTGTTATTAAGAAGAGAATCTAACTGACCTCTCCCTCCTCCTCACCCCCAATAATAAATGCTTCTCTCTAACACTTTCTGTTTTCTTTTTATAGTAGGTCCTGCCTGTAGCAGCTTTACGAGAGGGCTCAGAGTACAGCCAACATCAGAGGCGTTTGCTGTCCCAGCCAGAGCTGCAGCTACCTGGGTCTGGTGGAAGTCTACTGGATGATGGTCCTTTTTGACTAATCGTTCTGCAGTAGGCATAGGTGGCCATGAAGATGCAGGTACAAGGGAGAGTGCTTTACTTTCTCCTGCCAGGGCTGAGGAGGGCAAGACAGCCCTCTAGTTGAAACAGACTTTCCCCAAGACTGGAATTGTCATTGGAGACTCTTCCATGGTTACAGTGGGAGGTTTTAGAAAGAGCCCTCTAGTTCAGTGTGGGCAGACACAGGAACCTGCACTGTCACCAAGCACCCATTTGATTCTTATGAAAACTAACTTTTCTTCTTATTGCCTCCTCGCCTTCACATCTACCCCCTTGCCCCCATTAGAGTGCTCCATGACTATAGGAAATTTGTCTTTTGGTTTACTGCTATATATATGCCTAGATTCTGGCACATAATAGGTGTTCAATGATTACTTATTAAATGAATTAAAGTCTGAAAAATGGTGCTTTCTTGAGATGTTGCAAAATACTGATAACTTGTGCGTTTCTTATAATAAAATTTCCTTCTGATATGTTGTGACAACACACGAGTATGTTCGGATGTGTGGAGGGGGATGGAAGGAAAGATTAGCATCAGTCATTGCACTGCCCTGGGATTCAGGATGTGGGTTTGAGCCAAATGCATGTGATAACTCTGGATAGTAAACTGGGCCATTTACATGTGGGCCTATATGTTTTAAAAAATATTATTTCTGTTAAAACTGGACTTCCATGCTGAACCAATTGAATAGGTAGTTTTGAATAAATAATTTGCTGTTGGGGTTTGACTGTAAATCCACCTTGGCATAAAGAAAGTGGTTGGCTGGATGTTGCGGTATCATGGCAGTGAAACATAAACACACTATACATGCGTTCTTCTTACTGGTTTGTCAGGCTGGGCAAAGCTTGACTGTTCACATAATATTTGTATAGTTTATAAAAGTCTCAAGTGAAAAATATATTCTTGAGCTTTATAAGATCCTAACAAAGGAAAATAAAGAGTTCTCTTGTCTCCAGACCAAGAACAAGTATTAGGGTGCCTTGCCAAGCTCAAAGTAGAACAGGAATGTGGCTGATGCAGCCAAGTCCAGCTATCGTAAATTTAAATGTGCGTTCCCTCTGCTTGAGAACGGCTCACTTCCGTCACTTAAAGGAAGAGCTGACTCTTCCATTGCAGACATGCACCAGCCTTGGAAAAAAGCTATAAAGTAAATTAAAGTGTCCACAAGATATTTACTAGCCTACAAAATGTGCACGAGCTTCAAGATCTTTCCAGTATGCCTTATGATGAAGCTAAACAGATGAAATTGTGTAGTTGCAGCCAAACTTCATCTCCAAGCTTACTTGTAAATAGTAACTCTCAACCAAAGAGATCAGAAAAAGTAATACTGGAGAGGAGAGAAAAGCAAACTACATGCTGCTTTGATGAGAAACACTAAAAAAAAGAAGAAAGAGCAGAAAGAAGCACTGGCAGAGAAATACAATTATCACTGCACTGAGTCAGATAACCATCCTGATAATAGTATTTTTTTGCCATATTAGCTATATGGTGTGTCTACTGAAGTATTCTTTGGAGAGAGGTCATATGATCAGGTCACCTGTATTTATTTAGCAAGCAAGACTAGTCTTAGAGATGAGACCATGTATGTCATCAAATGCTATGCTTCTCTCAATTATGTGGGGGAAAGACATTTACAACCAGGAACCAGTACTGAGTTGGGATCTTGAAGTGGTTGCCCAGTGAAAATTCTCTTAAGCCTCTGTGGTGATAAAGACAAGGCCATTTGGACCTTGTGTAGCAGAAAGAAAGATGGCATCTGTCATGTGGCAACAGGGCAGAAACTAAGAAGCAAGGAGCCTTGAAAAGTTGTATAAGAATTTTGAATCAATATTGCCTTGCAGGCAAATTAACTCTGGTAGCTCCTTGTTACCTTGCTGGATGAATAGTTTCTCACATCTTTGATTTTTTTCCTATCATTTTATTATGTAAATAAAGGAGAAGGAAGAAAGGAATGGACATTTATTGAGTTTCTACTATTTGTCCAGAATGTTATATACATGTTCATAAAGTTCCCACATTCTCCTGCCTTTGGGATTTTTCTTAAATGTTCAACAAATTTGACCTGAGGCTCCATCCCATATGATGTCACCTTCACAAGTTCCTCCTTTCTTAGTAATTCTTTTTTTTTTTTTTTAATGAAGAAACAAGGTTTATTTGACTCATTGATATTCTGGGACAGCTGCATGTGGCAAGGGCCGCAGACTGCTTCTACTCATGGCGGAAAGTGGCAGGAGCCAGGGGATGCCTCTTTTCTTAGTAATTCTGAGACTTACCAGAGAATGCACTAATCTGACCTTCACTGTCTCTCACCCTGGACTTCCCCTCCAGGCATTTCTCCCACACTTCTTGCTTTCTATCAACCCCTGCTAGTTTCTCCCTACCCTGAGGCACTCCAAGTAGAAACAAAGACCCTTCTCTTCTTCCCAGAAAGCATGACTACCACCTATTTTTAGTGTATGATAAAACTTTACAAATGGTTTGAGAATAATATAAGGCAGTTACAATGCCAAGATGGAAAATTCGGGCCATATATCAGATAGTCCTACTCCTGGAAACCATAAACCAAGCTCCTTCATAGAGGATCAGCTATTGGCTGCTTCCTTCTCAGCCCGTGGTCTGCTACCCTGGTCAGGGCCAGCCTGTCTCCCTCAACTCTATATTCACTTGACGTAGGCCAAGTTTCCTTCAAATTGATTTAAAGTCCCAGACCGGCCTTTTACATTATTATGCACAAAAGTCTAGCTCCTCATTCTTTGGAATGTCTTAGTTATAACATGGGATTTTGCTTTTTCCTTTGGATAGCTAAATTCCCCCTTGAAATGCACTTCTCAGAGAAAAGAGCCAACTTCCTCCAAAAGTACATTCTTGAGCCTAGGTACAAATGGCAGGCGGCTTTCAGATGGTAATTTTATATGTATGTTTTCCTTCTAAACATGGCTACACACATTGCTATGGTCTGAATGTGTCCCTCCAAATTTATGTGTTGGAAACTTAATCCCCTTTCCAACAGTCTTGGAAGGTGTTTAGGTCATGAGGGCTCTGCCCTCATGAATGGATTAATGCTGCTATAAAAAAGGCTTAAGGGGATGGGTTTGCTCTCTTCTGCCATGTGAACTCATAGCATTCATTCCCCATTTGTCTTTCCACCTTCTGCCTTGTAAGGACACAGTAAGAAGACCAGAACCTTGATCTTGGACTTGCCAGCCTCCAGAACTGTGAGAATAAGTTTCTGTTCTTTATAAATTATCTGGTCTCAAGCACTTTGTTATAGTAGCACAAAACGGACTAAGACACACATTTTATTTCATTACGTAAAACACATATAGCCCATATATTCTACCTATTGAATTGCTTACTGTCTATTTTCCCCTACTAGAATGTAAACTCAATAAGAGTATCATGTGTTTGTGTGCATGGGTCATTGTTTTATCTAAGAGGGTCTGACATCTAATATGCACTCAGTATGTATTTGTCAAGTGAATAAATCTCATTTAACCCTCAGTATAAGCCTATGAGATAAATATTATTAACCTCATTTTTCAGAAAAGGCAAAAGAAGCTAAAAGAGCATAAATAACTTTTCCAGGCTCCTTCAGACAGGAAGTGCCAGGCCAGTTTTGATGAGCTTTAGACACAATGTTATCTCTGATACATTTAATTATTTTCATGTTATTCCGCAATAGTGTTTGCCCATTCTAGCCTGTCTCAGCTTTATTAAGGGTTTTATTTGAGTTTAACCAAACATTTACAAGGGACTATTTCTCAGGACAATGATAGTGGGAATGGTGATAGAGCCCCAAGGGAAAGGTAAAATTCAATAGAGTGGAGTCAGGACCACATAATCTAAGATCTTGTCTTTCTTGGAATTCCTCCTTGCCAGGTTCAATCTTTACCTTTGCTAAAACAAAACAAAACAAAACAAAAATCCTAGTGCCTGGTAACATTCGCATGGTTTTCCAGCATTCATTTGTTCCAGATTTGAAGGTTCTTTGTTCTCTCTCCCTGGTCCAAAGCCTAGTCTTGAAGAGCTTATTACATTTTGATGCCATGGAACAGAGCAAACTTGGATATTGACAGTGGAACAAATTCACAACTTTGAAACCCTGGGGCACACTGTGCTAAGCCTGTACACTCACAGGTCACTATGTGTTAAAAAGAGAAGCAGAAGAACAGGCAATAAAGGAAAGAAAGGCTTAGCAAGATCACTGTAGTCCTCAAATCATTTTGTGGTTCTTAGTAGCTTTGTACCTAGCATGGTGTCTAACTAACAGTAGGTATGTAATAAATATCTGATGGTTGACTAACTGGATAGATTCCCTTCCCACTGTGTAGTCTTCTTGCATTTAAATCTGGACCTACCCCATGTTACTTCTTGAACTTCTAGGACTTCTTCTGAAGGATTGCAGAGCTGGTAGCTTTATGGTTTCCCACCTAAAAATGTCAAGTCTCCTGACTTCATATGCCTGAGGTTCAGAGAAGATGCAGACAAGAGCTAAAGTAGACAAAAAATGGGAGAGGCTGCCTAACTAAAAGTCCTCACAGTAACCATGCCTATGCTACTCTACTCTTTTTAGGAAATAGTTCATTCCAGACAAGTGATCTGCACAGGAGTGGCTGTTTTGTCAGGTGCCTCCATCACCCTGGCTCGTTATGTTGGTTGTGAGTTGCACTGAGTCAGGCCAATTATACTCTGCCCCTGATTCTTTTTTATCTGAAACCTGTAGGGAAGATTTTTCTCCTGTCTGATTGTGAAGCTATTAGGAACTTGGAGTAAACACAGAACTGGTGATGACTAGATTCCTGCCACCTAGACAAATTACTTTATTAGAATGCTCCTAGCATTTTTCAGATAGCCAGAAGTGAAAACAACCCAAAGGTCTGTCAACTGATGAACAGATAAATAACGTGAGGCATATCCACTTAATATTACATGGAATGGAATATTACTCAGCCATGAAGGGAATGAATTACTGACACAAAGATCCTCCCCTCACATCTCAAGTTAGTTTTCTTTGATGGCATTATGCTGAGTTATCTCCAAAACTCTATCTGGGAAATTTTCCCAGCATTCATAATTTACCCTAAAAAAATGTAAACGTTTACCTGCTGCCTTTAATTTAACTGGACTTGTAGATCTATTTTAGAGGGCTCTCACAAGCCTGTAGGTGGTGCGCAGAGTTTTGAAAACTAAAGAATTTTTCAAACCCAAGCAAATGAAATAATTGCAGGTTGCAGTGGACAACAGCATGTCCAGAGGCAAGCTGTTGTGACACCACTGGCCCAATATGGGCCAGCCTTCTGCATGCAAATACACACCCACACACCCACTCACAACTGCGTCTCTGTGCACAAAGGTAATTTGTGTTGCCAGATATTCCTTTACTATGTCTGGCCTATCAGGAGACCAAGAAAAAACTGCTAGTAAGTATTCTATTATACTCATTTAAATATGTGAAAAATGCATTTGCATGATGCAGCACAATTGTTGTGTTTTACCTCTTTAGAGAAGAATGCTATAGAAATGGTTCTCAACCTTTAGCATGGATCGTGATTGCCTCAAGGGCTTCTTAAAACACAGGTTATGGGGCTCCATTCCTAGAGTTTCTGATTTAGTAGGTCTAGGGTAGGCCTGAAAATATGCATTGCTTACAAGTTCCCAGGGGATGCCCAGTCTGCTGGGCTGGGGACCACATTTTGAGAGCCACTGATTTATAGCATATAGTTGGGTGCTTCATTTTTTAATAAAATTGATACTTAATTTGGGGGCTAATATATCATATGATTTAGAATTGCAATTTGATCCAGTCACTTGGAGATGAAAATTTCATAGCTCATTTCTCATTCTTGAAGCCCCAGTTTTAAATTAAATGATCATTATTTTAGTTTCAAAATGTTCCATTGCAAACATCAGTTTTTGTCCAATTCTATGGTTGCACTTTCAACGTCAGCTTATTCCCAACATCATTATAAATCCTTGTGGGAAGTTGAAAATGTAAATTCCCAACTGAGCAGGATCTGGCAGAGAGAAGGGAGGAGGTGGGTAGAGTGGCTGGATTCTAAACTATCCACTGCACAGCTATCTAAAAATAAGTCTTCTCAGTCAAGAAGACTGGCTTAGAGATGAAAACTGGGGATGATTAAGAACCATTTGCAGGATTGCATCTGAGGAATATAAGTCTTCATGTGACATTTCCTTTTCTTCCCTCCACTGAGAGAAGAGAAATGTGCTGAAATACTGAAATACCAAACTTTGTGTGACTTCAAATAAAATTATGAGAAAGGGCAAGTCAGCACAGGGGACACAAGGAATTTCAGTGCTCAGCTTTAAAATGTTTTTGCTAAGTTTATTAAGCCTTCCACAAGAGCAGTGTTCTGTATGTGTGTGGTATGTAGGACCTCATACATACATTACATTCTTATGTACCTGTGTGTGTTCCTTTTATCAGACCTTTAGGTCTTTCAAAAAATTTTAATGTAATGTGTACAGAGAATTGCACATATCCTAAGAGTACAGCTTGAATTTTTACAGATTGAACGTACCTATGTAATCAGTATTCAGATAAAGGCACAAATCATTAACATCCCCCAGGAACACCCCCATGCTCCTTCAAGCTACTCTCCCCTTTTAGAGTAACCAGTATATAGATTTTTAAAAATTATTTTTAATAGGCAAATAATAATTGTGTATATTTATGGGGTACAATGTAGTGTTCTGACCTATCTGTACATGTAGAAAGAGTCAAGCAAGCGAATTAGGGCATCCATCATCACACCAACTTATTACTTTTTTTGTGATGAGAATGTTGAAAATCTATTCTTTTAGCAATTTTGAAATATACAATATATTATTAACTGTGGTCACCATGCAGTGCAATAGATCATTAAAACTTCCTCCAGTCTAACTACAACTTTGTACCCTCTGATCAACCTTTCTCTTTTCCCCCTCCCTATCCCACCCCACCAGCCTCTGGTAACCACCTTTCTACTCTGTTTCTATGAGATCAACTTTTTTAGATTCCACGTATGAGTAAGATCATATGGTATTTGTCTTTCTGTGCCTGGCTTATGTCACTTAATGTCCTCTAGTTCCATCCTTGTTGTCACGAATGACAGAATTTTCTTCTTTTTAAAGGCTATATGTATTCAATTGTGTATATATGCCATATTTTCCTAATCCATTCGTTTTTTAATAGACACTTAGCTTGCATCCATGTTTTTGGCTATTGGGAATAATGCTGAAATGAACATGGGTGTCCAGATATCTCTTCAACATACTGATTTTAATTCCTATGGATATGTACCCAGAAGTGGGATTGCTGAATCATATGGTAATTGTATTTTTAGTTTTTTAAGAAACCTCCATAGTATTTTCCAAAATGGCCTTACTGATTTACTTTCTTATCAACAGTGTACTACGGTTCCTTTTTCCCCATATCCTCACCAACACTTGTTATCATTCATCTTTTTGGTAGCACCCATTCTAACGGGTGTGAAGTGATAGTTCATTGGGATTTTTTTTTTCTTTTTTGTCTTTTTCATGACCAGCACTCAGCCAGTGAGTGCACCGGCCATTCCTATATAGGATCTGAACCCGCGGCGGGAGCGTCGCTGCGCTCCCAGCGCTGCACTCTCCCGAGTGCGCCACAGGCTTGGCCCTCACTGTGATTTTTAATGTACATTTCTCTGATGATGAGAGATGCTGATCACTTTTTATACATCTACTGGCCATTTATATCTCTTCTTTTAAGGAATATCTGTTCAGATCCCTTTGACAGCATATAGATTTTGACTTTTATTTTTTCTTTTATATAAATGGAGTCACACAGTATATATTCTTTTATGTCTAGCTTATTTCATATTTCTGAGAACAATCAAGCCCTAATATATTTTAAAATTTTAATCTAATTTTGTGATTGAAAATGTAATATATGTGGTAAAATTAAAAAATAAATTCAAGGGCCGGCCCCGTGGCTCACTCGGGAGAGTACGGCCTGGTAGCGCCAAGGCTGCGGGTTCAGATCCTACATAGAGGCTGTGGGTTCAGATCCTACATAGGGAGGCCGGTGTGCTCACTGGCTGAGCGTCATGCAGACCATACCGTGCCAAGGGTTACGACCCCATTACTGGTCAGAAAAAAAATAATAAATAAATAAATAAATTCAAGCAATACAAAGGATATAAAATAAAAATAAATAGACGTTTGTGCACTTTAGTGGCATATCATTCATTCTTACTGGTGTACGGCATTCCATTGTGTAAAACATTTATCCATTCTCTTATTTATAGACACTTAGGTAATTTCCAGTATGGGACAATTATAAACAGAACTGCTATTACCATTCTTCTATAAGTCTGCTGATGAACCTATGTATGCATTTTTGTTTGGTTTTAGGAGTGGAATAATAGGTCATAGATTATGAATACATCCAGCTTTAGTAGATACTGACAAATCCTAATAGTTTCTCAAGTGGTTCTACTAACTTGACTTTTAGGCAGAAGTGTAAAAAAGTTTTGATTTCTCTACATCCTCACAAATACTTGAAAATTCCCATCTTATTTACTGTTCAGCCATTCTGTGGTCATCTAGTATTATCTCATTGTGTTTTAAATCTGCATTTTGTGAGGACAAATGAAGATGAACCTCTTTTTATTTATTTTTTGATCATTTAAACATCAACTGAAAAAACATGAATAAACATTACCTCCACTGTGAAGTATCTGTTCAAGTCTTTTGCTCATTTCTTATTGGTTAATAGGAGTACTTTATGTATTTAGAGTATAAGTTCTTTGTCAGATATGTGCACTGTGAATATCTTCTCCTACTATATAGTATGTCTTTTTCACTCCCTTTTAGTATCTGTTGATGATCATTTCTTTTTTTCTTTTGTGATTATCACTTTTTGTGACCTATTTTAGAAAGCTTTGCCTACTGTAGGTCACAAAGATGTTTTCCTCCAAAAGTTTTATTGTTTTACCTTTATGCTAAAATCTGCAATCTAGCTAGAATTGATTTTTGTTTATGGTATGAGGTAGGGGTAAAAGCTCACTTTAAAAAAAAAAAAGAATATTCCATAGATTATTGAAGAAAGCGTCTTTCCTCATCTGTGTCTTTTATAAACTTGAAAGTCTATTGCTGTCTTTTCTTTCAATTGTTTCTTCAAGGTGGCTCTTGGATCCTTTTTGCTACTTTATTTTCACAAGCACAGTTCCTGAGTATGGCCCATTTACTCTAGGCCTTTACCACCCACATATATCCAAATTGACATTTCTGTTCCCAAGATCCAGTTACTCCCGTGTCAATTTCTCAGTTTCTAGGTTAATTATTCTAACATTTGCATCACATACAATTAAGAGGTATATCAATTTTCTGTGGCTGCTATAACAAATTACCACAAACTTAGTGGCTTTAAACAACAGAAACTTATTCTCTTATAGTTTTGGAGGCCAAAATTCTGAAATCGGTATCAATGGGCCAAAATTGAGGCATTCCCAGGGCTGCGCTCCCTCTGCAGGCTGTAGGGGAGGGTCAGTGCTTTGCCTCTTCATGCTTCTGTGGCTGCATCTCCCCAGTCTTCAAGGACAGCGTCTTCAAATCTCCCTCTGCTCTGTTTTCACATCACCTTCTCCTTGTGTGTGTGTTCAGACCTCCCTCTGCCTCTCTCTTACAAGGACATATGTGATGACATGTAGGTGTCCTCCCACCCAGATAATCAGGATAATCTTCCTATTTCAAGATCCTTAAGCATGTCTGAAAAGACCCTGTTTCTACAAAAGGTAATGTTCACAGGTTTTGGGATTTGTACCTGATATCTTTGGGAGGGCTATTTTTTAGCCTACTATAAGGAATTTCAATCAAGCCCTACTACATTTTTAAAATTTAATTTAATTTTGTGACTAAGAAGTAATACATGTAGCAAAATAAAAAAAATCAAACAATGCCAAAAGATATAAAATAAAAAGCGATTCTTCACCCAACCTCAGTCCTTGTTCCTCAGAGGCAACAGCTATTCCCACATTTTTGCGTATGCTTCTGTATTAGTCCGTTTCTGTTGCTTATAACAAAAATACCTGGAACTGGGTAATTTAGAAAGAAAACAAAATTTACTGCTTACAGTTTCTGAGGCTGGGAAGTCCAAAATCCATCTGGTGGTGACAACAGTGATCCAGGGGTCTCACATTGCAAGATGGTGGAAGCAGAGAGAGCAGAGAGAGACTAACCTCCTCATTCACTTTCCTCTTCTTTTTAAAGCCCTCAGAACCATGCCTATGACCACCATTTTTAATCCATTCACTACGGCATGGTCCTCTAATCTAATCACCTCTTCAAGGCTCCACCATTCAATTACCATAATAGGATTCCCCACCCTCAACAGTCACAGTGAGGTTAAGCTTCCAATATATGAAATTTGGTGGACACAATTCAACCAATGTATAGCACCTTCTAAAAGTGTTCTCTGCTTATGAAAGCACATATATATGTATGTATTTAGTTTTCTCTTTATGGACATTTCATTTGCTTGTAGACTTTTACTGTTATAGACAACGCAATGAATATCTTTGTATGTATAACATTAAGCAACTTACTTCTATAGAATGATTTCCTAAAGATGGAATTCTTACTGGTAGGGTATGTGAATTTAACATTTTGATACAAATTGCTAATTGTCCATCTTGATTTATGGTCCCACTAACAATGTCCCCTATTACTTTTTCATATCCTTTTGTTTCAGGGCAACTGCTGGGATGCTGAGCATGTTGCAGGGGGAAGTGGTTAGAGGAAGGCCCACAGTGATGCAGCTGCCTAGGTGGGAAATAGCAGCACCTGGGTCCTGAAAGGAGGTGGGCAGGATATAGAGAAAGGAACACATGTGGAATGTATGAGTCTATAAGACCAGGACTGGCTCTCTAATTTGTGAAGCCCAGTGCAACATAAATATGTGGGTCTAGCATTAAAAAATTAGTAAGAATTCCACTGAGGTGACAGCAGAGCATTGAACCAAATTCAGGGCTCTTCTTAGCATGGAGCCTGTACAAGTGCTCAGGTGCAGACCCATGAAGCTGACCCTGCAAAAGCTTTGGTAGCAGATTTAGTGAGGGGCATAAAGGAGAATTAGTACCCCAGGAATTAAAGGACATAAAGGAAACCAAAGGCATCACGTCATCATCTCCATCTTCACCAGTAACACTATCATCAACACCATTCTGTTGGGTGCCAACAATGTCTAGAGCATTCTGTACAGACACCCAGGAGGGTATAAGATGTGTCTTTGTTCTGGATGGACTTATAATTCAATGAAGGACCCAGGCCATAGTCAGAAAATCATAACGAATAATGGAAGGAAGTGATTCTCAAGTTTTAATGTGAACCTGAAGCACATGGGGGAACTTGGGAAAAATACAAAGACCTTGATCATGAAGCCTGGGCCTCAGTATTTTCTATTAGCTCGCCATAAAGTGCTGATACACACTAACTTTTCAGAACTGCTGGGAAGGAACCATTGCTGTACAATATCGTCAGGATACTAACAGTGTCTGCTACGGGGCTGTACAATGAGGCTGTGGGAGAGGTTCTCAAACTGCAGTGAGTACTGGAATCACCTGCGGAGCTTGTTAAAATGCAGGATCCTGGCTCTTACCACCTGAAATTCTTATTCTGTGAGTCTGAGGTGAGGGCTCAGACACTGGCATTTCATTCTAAGCCTGATAGTTTGAGGACCATAATTTAAAAATTATTGGTTCATGATTTATAGGGAAATTACTTTAGAAGGAAGTCACATTTGAACTGGGATTGAGGGAGGACAACACTTAAGTGAGCGAAGATGTGGGGGAGAGAGAGAGAGGAAGAAAGCAAGCAAGAAGGAAGGAAGAGAGGGAGGCAGGTGGGGAGGGAGGAAGGGGAGGTAACAGGACCTTGACAGTATGCGAAGCACAGATGTACGAATCCAGATGACACCCCTGGAATAAAAAGAGTGATCAGGCCAGCTGGTGTGCAGGGTGGTAGTGGGAGACAAGATTGGAGGGGAGGTCAGGACTGCACCAGGCCAGGCAGGTTGCAGTCCTCCTTCCCCATTCAGGGCCCCTTGGCGTAGGAACTTCTCTGCCAGAGCACAGCCGGGGTGATGTAGTATGGCTTAGATGTTATTCTGAAGCACTCAAAATCCAGCAGACACACAGGTCTTCACTTGTGTTTGTTCAGCAAAGCCCTGTGTCCCTATCAGTCCTAGCCACTTAGATACCTTTTAGAACTTTTGCTCTAGATCTGCGGTGGTTCAAACTTCCTTCAGTTCCCCACGTGGCTACAACTTCATTGTTGCTTCTTAAAACAGCCGAGGCAAGAGAACACAGGGCCCCGTCTAGCTGAGGGCCCCTCCCCCGCTCCCTCCCAGGCTGTCCAGTGTTGGCTTTGTTCCTGCTCCATCCAGGTGCCCAGGCTGCTCAGCCAGGCAGCTTTTGTTGTTGTTGCTGCTCTTGTGTGGAGTCTGGTCAAAGCAGACTGAAGCCCAGAAGGCACTCGGCTTAAATTCCAGGCTGAGGAGTGGTAGCTGGAAAGGGGTTATTTATATATTCCTCAGCTTGGAATAGTAAAACATTTTAAAAGATATGGTGTTTAATCATGTCTGAGCCTGAGGAATGTAGAGCTTCTGGGAGGAATTCTGCTTCGAGAGGATAAAAATAAGAAATGGGTAGCTTCTCTTTTGGGCCCCTCCACAGTGTTCTTCTTGAATGTCTTGCCCTCTGTGTCATACTATTTCCCTACTGGATAATTTCTGTTCTGAAATATTGCGCTTAAGATTACTGTTCATTTCACTAAGACTTTGGGTAATATATCTCTGAAATCTACTTTTTCATGTAGTTCTGTCCTGCATGCATCCTATACAAAGAGAATAAATGCACATTTACTCTTCAAAATGAATTCCTCAATAGAATTTTATTTTTTTGTTGCTGCCTGGTAATGCGGATCTGAACGCTTGACCTTGGTGTTATAACACCAAGCTTTAACCAATTGAGATAACCGGCCAGCCCAATATCAATAGAATTTATGTATCAACTAATTACGATTTTCAAATACTTTGGATTTCCTTTTCATTTACATGCTCAATCTTTGAGAGGTAGGCAGCTGGGTTTGACTCTCATATTAAGGGGATAAAATCCAGCAACAAAAGGTGCTGAAAAATAATATGGGCAAATCTCTTTCCAGGAGACCGAGCTTATTATTTCTGTAACATTCTTCGCATCTCCTTACCCAGTGTCTGAGAATTTGAGACTTGAACACGATCATCTCAAATGGCAGTGTAATATATGGCAATTACATCATCTGAATGTCTTTCTAATAGGGAACTACTATTTTTAAACAAAGACAATCTGTACCTTAAAAAATAATATTATTTAGTATGCAAACTTTAGGAATCAAATTTCAAGGCACTATAGGTACCATGTCAAACAGGTTTAACCTCAGACATTCAGGAATGCACAAATTACTCTGAAAGGTTACACTCTAAATGACAAACCTGCCCACTTGAGCTAGATCTGACACCTGGAGTCAATGGAAGAAAAGCTTAGGATCATTGTCACGAGTTGTAATTTACACCGTGTCTCACTTTTTGCCCAAATGCAGCAAAGTATCAAATTCATTCTAAATAAAACAATGCTTTCATAGAAAACAAGGGAAATGGATATCATTAAATTATTCAGTTAATTTGCTTCATGTAAAAATAAATATTTCTATTTTTGAATTGGTTGCAAACACTGAGTCCCCCACTGTTTTTTTTTTTTTTCATGCTTTATGGCATATTGTATTCAACCTTATTTTGGGTTACAAAATTCTCCACCAAACTTCCATTGTAGGAAAAGAGATATGATATTGAGAAATCATAAAAGAAGAATGATATTCAAGGCTGGGAATAATTTTTTATGCTGTATTCAGCATTAGTAAAAGCTTTGTTAAAATACAGTTTTTAGTTTTGCTCATTGCACTTCACAGTAAAATGAAGCACAAAAATAACTGAAGTGTTGGATAACTGAGCCTGTGAGACTGTGTCAGAGAAGTTGTAAAAAAAAATCAAATAGAAAATTGTGGATTAGTAGAAATTCCTGAAGAACTGAAAGGTATTTAAAGATTTTTGAGTTCAACAGCCACCACTTACACCTACCACCTCTATTTACATGTAAGGAAATGGAGATAAGGAGAGGTTGAAATGATCAAGTCTACAGCTAAGCAGTGGTTGAGCTGGGACCAGAGCCCAGGTCTCCTGACTTCCAATCTTTTTTTTTTTTTTTTGGCATAGACAATAGAAATTTATTTTCTTGTAATTCTGGGGCTGAAAGGATGAGAACGAGCTGTTGGCAGCTTTAGGTTCTTCTGAGGCCCCTCTCTCCGTCTTGCAGGTAGTTATCTTCTCTCCGGGTCTTCACATGGTCTTTCCTTTGTATGTCTGTATTCCAATCTTCTTTTCTCATAAGGACACCAGTCAAATTGGATTAGGGCCCACCCATATGACCTCAGTTTAACTTAGCTACCTCCTGAGAAACCTCTCTCCAAATACAGTCACATTCGGAGGTATGGGGGGTTAGTTCTTCAACACAGAAATCTTGTTTTGTCCTGACTTCCAATCTAATGCAGTTTCTGCTGAGGCAAAAGAGGTGATTTAATGACAAATGTCTCCAGGTGAATTGATTCATGTGACTATTTCTATTCCCTCACCTACTGCCTTGGTTTCTTTTGAGTAGGAAACATGGCTTTCCCTTCAATATCATTCTGCTCTGTGTGAACCAAGAGATTAGCATTGCTGCTGCATGTGTAATGTGCAGATCATTCTTGATGATTGTGGGGGACAAAAACAGGAAAGATTTTGTTTAGCGTCAAGAAGTCCTTTACTTGAGGAAGGCTATCAAATGTGGTTGTAAAGTCTCCACACTCAAGAATATTGAAAACAGAATAGAAAATCATTTCTTCTGGGTTATCTGGACATTCACTTTCTGAAGCCAAATGATAAAACATGACTTCTTGACGTTCTCTCTAGATCCAGGTGGTTATAA
Organism: Cynocephalus volans; assembly: GCF_027409185.1. Classification (NCBI taxonomy): domain Eukaryota; kingdom Metazoa; phylum Chordata; class Mammalia; order Dermoptera; family Cynocephalidae; genus Cynocephalus; species Cynocephalus volans. The sequence continues at coordinate 58,127,129 of NC_084461.1, read as the reverse complement.
TTCCAGTCCTACTTCTGGCCCATTCTTCACCTCTTTCTATACTTAAGCAAAGCTCTTAAATGAACTCTTTGGGTCCTGATACAAACTGAATTGTCCCCACCAAATTTACGTGGTAAAGTCTTAACCTCTGTTGTGATTGTATTTTGAAATGGGGCCTTTAAGGAGGTAATTAATGTTAGAGGAGGTCGTAGGAGTGGGTTCTAATCCAATAGGACTGGTATCTTTCTAAAAAGAGAAGAGACACCAAGGCTTTCTCTCCCTCCATGCATACACAGTGGAAAAGCCATATGAGGACACAGCAAGAAGACACCCATCAGCAAGCCAGGATGAGAGGCTTCTCCAGATCTGACAGTACCTTGATCTTGGACTTCTGGCCTCCAGAACTCATGAGTACATAAATTTCTGCTGTTTAAGTTACCCAGTCTGTGCTATTTTGTTATGTCAGCCCTAGCAGACTCATACAGTTTTTGGTATTATTAAGCGGGATGCTGCTGTAAGAATTACTTAAAAGTATGGAAGTAGCTTGGAACTGGGTAATGGGTAGAGGATGGAAGAGAGTTTTGAGGTACATGTGAGAAAAAGCCTAGATTGCCTTGAAGAGACTGTTAGTAGAAATACAGATGTTAAAGGCAATTCTGGTGAGAACTCAAGAAGAAGAGAGCTGTAGGGAAATCTTCTATCATCTTAGAGAATGCATATATCATCATGAACAGAATGTTGGTAAAAATGTAAACATTAAACATGATCCTGATGAGGTTGCAGACAGAAATGAGACATATGTTAGTAGAAACTGGAGGAAAGGCAATTCTTGTTATAAAGTGGCAAAGAACTTTGATGAATTGTAGTCTACCGTTCTGTGGAAGGTTGAACTTGGGAGCAATGAAATTGGGTATTTACCTGAGAAGATTTCTAAACAAAGTTTCGATAGTGTGGCCTGGTTTTCCTTTACTGCTTATGGAAAAGTGGAGAGGAGAGAAATAAATTGAAGAAAGCATTAAGCAAAAAGGAAACAAAACTTGCATATTTGTAAAATTCTCAGCCTATCCATATTGCAAATAACAAGAAAACATGTTTTGGAGAGATCACCAAGGGTGTGACGAGACAATCACTCCACAAAGAGATTATCCATGATTTTAATCAGCCATCTCAGCAGAAGCCAGGAAGAGAGATGGGATTATATCAGCAGTGAAACAGCCAGTTTTAACAAAAGGGGACAGAAACAGAACAAAATAAAGGAAGACTTTTAGATTTCTGATGCTCTATATCAAGGGACAATAGAGCTGTTTGGCTGCAAACATGCTTTATCTTTCAAGAAAAGGAAAGAATGAAGACGATTCAGAGATTAGGGCTGCCTTTCCCACCACAGACTCAGTGCGTACTGGCCCTGAGGGCAAAGCTGTTTCTTTCTTGGCTTCAGAGGGTGGGGCCACCTCTCCTCCTCCTCCTTGATTTCGGGGCTGCCATGCAGAGCTGAAGGGGTGGGGCTGCCACCCAGTGCCCTGGGGACGACTGTTGCTACCCCACTGGACCTAGAAGGCAGAGGATCTGGCCAAGGGGGATTATTCTTGAGCCTTAACATCTAATGGAATTTACCTTATAGATTTGGCCTTGTTTGGGACCCATTCCTTCTTCCTTTTTTCCAATTTTTCCCTTTTGGAATGAGAATGTTTATCTTATACTTGTCCCACCACTGTTTTTTGGACGCACATAACTTGTCTGGTTTCATAGATGTTCAACTGAAGAAGAATTCTGCCTCAGAATGAATCATATCTGAAATCTTATCCATACCTGATTTAGATAACATTTAGTGAGACTTTGGTCTTGGAATTAGTGCTGGATTGGGTTAACATTTACGGGGCCATTGGGAAGGGTGACTGTATTTTGCATGCAAGAAAGACATAAATTTTGGGGACCAGAGGGCAGAATGTTTTGGACTAAATTGTATTTCCCCAAAATTCATATGTTGAAGATCTAACTGTATTTGGAGATAGCGCCTTTAAGGAGGTAAGAAAGGTTAAGTGAGGTTTAAGGATGGGCCTTAATGTGAAAGGACTGGTGTCCTTATGAGAAGATGATGGGAAATCAGAGATCTCTGCACACACACAGAGGAAAGACCAAAGTAAGAAGGTGACTACCTGCAAGCCAGGAAGAGTGGCCTCACAAGAAACCAAACCTGACAGCACCTTGATCTCAGACTCGCAGCCTACTGAATGGTGAGAAAATAAATTTTTGTTATTTAAGTCGCCCAGTCTGTGCTATTCTGTTATGGAAGCCCTAGCAGACCAATGCAGGCACATTCCAACTTTTGCCTTCTCCCCGTGTTCACTGCTACCCTCCATTTTTTAATCTGATGACCCCATTTTCTGCTTTGCCAAACCAAATTTTATACATTTCTTTTTGTGTGTCAAAATCTGCCTAGATTTGTTTGATTTCTCCTAAGCATTAGTGACTAATTGTGTATATATTTTTTGCCTTTGTGACTCATTGTTTAATTGTTATATAGTGTCAGTATTGTGTACCTTGAAAAAAATTTAATTGACATATAGTAAAATTGACTTTGTGTGTCAAATTTTTTTAAAAAAGGGCTCCAGATACACAGATATGGATGAAATAAACAAACAAGAAAGAACTCCAGAGATTAAAACAACCACAACTTTAGATGTTTATATGGCATTTTTATAAGTTCACAATTCCCATGGTCTCTAATATAAAAGACATACAAAACAAAAAAAATTAGACAAATTAGATGAAATGATACCATTAATCACTGAAAAATCTAAATCAAATTAAATGCCATTCTATTGAAGCTTAAAGAAAATAAATTAATAGCTAATAATATTTTAAGTCAGAGCTGCTTCTTAAAATGAAAAGATGTGAATTGCTTATAATTGGAATTTTCGAATACATATTTGCATAGAAACAAAATATTCAATCAGTTTGTTGTCAAAGGTAGGACACTAATGATTCAGCTTTTATGAAGTTTTACAGTTTAGTAGGTATATTTGTTTGCTAGCGCTGCCATCACAAAGTACCACACACTGGGTATAACTTAACAGAATTTCATTTTCTTACAATTTTGGAGGCAAGAAGTCCAAGAACAAGGTGTTGGCAGGGTTGGTGTCTTCTGGAGGCCTCTCTTCATGGTTCGTGGATGTCTGTCTCCTCCTCAAGCCTTCACAAGGTCGTGTGTGTGTGTGTGTGTGTGTGTGTGTGTGTCTCCTAGCCTCCTCTTTTCATAAGGATGCCAGTTTTTTCATATGGATGCCAGTTGTAGTGGGTTAGGGACTATCCATATGGCCTCGTTTTAGGAACGAGGTGGGGTGGGGGCCACATTTCAGCCCATAACAGTAGCCATTTCATTCTTGCCTCACCTTCAAGCCACTCTAGGAAGTGAGTTAGAAACTCTTCTACACCCACAACAAACAGCTGAGCTGGGATTCAGATCAGACCTGGTGATAAAATAAGAGTTCTTCAAAATATCTGTGGAAAAATAGAATTAAAAGATAATACAAATCTTTCCATGAACTTTTTGAAGTACGCTTGTATATCCTGTGTCTGTCACAATGCCTCTAAACATTAATTTATATTATTAATTGGCTAAACGTGCCCTTGTTTTGCTAGAAATATGCAAGGGTAAACTAGTGTTCAGCCCAATGATAACAAATTCCAAAGGCATTTTTTCACATCTTTGGGGGCACCTGAGTATATGCATTTGGTTTTCTATATTGCATGTATATACCAGAGAGTGAATATGATGCTTGGAAATTGTAGTCTTTTAAATCACTAGGGCAACATTTAGCTCTTTACTTCCTGAAAAGGTAACGCAACTGAGTTTTTAATTTGCTCTTAAGGAGGCCCTTATGCACTTTGATTTTTTTCTTGGGTCAGCTCTGGGATGCTGTCAATGAGGTATTTTGGTGAACTGCAAAGGACAACTGCTAAAAGGCGTAGCATGTGTGCTGTATATATACTGCATACACTCACAGATACACACTTATGATACATATATATTATGTGTGTTACAAGTATCCTCCAGGCACCATCTTAGCTCCCAACTTATGTTTAATAGTTTTAATAATTTAGTTTGCTTTCTTAGGCAGTTTGGCAGAGAGGAACATATGCTGTATATACACATAACTCACACACACATGAAACGTTCTCATTATTACAAAAATGTCTTACTTTGTAACAATAACTACACACTATAACTATATTAAAAATATTTTCTCAACACTTCTAACCTGGAAGGTAGAGTCATTATAAATGTTGTGCGGAACCAGAAGATTCTCTAAAACGATGAAAATTGCCCACAAAATCTCTCTACTACTTAGGACTGGTAAGACATAGGGTTTGTAGAACACTCAAGGTTTGTAAGACATTTGTAATCCGATGTAGAAAACATCAAGTTGAACATAGCCATTCCCATTATTTTTGCAGATGATGTCAACAGGGAAAGCCAAGTACAGAATAACCTGCACAAACATTTAGGGTAAGACTGAGTACAGCATCATGCAGATACTGGGTATAAAGAAGATATGACCATAAAGTCACTTTCTAAACAAGTGTTCCTATTCTCATCATACCCCTGCCAAAGGTCATATAGCATGACGTGGCCAGCAATAACAAACTGGATCCCTTGACTCACATTTCCTTCCTGTAATGGACAAGAGTCCACAAGAGGTTGCATATGGAATGGTTAGTAAAAATCCTTTAGCTTATCTTTGTTTTCTCCCCTCATTTTTCTATGAGTACGCTTCCTAAGGGTGCATGTATTTCTCAATAAAAACAGATAAAAGGGTCATATCAATTTGTCATCCTGTTCATAGACATGTTGAGTTGTGTTATTGTTTCTCCCTCTCTTACGAATGGAAACTACCAAAGAACGCTCCACGGCTCTGACTCAATTAGCGGAGTGCTTTTTCAGAAGTGGGTGGGCCATCTCCATCAGAATGACCTGATGCTGCGTGGTGGTCTCTGTGTTGATCTGGGTGCAATATCACAAGGTTAGCATTCATTAGTGTAACTGGGCACAGAAGACCTTCGAAGAAAGTGTGGAAAGAGATGGAAAGAACGATACATGCTCTCCTCTTAGAGCAGAAATCAGATACATTAGATCATTCTTGTGAAGATTAGCTAAAAGTTACACCCTCATATTTTTTTCAGAAAGCTCCTTTTCAAATACCTTGGGGCCCATATCTGTTCCTCATTATCTGCTGTGAGGACGATCATAATGACTCATGAGTGGTTCACGCAACTAAGTCTGTTAGCTGACTAGTACTCACTGAAATAATTCAACACCAAAATCAAACAGATGACCATTTCCCACTGAAAATGGGGTGTCCATGTGAGACAATGCAAATAAGGAGCAAGTAACATGTTTAGTTTGGTTCTGACCATGGAGGTGAGGCTAATAACACATGTGACCAGACCTTTTCCTCTGATGGAGATGATGCATCCCGTTATAAGGACAGAAGTAACAAGCCTAAGAGCAGTGAAAATTCTTCAGTTCACTCATGCAGACCTCCAGTTACAGGCTCCGCTCCATTACTAAACAGGGTTATTTCGCTTGGCAAAATTAAAATCAAATTTCCACAATTTGCCAAATCTTAATCACTAGCTACCAGCAGACACTTGTGGCTAGTCTGAATGATAATCCCATTTTGATGACTAGAATCAGGAGCTTTGTATATGAGGTAAAATCATGTTCTAGATTCTGCTTATAAATCATAAATCCTGAAAACTGTTGAAGTGATGGTCTCCTTCCCCAGAAGAACACACACACGCTTCGGTGTCAGGGGATTCGTGGGTTTCCAGGCGCCGTTTCACAGGCCTTTGCAGATTAGATTAATACCTTAGTGTCAAACATGTCCTTGACTCCACTCCCTGCTCCCCATCCCTACCAGAGCAGCCCTGTCACAGCCGTCCTCGCCTCCTGACCTGGCTTTTAAGCACAGCTTTCTCACTGATCAAGCCCAAGCTGGGCTTGCCATCTGCACTGCAGCCACAGTGCCTCTGCCTCGGTCCCTTCCAGGGTTCTCCTCCATTCACAGGATAAATCCCAGACGTCCCCATGGTCTGCTCCTTATCTCTACTTCTCCATCCACACTTTTCATCACTTCCCGGCTGATACCTAACATCTCAGAAGTTCCAGACATTTTGCAATTTCCTCCACATAGTTTTTGAGCCCATGCCTTTATTTTGAGCAGTCACATCAGCCTGCAATCCGTACACCCTTCGCACTCCCATTCCCTTGACCTGGTTAATTTCCATTGCACCTTAACGACTCAACTCTGTTGCCTCTACCACGAGCAACCTGTTCTGACATCTGCTTTCCTCTTCCTGGCTCATTTAGGTGCCCCTGCGCTGGCCATCCATAATGTCCTGAACATATCCTTACTGCTTACCACACCGAGTTGTAATTATCTGTTTAGGTTTCTATCTTTTACTGCAGACTTTAGTAAGCTTCTTTAGGGTAGGGGCTTTATCTTTTTCTTGTATCCACAGGTTTTCATAGGGGCTTATGGAGAGTAGCTGTTCGATAAGTATTTGACTGTCAAATGAATGCCTAAAAGGAATTAATTAAAGAATGGATAAATCAAAGAATCACCAAGTTTTTACTCATTTGCTACCTGTTTGGGATAAACAGTAGCTATTCTCATGCATCTTCAGAACCTAAGAGGGAACATATACAGAAATCTAAACTAAATGCAATGAAAGATGTGAAAGAACTCAGCAGAGTGCACATAGTAATGGGCAGTGTGTGTTCTCTTTCATGTTAAATTATGTAATTAAATACAAAAATAATCTATTAAAATTTTTATAATATAATATATTATTTATATACTACAAAACATAGTATGTTATAATTTATATTTATATTAAAATTATATTTTATAAATATGTAATTTATAATACAAATTTATTTATATCAAAACACATCCCAAAGTAGGACCCCCCCAAATGGATACATGTTTTATTGAAGTTATTTAATCAACAGGCATTTATTGAGCACTACTTGTACATGCCAGCTGTGCTAAGTGCTGTAGGTGCTGAGAGGGCTACAATTTGGTCACTCCCTGCCTTCAATGACCTTACAATTGAATCCCCTATTTATGTTTTCCCGTGAAACCCACCCAGGAGCTTCCCAGCAAAACTATAAGTGTATATTTCTAGATTCCAATTAGTTGTTACTCCATTCTTACTTTTTTTTTTTTAATCCAGGAGGAAGCCAACATTTTTATTAAATGGTGGATGCCAGGGACAGAAATGGTCTGTAATTTTATTTATTTATTTTTTTGGCAGCTGGCCAATATGAGGATCCGAATCCATGACCCTGGTGTCATAAGGCTGCACTCTAACCAACTGAGCTAACTGGCCAGCCATGCTCTGTAATTTTAAATATCTTCTTTCCTTCATTGTCAAGCCATCACCTACTTCCAATCCATCCTATATAGTGTGGTCATAGCATTTTTTTAATTTTTCTTTTTTTGGCAGCTGGCTGGTACAGGGATCCGAATCCATGATCTTAGTGTTATGAACATAGCATTCTTTTTAAAGAACCATTTTTAACATTTCAATTTTCTGTCCAGTTTTTTTTTTTTTTTTTTTTTTTTTTGGCACTGGCCGGTACAGGGATCTGAACCCTTGACCTTGGTGTTACAGCACCGTGTTGTAACCAACTAAGTTTTAGATCTTATTTAAGAGTGATTCATAAGGCACCTTCCACACACCATCATTCACAGAGTTTTCAACTTCAGCATGATCTGGGACTGTGCCCCTCTTGCACACCCCCAGGAAAGGAAAAGCTGAAATTCCCTTTAACTTCTTGGTCCTAGTCTACTCAAATACGATGCGAGGAGGAGGCTGCACTACTGCAGTCATAAAGAGGATGGGAATTCAGAACTATGAACTGCAAAGAATATGTGGACAATGGGAATTTGACCATGAATTCCAGCTAGCCCTAGTTAGATAAGCAGGCACCAACTATCCCAGGAGATTGCCTTGAGGGCTTTATTGACTTATAGCTGTTGGAATATTAGAGAAATTCTCCAAAGACACAAAACAGATTTTGGGAGCAAATTCTGCCCTTTTGGATCTGCCTTCCTCGCTCTTAGTCCCTGAGTGCTGGCTTTAGCAGCACTGAGCTTTTTACTCAATTACTTTTTAATGCTTCGGGAAAACACGTTTCACGTGACATTAAATTTGTATTTGTTATAATGTTAATGTCGTATGTATGTATAAATTTAATGTCGTAACACAAGAAAGCAAGTTTAAGGCATTTCGGAGATATGGTTAGCCAGTGGTTGGTTCAGTTTTGCCTCTCCCCCAACCTTCGGGGACATTTGGCAACATTTAGAAACACTTTTGGTTGTCACAACTGGGACAAAATTTCAATAGTGTTGAGGTTGAGAAATCCTGGGTTAGGCCTTGGATAGTAAAATAAGGAATGATAAGACCTCCATTTTCCCTTGTTATCTTGTTACATATTTTTATTTTTACCATGCTCTTAAAAATATTTTTTAATCTCAAAGAAAAATTTAAATAAGTTCCCTGTCCTCATGGATCTTATAGAGTTCATTTAGTAAGATCATGTAGATAACTATAAAATGTTAAATAACATTGCAATAGAACAATAAACAAAAATAAAGTAGAGCACTAAGTTTTAAATAAATGGTATGGGCAATTTTGCTATGGGCTAAGATATGGAAGAGGTCACAGTAGAAATAGGAATTTGCATTAAGATCATGTACTCTGTGGGGGCAGGGCTCCGGTCTCTTTTGCATATTGCTATGTCACTAGAGCTTAATACAACGCCTGGCATGTAATAGCTACTCAGTGTGTTCAATAAATATTCATTGCATGCATTCAGGAAAAGATTTTGATAGAGAGGCCAAATATTTTCTAGAAGGTTGGGAGGAATGGCAAACATAAAGATAAGGAGGAAGGAATGGTACTGCTGTATTCCAATCCCCATATGGCTAAGTGACAGTGTCAAAATAAAAATAAGAGAGGGGGCCAGGGGTGTGGGGAAAAGGAACTTGGTGCTAGTTTAGGAAATCTGGATTTGTGTTACAGAAACTGGGAACAAAGATTAGAATTTTGTTCGTTCCAGAATAATTGCAATCCATTTCATTGACTGCTTGTTTTATTCTGGGGATGTTTCTAATTGCCTTGCACTGAGGATAGATGACAAGTGTATGTGTGACTGTGAATTTGTGTATATATGGGCTTGTGGGGTTTTGCATTAACCTAATCCTCCTCTTTATCTAAATGTCTTCTGATCCTCTTGCTTGAGCCACCACTTTTTCTGTCCAGCCTGGACTGAATTCCCTTCTGTGTGTGGCAGCAGCTCATGACTCACGGGTGGAAGAAGGGCTGCCCAGCATGTGCTTCGTCACTTCCCTTTGTGACTCCAGCAGGGTCTGCACATGATGCCCCCAGTGTTTCTGGCAGACCTGAGGAAGCACCCACATGATGTGGCTGCCTGTGGGGCCTGTGGCTTTTCTGTCATTATGATAGGGCTGCTACTTAACTGAAAACTTGCGGCAGCCCTAAAGTGGCTGCTGGTCTCTTCATGCAAAGTGAAAAGGCAAAGTGCAGGAAAGGAGGTCTTTTGAGTAACACATGGTCCTGCTTGGTCTTCCTTCTCTTCTTGGCTTGGAACTCTCCATGGGTATGTAAAAGAACAACCCACGCAGAAACACAAGCCCTAAGTGACCTTCTGGGGTCCCAGGGTGCACCCAGGCAAGGAGCAAAGCAAATGAGGACAGGAGTTTCGTCCTCCCTAAAAGGGAGATTCTTTCCAGGCCTGGAAAGCTCTAGGGGTTTCTTTTCAGACCTTACCCCTTTTGCCCTTTGATACCCATGTCCTTGATACAGAAAGTTGAGATAAAGCTGCAGGGTGCTCGGAATAGTTAGACACAACACACTCAGGAGGCCACTAGAGACAGAGCCTGGTTTGGATTAACCTCTGCCCAAAATGGTTGTCCTGTGCCTGGTGGGGGGCACCTGAATAGTCATGTAGTGCCCATCTGGGGAAGGGGTGAAGTGACAAGACTTTGATGGCTTGCTTTCATTAACACTGACATTAATTATAATGACAACCGCAAGTGTTATTATAATACTCAATGTGTAAAATTCACACGATAGCAACTTGGCCTCATGTTCTCTTTCAGTGACTGCTTATCATTGGCATCATGAAGTGTCACAGCAGCCCTGCTGAGGATGAGCGGTGTGCATTGCCATCTCCATTTCACAGTGGAAGAAATGAAGCAGCCAGGAAAGTTCACTCACAACGTGAGGTGGTCACCGTGTTTCCCACTAAAGAGTTCACATTGCCCAAGACCTGTAGGACATTTACTAAGATCTAATCACGTGAAATTGTTGATACCTGACACTTTTTTTTTACAAATACAAAAATGGCAATTTCATACATCTGACTTAAAACTATCAGTGAAGGAAACTATCTTTCACAGTGTAAGGTGTCTTGAGGTCATTACTATATTTACCCAGGATAAGCATACTTGGTTCTGCCTCCGTTGTAGAATAGATTTATCTTTCAGTTCTAGGAAGGAAACCCTGGTCTCCAGTCCTTTGAAGATGAGGGTCAGTACTTGCCTTCCCAGACTCTCGGACTACTGCCTTAAGAATCTTCACCCTGCGGGGCTGGCCGGTTAGCTCAGCTGATTAGAGCGTAGAGTTATAACACCAAGGTCAAGGGTTTGGGTCCCTGAACTGACCAGCCACCAAAAAATAAACCATCACCCTGGAAGCTCAGCCCTGCCCAGTCCCAGAGCAATTCCTGAGTTTGGCAGGCAGGTACCAGTTGGCTCGGTCTCTCCATGTGTGGGGTCTGGAGTTAGTCTGGATTCCCTGAGCTCAGAGGCTGTAGGCCAGGAATGAGCCCTGGGTACCCTCGGCCATCACCCCACAATCACCACCTCTGACCAGCCGTGCCCCAGGACATACCACAGAGCTTCCACTGCCTTGGTTTCCTGAGTAGCACTCTGTTTTCCTTCTTGGAGTTTAGTCATGCTGTGAACCCAAGCCAGCTTGGCACCTAACGAGCTTTTCACTCTTTCATCCTCTGAGACTAAATTTGTCCCCAATGCCGTAAAGTTCTGCCTCAAAGTAGGTGGGACTTCCAGATTCATGGCACTACCCCCTCCGTCTTTGAGCAGCTCCCCAGGTGTCACCAGCCCTGATCCCATCATTGTTTGACACTCCTGTTTGGACGCTGACCTTCTAACCCAGAGGGCCTCACCCCTTCTTGGCTTTCCCTGAGGACATACATGACTCACAGCTTGGGCCTCCTCCCATGGCAGAGGTGTGAAACCTCTCTGGTTGGCCTTCCAGGTCACTCTCAGATGGGGCGATGACCACCAACAGTTGCCTCTTGAGCACTCTCATTCCACTTATGGGCTGGGACAGAATCCCATTTTGTGGCTGGTGACTAAGAGATGGGAACAGAAGGGGATGTGAGAGAACCAAACACCACCCAAGCAACTCCAGCAAAACCACGCAGCATGGCAGAGGGGACTATGGAGCAGAGTGACAGAGGGGGAGGGGAGCTGGGCACTGCTGCCATGTAACTCGGGTCATCTCGGGTCTGGCTCGGCTGGGCGCGTAGTGGGAAGACCCTGTGAACATCGTCCTGTATCAGCAGCCCTCACATTTTTGCATGTGAAATTAACCCAGTGAGGGAAGTCATGGAAAGTGTCTTCTACTGTCCCAGTTGCTTTACAAACCATTTGTCCTCCACAATCAGCTGGGAGGCAGCACAAGGGATGGGGTGATCCACGTAGTGGGATTTGCCGTTCAGTTCAGAAATAATTTCTGCTAAAAAAGGATGTTCTTTTTTTCCTTTCAGGTGGCAGAAATGATGGTTTTATTTCAATTTGTTTCTCCCTGTTGTTTTTGGTATAAATATTACAAAGTAATATGTAAACGATAACTTATAACTTTTTGCATCAAGCCACAATAAGGGGAAAAAGAGGGAAACGCCAGGAGCTCTCTTTGAAAGCACTGTTTCCTTGCTCTGATTTTGATTTTCAGCTCAATTTTTTTTTTTTTTTTTTTTTTTGTAGCTGGCCAGTACGGGGACCTAACCCTGCATATTGGTATTATCAGCAACATGGCTCTAACCAACTGAGCTAACAGCCAGCCCGTGATTTTGATTCTGAGAATAGTCACGGATCATGGAGACCACTGAAGTACAGGGGCCTTCAAAAAGTTCATGGTAGAATTTGTATTATCTTTTAATTCTGTTTTTCCACCAATGTTCTAAAGTACCCTTGTAGGAGTTATATGACCCAGGCCCCTGCTCTGTTATTAAGTAACAGTCCCTCACCTCTTTTGGCCTCAACAAAATGCGCATTAAACAGATAATCTGGAGGCTGATTCTGCTGTTTCTAGTCAGTGAGGGGATGTATATTTGCCCCCCCCCCCCCCAGAGCTCCAGCATGCATTTATTGTGTACCCTACACCATTTGCAGCACATGTGTCTAGACACGATTTCCTGCAAGGCTAGGTGCATGCATTAGATTTTTTTTTCATTTTGAAAAATTTTAAACATATTGAACATAATTTAACAAATATGTCAAACATTACTACAACACAACTCAGTACTTACCATCCAAAATTAACAAATATTAGCATTTTGCATTGTTTGTTTCAGATTTAAAAAAAGAATATCATTTTCTATCTCCCTCCCGTTACTATCTTGAGATTGGTGAGTATTAATTCTGTTCATATTATAATGAGCTAACTACCTGCAGATTTATCCATTAGCAAAGGAGAGTGTTGTTTCCTGTGCTCTAAAAACTTACATAAATAGTATCAAACTGTTTATATCAGTCTGGGGCTTGCTTTTTACTTTTAAATTTATAATTTTGAGACTTATTCATACTGATACTACTGTATCTATGTTGTAGCTCCAATTCATTCATTTTAAGTGTCATGGAATTTCATAATACAGATATTCTAGAATTTATTTATTTATGCACCTGCTGGGTTATTTCCATTTTTAATTATGACAAATGATGCTGCTATGAACATTTTGTGCATGTCTCTTTGTGCACCTGTGCAAGAATTTCTAAAGCACATACTAGAGGTGGAATTTCTAGGATGTAGTAGAGGGACTGTATCTTCAACTTTTACTATGCTAAATTGCTTTTCAAAGTAGGTGTACCAAATAATACACCCTTCAAGAGTTGCCAATATCCCTTCCCCCCAAATTCCTGTTAAACTTGTTGCTACCAAATTCGGAAATTCCTCCCAATCTGATAGATATGACATGTTATCCCACTGTTGTTTTAATGTGTGCATCTACATATCCGTTTTCTTTGTCCACTTAGATTTTTTGTCCTGGGGATTATATTTTTATCTGTATCAATCAGGGTCCCAGCAGGAAACAGGTGGCACACTCAAATTAGAATAACTTGAGGGGAGACTTTTTACAGAATTGAGAGCAAGTTGTTTTTTATGGTTAAGAAGCTTCTTTTCTAGTTCTAATTGCTATGAAGGTTTTTTTTAATTTTTTATTTATTTTTTTATTTGTTGAGAGAGCGGGACAGTCAGTTTCAGAAAAAAGTCTATGCTTTTAAAGGTCTCCTCTCTTTTCCTTTCCACTTTCCTCCTGGCCATGTGCTTGTGCAGATGGTTCTGGGAGAGCAGACGTTTGCTATGAATTTCCCCCCACCAAAAAGCACACCACTAGTTAAGCCTTCAAGACAGATCCCCCAATTGTGCTAGCCTCATTTGCAAAATATGCTCTTCATCTTTCGATGGGGACAATTTAAGCATTCTATCTAATATAGAGTATACCTATTAACTAATCCCATTCATTTGAGATTATATATCTCTTTCTTCTACCTTCATTCCTTTTCTCTTTGAAGTCAGTTAATCTTGGGTTCAAATTCTGGCTCTGTCACTTTCTTGCTCCATGCCTTTAGATAATTTATATCACCTCTCTAAGCTATGATAGAGCTGCAGTGGCTACCTCACATGTGTGAGAGTAATAACACCTACGATGCACATACATGCACATACACATATACATACATATGCACAGAGACACATAGACACACACACACACAAATGCAGACTGGGTCCATAGCAGATGCTCAACAAGTGGTAGCTCTTTGCTGTTGCTATGATTAAGCACCTACTATGTGTTTGTAGTAGGCACTAAGGATACAGAGATAAATAAGGCTTGGGGCTTGTTTAGACAGATTTACAGACCAAGAAGTATAAAGAGGTGTTCCAGTTGTTATTACAAACATCTGCACATGGTAAAATGGGGGCTGAAGGAAAGAAGTTGAGGGGAAGTTAATAAAAGTCTTTAGGAGGAGATGGCTGTGAATCAAATGCTAATGAATGGGTATCTCACAGGCAGACAGGGATGGAGGGCTCTCCAGGCAGAGAAAGCAGTCTGAGCAAAGCAAGGAGGAGAGAAATAACCCATCTTATTTAGAAACAAGCGGCTTGGTACATAGAGTGCAAGCCGAGAGAAGAAGAATGTGTGTAAAAATATAAGGTAGGAAAGAGGCAGAGAGGCTTTTACGATAAATATATTCTATGAAAAATACACTTTGAATAAAGTCCTGTAGACATAAAAAGTTGCCAAAGTTTTCAGTGAAGAAGGGTAATATGTTCTGATTTGCATTTTAGAAAAATTATTCTAGCATCTGGAAAGGTTTGCATGGTCTTTAAGAATGTGAGCTCTGTTGGCTGACAAGAGAGGTTGGAATCCCTGGTTCCCCACCTATTTTATGAACTTGGGCAGTTTATTTAACTGGTCTAAGTCTTAATGTGTCTTTCTGTAAAGTGGAGCTAATTATATGTTTTAGAGTTGTTGGGGGTTTAAATGTGATAATTCACAGAAAGCCTGGCATATAGCGAGCAAAATTAGGTAGTAGAAACCCAGGGACCTTACTGAGTTTGAAAGTCTTTGGAACCATTGAACTCCAGCCCAGAAGAGAGCCTACTCTTCTGAATTTCTCCAGTACTCTGGGTCCAAGTCGATGCTAATCTGGTTTGCTGGATGGATGAATTAATTCTGGTACAAGGAGGGAAAGAGAAATACAAAGTAAAACAGAAATAAAAGACAGTACAGACTGACAATGAATTTATGATCTTTCTATGTGATGGAACAGAATGTATATGAAAACGATTTTAGAATATTTAAAATGCAAAGATGCCAACTGGGCATAATGCTGAATGGAAGGTCATTAAGGGAATGAAAACAGTTAATATGACCTCTTTCTGGGAACCATTGCTGAATGAGTCAGTCAGGGCCATTGTACAATTTATTTTTATGACTTGCATTCAAGGGAAATGTTCAGTGCAGGAGTAAATAAATGTTCCATCTTGAACATCTAAATTCAACACTAGTGTATGGCATTCCTGCTCCTACCCATGTGGGCCTTGCTGCAAAGTGGGAATCCTAGAGAGGAGGTAGAGGTTGTGGTAGAAGAAAGGAAATGATGTCATCTAAAAGACACGTGTTTCTGGCATTTCTTCTCCATTCTCTAGCATTTGGTTTTCACCCCATTCTAACAGATTTTAACATGGCTCGCAGTTCCCTGGATCATTTATAGGCATTTCCACCACAAATATAAGAGCTTCCCTAGCTTGGATAACATTAGAAGTCCCTTCGGAAGAATGAAATTTTTAAATAATAGTCAAAATGATTCCAATGGTTCTGGGAGAGAAGAACGGATGCTATTAAACAGAGTAATGCACATCTGTTACTTCTGCAGATCACAGGCTGATCAACAGGAACAGGAACTATAGGGATGTCTCAGGCTCCTGCTAACGCCTGTGTGTTTCCGCTTGGCAAGTGGTACTTCTATGATCATGGTCTTCAGACCGGGCAATTTGCTAACTGGTTTGGGTCACTGTCAGAATATGCTACTTTGGGGCACTGCGGAAAGACTATTTTTGTTTTGTTTTATTTTTCCAAAATAAAATTAGGTAAATGAAGGAAGAGAGCTAGAATATGTGTGTATGTGTGTGTCTGCATAGAGGACAAGTGCTGCAAACAGGGTGCTCACCAGCCTGCATGACTGGCTGTATGACATCAGACGAGTCACTTTGCCTCTTTAGCTTCAGATCATCATGCCAAGAAAGAGGGTGGGTGATCTCTAAATCACTTTCCAGTGTCAAATGCTATAGCTTTCTATTATTTGCCACTGCTTACAGATGCTTAAAATCAAATAAAACTCTACA
The DNA here is from genome assembly GCF_027409185.1 of Cynocephalus volans. NCBI lineage: Eukaryota > Metazoa > Chordata > Mammalia > Dermoptera > Cynocephalidae > Cynocephalus > Cynocephalus volans. The sequence continues at coordinate 58,110,899 of NC_084461.1, read as the reverse complement.
CTTATTCTCTAAGAAATGTAACAGCTTCTCAAAAAGGAAGCAAGGAATGAAAAATCAAGACCAACTCTATAACAATACCATATTTTAACTTGTTGGGAGTGTCTGGGATAATGCAAAACCAACACGTCCCGTGGGAAAATTACAGAGAGTGATTCTGACAGGACAGGGGGTAGGGGCAAGCTATGCCTGTAGGTTAAACCTGGTCCACTGCCTATTTGGTGGCTGAAGTTTTATTGGAATACAGCCACTCCCGTTCATTTACATTTTGTCTATGGCAGCAGAATTGAATGGTTGCAACAGAGACTCTATGGTTCTCAAAGCCTAAAATATTTACTCTCTGGCCCTTTACAGAAAAAGTTTGCCAACCCTTGCTATAGGAAATCAACGTGGGTTCTCTTAATTAGTGTTATTCTAGCTTCACTCTCCATATAAGAATGCCCTGTTTGGGGAAGAGTTTCAGCTCTTTTATACTTGAGGACTCAGCAGGAACCTGGGTCTTGACCCTACTTTTTAATGGGTGCAGCCACTGGATCACCAGTTCCGATTACACTGCCTCCTCAGTGGCTTTAGAATTTTAAATGACTCCTCCCAACAAACACCTCTTTTCTGGAATGATGTTGTCAGTGGTGGACATCTTAGGTTAGAGAGGTTTTGGAGCAGAGGAACTTGTGTCTCTCTTGAAGTAACAACCCAGGTATGAGCTGCTCTGAGGCAGAGGGCCAAGCTTGTGAAGGATGAGGCAAAAAGATGGCTGGGGTAACACGCAATGGTCGAGGACCTTACCATTTCTTGTACGAGAGGGAAGTCTCTAAAACACGTATCCTAGCCTGTAACTTCTCTGCTTAAAGCTCTCCAGTGATTTCTTACTATGGACAGAATAAAACCCACCCTTGTGAACAGGGCAATTAAAGCTCCCAGTTTCTGTCTTTAACCCCTTTCCAACCTTGCATTCTATTTCCTCTGTATCCCTTGGTGTGCCCTCTGATCCTCAATTCTATCAGGGCAGGATCTGAGTACAATATATGCTTTTGTCCCCTCTTCTTCCTTTTCTACAATAAAGATGTTGAAGCTGTCATCTGCTGGACAGGGCAGGGTCCACGTCTGCCCACTGGATTGCCAGTACAAGCAGCCTTGGAAGAGAGCATGCCTTCAAAAATATTTGTAGAGTAAATGAATGAATAAATAAATGAACACGGCTTTGTAATAAGAAAATGTCTTTTAAAATTAAAAAAGCATTGAAATATAACTTGTATTCAGCTTAAAGAATACTGCCATATGGATAAGAGAAAACAGATCCTGAAAAACTTGGACTCTAGTCCTAGATCCACCAATAAGTGACACTGAGAAAGCTACTTAACCGTTATAAGTCTCTGTTTCTGCACACATAAAAACTAAAAATGGAAACTAGTTTCCAGGACCCTTAAATTACTTTCATCTTTAATGTTCTTATTTGTTTCTGCTTCTCTAACTCTTATTTTGATGCCTAGTGCCAATTAACTACACTATTATATACTTTAAGTGTTGCAATGAATATAATAGGAATTTGTCCTTCTTAGGAAAGTATTTCTGGGAAACGTGAGCTCTGATACAAGGTTTATAGGAGGGAAGGTGGTTCTTTAGTAATTAGAATTTCACAGTCATCACAGGAAAAAATATTAGATAAGTAAACTAACTTGGGGGAGATGGTTGATAAAAAGAGGATTCACAGGGTAAGTGTAAAAGCAATGGGATAATGCGTCAATTCTCCCACTGCCTTTTCCCATATGTACCTGTGACCTTACTCTCCTACATGTAAACTCAGAGTTCACGTCATTGTGAGTATATTTAAACATCCATGCTTTAAGATTTTGGGAAATACATTCTTTCTCTTTTTCTCCTTCCCTTCCTCCTTTATTTTTTTCAGGGTGACCCCCACATAGTCCAGAATATTCTTCCTACAGCTTCTACATCTCAGATCCCTTTAATGCATATCCCATTTAATGAGGGTTCAAAGATTAATACAACAAATACATTAAAAAATGCCCTTGGCTTAGTAGAAAGGCCTTTTCAGCTAGCTGGGAAGTTACTCATGATTCTGCACAACCCAGAGACTCCCAGGAGAAGAGCAAGGGATTCATTGAATCTGCCTTTCCCTGTCTGTGTTTGTGCTCAAGGCCACAAGGGCACTGCCCTCATGGGAGCATGGGGAGGAGCCATTTTGCTTCCATCCGTGTGAAATTTCCGGTAGATTTTATTTTAGAAAAGATCAAGGCTCTGAAGAAGAAATAAGCTTAATTGGCGGGCAGCCCCATAAATTCATATTCCATACTGTCTTCGCATTTAGTATTCAGTGGGAATACTTTTCACAATTCTAATTTTTATCAAAGAATTGTTGGTAGCATTTCCTATCCGGAAAAAGTAGCTAGATCCTCAGAGGTGCTCCATTTCTCACTCTTAAAGGAAACCAGTCAATCAATAGGGGTTTTTAAAGATGGTCAATGAACAGACTTTATTTTTTAGAGCAATTTTAGGTTTACAGAAAAATTGAGTAGAAAGTACAGGGAGCTCCCATATATTCCCTCCCCTTCACCCCAGCTTTCCCTATTATTAACATCTTGCATTATTGTGATACATTTGTTACAATGGATCAATGAATATTGATCCATTGTTATCAACTAAAGTCCATAACATTAGGGTTCACTCTTTGCACTGTGTAGTTCTATGGGTTTTGACAACTGTCTAACGTTGTGCTCACGTGGCAGTATCACACAGAAGAGTTTCACAACCCTAAAATTTCCTTATGCTTCACCTATTTATTCCTGTCTCCCTCTTTTCCCCTGGAACCTGCAACCACTGATCATTTCAATGCCTCTGTAGACTTGCCTTTTCCAGAATGTCAGATAATTGGAATCATACAGTACATAGTCTTTTCAAACTGGCTTCTTTCACTTAGCAATATGAATTTAAGTTTCCTCCAAGTTTTGCATGGTGTGATAGCTTCTTTCTTTTTATATCTGGATAATGTTCCACTCTATGAATGTACCAGTTTGTTTATCCCCACACCTATTGAAGGACATCTTCGTTGCTTTCAAGTTTTGACAATAATGAATAAAGCTGCTCTAAACATCATGCACTGGTTTTTGTGTGAACATCAATTTTCAGCTCATTTGAGTAAATACCATGGAGTGCATTTTCTTGAATCATATGGTAAGAGTACGTTTAGTTTTGTAAGAAACCGCAAGTTTCTTCCAAAGTGGCTGTACCTTTTCCCCACCAACAATGAATGAAAGTCCGTATTGTTCCACATCCTCACCAGCATTTGGTGTTCTTAGTGTTTTGGATTTTGGTCATTCTGGTAGGTGTATAGTGGCATCTCATTGTTGTTTTAATTTGTAATTTCCTAATGATGTATGATGTATGATATTGAGCATCTTTTCATATGCTTATTTGCCTTCTGCATATATTTTTGGTGATTTTTTGTGTAATTTCTTAATTGGGTTGTCCCATTTTTGCCTATTTTTAAATTGGGTTATTTGTTTTTTAATTGTTGAATTTTAAGAGTTCTTTGTACATTTTGGATCAATAGGTTTTAATGACCTCCTTCTGCCGTGACAAGAGTCGTGGGGACCACAGACTGTACTAAATTGTATTAGTCCATTTCTGTTGCTTATAGCATAAATACTTGATATGATATTGGGTGATATATAAAGAAAACAAAATTTATTGCTTATAGTTCAGAGGCTGGAAGTCTAAAATCCAGAGAACACATCTGGTGAGGGTCTTGGTGGTGGTGACAGTGATGGCAAGGTATGACATTGTGAAAATGGTGGAGCAGAGAGATGGACAGACTCTTCATGCTCTCCTTTTAAAGCCCTCAGAACTATGGCCCTGACAACAACTATTAATCCATTCACTACGGCATGGTCCTACAATCTAATCAGTTCTTCAAGGCCCCACCTTTCAATTACCATAATAGGATTTCCCACCCTCTTAACAGTCACAGTGGGGATTAATTTTTAGGGGGACATTCAACCCAAGGCATAAGTGTACACCCACATTGGGCTCCTCATCTAGTTGAGAATCAGGACCAAAAATTAATGTACATGAAACAGAACAGAACAAAACCACAGGTGATCAGTCACTATAAATGTATTTGTTTTAGTTTGTGAAATACAATATATAATCCCACCTTAGATGTTTTATAGCTTTTTAGGTAGAGTGGACTGTCATAGATCTATCACTTTTGCATGTTCCATGGTTTTCTAGACCCCCCTCCCCACACATAAATTGGAAATTCACAGGCTAGTGGTCCATGTTATTGTGTGTGTGTGTGGGGGGGTATTCACTTTTAAGTCATTTTCTAAAATCTGCCTTACAATAATATCCTGGGTTATGTCAGTGGAAATATATAAAATTTTTCAGTTAGTTGGGTTTTTTTTTGTTTGTTTTTTAGAAAGGTGTCCTTTGAAGAAAGAAATCAAGAAAAGGAAATGTCCACTCTGATGATCTTAAGAGGGAGAAAATAGAAAACATTCACTATACTGATATTAGTGATATTAGGAGGGAGAAAATTAAGAGAACTGGAGCTGTTCTTGGGACACTTTCTCTACCACCTCATTAAAGCAATGAGGTGAGCTTAATGTAAACTGAAAGGCAACACTCTTGACCAACCTCATGCTCCAGTAACAATGAACCAGTCACTGCATTTGCTTAGCGCTTCCCAGTTCACAAGGCATTACCTCATTTATCCTCACAACAGCTCTAGATAGGAATGATTATGAGTTTCATTTAATAGATTAGGAAACAGTCTAAGAAAAACCAAGGGATTTGTTGAAGAATGTAACACTGATTTCAACATCAACTAGGGTACTTGACCCCAAGTCCAATGCTCTAGACTGAAACTGTCTCTGTTTTATGGTCTGCGTTTGCCCGTGGAGGACCACTACCCCTAAGAGATGCTGTCTCATAAAGAGTAAGCCTAGATCACCAAATCATGTTTAGTTTGTGCTTTATAATCATCTCTACTAGACTGACTTATTCATTTAATTTTGTCTGTCATGCTCACTCATTATATTGAATGCATAGGGTTTATAAAAGACTTTTCAAATTTAATTTAACCAGTTAAAGACATAGGAAATGTTCATTGTATATACTAAGTGGAAATGAAATAACAAAATAAAATGACTCTGTGACTAATTTTCTTGTGTAAACAAATTTTTGTATGTATACTAATTTTGCTGTATAAGAAATGATATTGCAAGATTATAAACCAAAATGTTAATAGAGATTATGTTTGGGTGATGGGATTATGGGTAAGTTTAAATGATCCTTTTTATACTTTTTACTTTATTTTCCAAATTTTCTACAATAGCATATGTTACTTTCGTAATTAGGGTAAAGAAAGGCACCATAAATGCCATTAAAATGTTACTGTAGCTTTCTTTGCTATAACATTCTCCAAGCTTCTTAGGGCTCATGTTAGCTGGGAGCCAACATTTCTACCATTCCTTCTCTAGGGGACGGGCTGTCATGAGCATCTGGTATTGGCACTTGGTTGCCAGAGCAGGAGGAGCACATTAGTCAGGACCCCTCAAGCCCTGCCTCCCCAGAACCCCTTGGGGCATTGGAGCCAAAATGTGTAATGTGGGGATTTCACCCAGCACTCAAGAAGCAAAACTGTCAGATGGTGAGCTTAAGTGAGGTCTGAAACATAACCAGAGAAATAAAATTCACGTACAAAATCCAGAGGGCAAGAGTAGACACAGCCAGAGAGTTAGGTCTGAGCAGAACTGGAAAAAAGCTGGAAAAAGAAGCAGGAGTAAGGCTTGGAGTGAAATGAGGAGGTTTAGGGCAATTATTATGAAGAGTCCTGTAATGCCTGAGGTGCCTCCAGCACGGTTGATTATATTATCCTTGGATAGGATGGGGTAGGATGGAAACAGCCTGTTTAAGGAGAGACAACAGGCGTACATGTCATAAAAACAGTTATATATATATATATATATATACGTATAATTATATAAAAACTTATTTATATATAAATTTAAAATATTCAGTTGCAATTACTTAATGTCTTTGCTGGTGGAGACCTGAGTCTAGGTACTGTAATTTGAAGGATAGATAAAGTCATACCATTAGAGATCTATTACTTTGTTTTAGAATTTTGTCTATCTAGGATTCCTCTTAAACTGATTCTACATGCTCCTGATTTTAAATCTGCTGAACCCCTTTCTGACATAGAGCAAAGCAAGATAATCTTTCCACTAAAATTTATATTCTCTGACTCATTCTCTCACTGTCTAAGGAAGTTATTGATTTACAATTTCATCTGGTTGTTAATATGTTAAGGTCATACCACCTTCCAGGGGTATTTTCATTTTATAAAAGAAAAAAAAAATCGTTAATAAAAATCCTAATCCCAGATAATGAATTTCTGATGACGTGAATTTTATTCATCCTAGCAGAAGCACTAAAAGGCTTTGTATCAGGTCTTCCCAAATCATGCTACCTAAAAAGACTCATGAAAGGTCTCTGGTACTGAGCAAGGCAAACACTCACTCAGTATTGCCTTAAAGGCACCACCCAGCTGCTAACCATGCTTGGTTTCGCACAATTCTAAGAAACTTGCTTAAATGTATTCATCTTACTACAGTTATCCTTAGTCTGGGAGTCAGTGCTCTTCTAATTATCCAGTTGTATGATCCTTTGTCTGGAGCTGTATGTTCCTTTATCCAATTACTGTACACATGAGTTTTAAGAACGTTTTATTGATGGAAAATATGACTCATGGTGAAGTGTTGCATACTGTGTCTTTTTGAGGTCCTGCTGCCCCAAGGATCTTAATTTTCTTAGGAATACTTGGGTTCTAATGACTTTTTCTGCTATTAGCCCATAAGTAGAAAGTGTTTACTTTTGCCAGAGACAATGTATTTTTAAATATGTAATGAGTTTCAGTTCTAGAGAAAGAGGAAGAATTTCATGATAGCCATAAGATAGGTCCAGAATTGAAGGAATCTTTGAATGTCTTCAATTAGAGTTTACCCCCAGAACAAAACAAAGAATCTCTTGACCCTGGGGTGGCCAAAGAGAAATCTCAATAGTCTCATTGACTTGCCATTTCAGCCACCTTGAGCAGAGGTCATGAACAGGACAAATAAAAATGAATACTGCTGTTTGACTTGTTTTGCTTAAAGCCTGGACTAGAGATACTCAACAGAACTGCCAAAAAAACTCAAAGCTGTTGCTAAAATGTGTGTGGGTAGGGAGGGAAATGAGTAGGTACAGTCAAGTCTTGGTCATTTCAGCAGACTTTGCACACTATGGACTAGCTCAATCTTAGTTTTTCTTCCTCGTCCAAGTGGCTGACTTTTAGATACAAGTTCCTGTAATTTCTGCAACATTCATACTTCTCCTTGGGAGGTTTGGTAGGGGAGAGAAATTGCTTTTCCTGGGGCTATCATGGCTGAGTCCATCCTTCTTCTAGGACTGAATTCAAATCTCACTTCCTTGAGGAAGCTTTTTTATCCCTTGATAAGAAAATTTAATTGTAATAGTTTAAAGTCTTTACTGGAAGGGACCTGAATCCTACACATTCATTTTCTGATGCAAAGAAGCCTTATATTATGATTATTTGTGTGTATGATTATATTTCCTTTACAACAGTATAAGCTTTTGCAGAGAGCCAATGGGTTTGGTGAGAACCAAAACTGAGTGCTTAAAAAAAAAGATAATCTTGCTAATAGCTTCAAAAAGTAACCTTTTATTTCAGAAACTATCTGGAGCTTACTAAAGAGACTGCCTACAAAGAATCTAGGCTACGTTTTGGGGTTTGGAGGATGCCTCATCCCTCAAGTAGAGAAGAAGTGATGCCAGAAGTGTTTCTTCCACCCAGGGCAACAAGGGAGGATTTATAAGGATGTTTCTGGCAGGTTTGAGGATCAGGTTTATGTATTTTGTGTTGTTTTCTCACTCCATGAGAGCTGGTCCTGGTATTTGTGTGTGTGTTTGAAGTCTGGACAGGAAGTTTGGGTTATAAGAGCCTCACTCCTAGATGAATTCCAAAGCCCTGGGAGCATGGGGCCAAACCATAGGCCGAGGGCAATGCAAAATGCTGGCCATTGTGTGAGAAAGTCGACAGGAGGGAAGGATATGTACTGGCTCAGTGGCAAGGAAGCCATTGGTTTGGTGTCTGGGAGGGAGATGGGAAAGGACATTGTGACACAACTATCATTTAGAACTTCCTTAGCTAGCTGCATTTGTCTAACCTCCAAGATACCTGGCCATGACCCAGTGTGGTAACAACATTGCTGTGAGAACTTGGACCGCAGTCACTGTGGAAAAAGATGTTGCCTCATTGTGGAAAGATTTTTACAATCTGCAATTTGCTATAGGCCAGCAATCCTCCCACTGACAGCCTTGAAAAAAAATTAAAAATAAATTTGGAGTTTATGCATAATAAAAACTTTATGTGCCATAAAAAATTGTTTCTCTAGGACTGCACTAGGATTCTTGTCTGAGCCACATCTTCTGGAGAGCTTGTGTTTGGTGACGTGTTGAGTTAATTTTCCAATCCATGCCAAATGAAATAAATGTCCCTATTTTTGATCTGGTAACACAGAGTGGATGGCCAAAGGGATTTGTGATCAAAGGTTGTACTCCCCCAAGGACTAACAGTTGAATGATGTACTTAAGCATATTTTAGCCTCAGACTAGTTGAACAAAGACAGTCGGCATCCGCTTAACATGGAGACATGTAGTAAAGTAACATTAAAACAAATATTTCTGACTATGCCCAGCGAGTCACGCCTTGGCTTCAGTTACATATACTTTCATTTGAAGTGGGTCAGCAGAACTCAGAAAGTTCCATTTGTAGCATTTTAGTTTGTTAGGATTATACTGACTAAAATTAATTGGATTTGACTCATGCAACAAGAACAGCTTATTTACTCAGTTTTTAAACTCTTCCGGAGAAACCATACTGAATCAATTCAAATCAGATAAGATGTGTATGGTGTCTGAAAATGAGCTATTCACATTACTGGGTGCCTGGTCCCAAACTCTGCCAACCTCTTATTCTGGAGACAGTTGAAGCATTTTGTCCTTTTAGATGGCTGTGGCTTCTCAATGTGCACTCTCTATTAGGAACCTGGATCCTAGATGCAGTGTTAGTTAATCTCACTAGCATTATTGTCAGCCATTACCTTTAATAACCATTAACTTAATTTGCAGATGTGTTCACATTTCCTTTGATGCCACTGTCTTTGTATTTATGTAAGTACACATGTACCCCTGCTATTACTGAACTTCCAGAAGCTTCATAAACTTTCACAACACTAAAGAAAAACATACTGTAAAAGAGAGCTATCAAACACAGACCATCCTTTTCATCAAAAAAGGAGATAAATTTCAAGTAGAAATAAGTGCTGTTGCTGTTGCCATAAGGAATTTGGACCAGAGTCTTCAGATATTCCATATTTGAGGGAAAAACCCAAATGGAAACGTTAAGAACAATCTTTGTATTTCTGAATTGATGGATTTTAATTCTAATTTAAATGATCTCTGCACATTAAAGAAAGTGGAAAACTGAGACCCCAGAGAACTTCAGAAATGTGTGCAGCAGGAGTAAACAGTATGTATTTGAGTCACAGGTCCTAGCCCAGTGTATTCAGTCTGGGATCTCATTTCTAAAAATTACAAACACCAAATAATTCTAGCCTAAGTTTACTTTCTTTATGTAATCTGTTTAATTTTTTTTAAAAAATTCATTATACTGAAGATGGATACTATCATAAAAAGCCACAGTCCAATTTATTTGAAATGGATATATGACCTCAGATAAGGATATCCTAATGCCTTTATTCAATTAATATAATTGGACAGTAGAAAAGCCTAATTGCAGGGTTAGAAACAGTAACCTGCTGTATCAACATTTCTGAACCATCAGTGTTTGGGATTTTAATGTCTGTAGCCAGTATTTTCCCATTTCCCTTAAGTGGAAAGATCTCTTGTTGTAAATATTTGTCTACATACATGTTCACACACTTGCACACACACAGAGTCATCATATATGTTCAAAGTTTCCAGTATACTCACTGGTACTATTTTATTTAAGTCTTCAGAAAGTGTCAGCATTATAATCTAGATTCTTTCAGCATCTTAGAACTGATAGGCCAATTTGTGGTAGGACAGACACTGCATTCCATAAGGAAGATACAAAATAAATATTATTTCCAAGGAAGCCATCCAGTTTTAAATTAAAATGCATTCATAAATTCTCTAACTAAATTGCTTTTAAATCAGCACTACAATATGGATGAAACAAATATAAATATCTTCTTTTGCAATTATACCCAGATTTGAGTGGATTCCTTAATAACTAGAACTTCCTTTAAAATCACTGTTATCTCAATTAAACTGTAACATTTCATGCAGGCAGATTAAAAAAGGTTATTATGGAAATTTTCAAACATACACAAAAGTTTCTAAAATAAGTATAATCAACCTCCATCACATCATTAAGTTTCAACAGTTAGCAATATTTTGGGACAGATGTTTGACTGAATAGTTTGTCAGAAGATGTCTTAAAGTATAAGGCAATTGTGTGACTTACATTATATACTCATTCTCAATTTAGGTTTCTATTTAATAATGGAACATATACTGGAAAAGAATTCTTGAGTAAATTGGTGGAGGGATGTTGTCTTCAAAGCTTGAGAGAGAAAGACAACTAAAATAAGGGAAAGAATTCATGCTTTAATTGTTTTTTTTTTTAGATTATTTTGATTATTTTTAAAATTTTGGCACTGGCCAGTAGAAGGATTGAACCCTGGACCTTGGTGTTATCAGCAGCATGCTTTAAGCAGCTGAGCTAACTGGCCAGCCCATTGTTTTATTCATTCAACTAGCCATTACTAAGCACATTTTTATTAGGCACCAGCAGGCAAATATGCTATTGTAAGCTCCAACCTTCAATAAGGTGACAGTCTAGTAAGGGATGAGTACTAGCCCCACCTCACAGCTGACCTCTACCTTAATAGAACAGAATGGGTTGGAATGGGATAGATAGATCAGTTTTTGGTTTGATGGGAAACTCAAAAACAGAATCTCAAAAAACCATACCACAGTAATAAGAAAATTACTATAGAAATAACTACAGTTCAGTGGTGAAATAAAGAACCAGCAATGGGTCTAGCTTAGTGGGTGACAAGTGGTTTACAGAATTCCCGCTGAATTGAATACAGCCATAAGTAAACCTATGCTGATTGGACTCAAGCTCTTAAAATGTTAAAGAGGACTAATAAAGACAAAATCTTTTTTTTTTCTTCCTTACCAGTAATGAGATCACAACCCTCAGCACAGTGGGGTCCGCACCACGCTCAGCCAGTGAGTGCACCGGCCATCCTTATATAGGATCGGAACCCGCGGCCTTGGTGCTACCAGTGCTGCGCTCTCCCAAGTGAGCCACAGGGCCGGCCCATAAAGACAAAATCTTAAGGGTGTGTTGTAACCCAGAGAGTAAGAACAAAGTAGGGAGGTTTTTGCTAACCCTCAGAAGAAAAATTCTTCTGAGACACATAAGGAAAAGGAAATGTTTATTTTCTCCATGTGTTTTAAGTAAGCAAATACTATTTCTATCTTCAGGTATTCTCCAGTGGAATTGTCCTCTATCTGCTGAATGAATGAAGAGTAACTTGCAATATTATCTTAACTACAACACATGCATTTACAAAGGACTGGTTTCATGTGGGGGAAAGGGAAAAAGAAGGAAAGAATGAGGGAAAAGGGAGAAAAAATGGGAATAGTGTTTAGGCTGTGATGGATGAGTAAATAGTCTCATCATTTAGTGGAAAGGCAGATTTGTATGTGGTTAAGCGCACAGACTTGGCAGCCTTATAAGTGCCTGGGCTCAAATTCTGCCTCTACCAATAATTAGCTGTGTAGTAAGCAAATTACTTAACTTCTTTGTGCCTCAACTTCCTCATCTGTAAAATGGGGATATTAATAGTTCCTAGCATATAATGAGCTTGTTGGATTATTTAAAATGTGTGGGAGCATCCCCGCCATGTAGTCAGAATCACATGAATACTTGCTATTTATCAGTCTGCTCCTTCCTCACAATTCCTCTTGCAAACTATAATTTCTTCATCTCATAGCTTCAGTCTATTCTCTTGAATATTTATTTATATTGACAAAATTTTATCATATTTTCCTCAGAAGGTCCTGATTAACTGGTCAGATAAGGCCTTTGGCCTCTAGTTTCTGCAATCCTCTAATTGTCATGTAAAAGTGAATTCTTTTTTTTTAATGCTTGTACAAAATTTATTATGTTTGGCAGACTCCACATTGGATGTTGACTCAAACAGAATCATTTTTGGGATTTTTGTTAAGAATAATTGTTTAAATTTAATCATGAAACATGGGAAATGAGTGGAAGATAAGAAAAGCAAGGTCTACCTTCCTGCTCTGTTACTAAGTCTCTTAACTAACCTGTGCTTTTGCACTAAAATATCATGCATTTCATGCTGAAAACAACCATTTTGGCAATTTCACTAGAAGTGTGAAGAGGGAATAAGAAATGCACATAGCTCAGATATTTTGAAAACAGAGTTGTTTTTCCTCAGTAACTGTAATACTTGAGACTGCCTATGAATGAAATCTAGTTTTATCCATTTCTCATTCATCTTAAAATTTCCACAAGTAACTGCACTCGATGTATGTGTATAACAATTGTATCATATATTCTTGATGTGTCTCCCTGCTTTCTCTATTGACCTCTGCCTGACTTCTAGTCCGATTCCACATAGCAGCCAGGGGGATCTAACAGAAACATGAATCTGATTCTGTCATTCTTCTGCTTAACACATTAGTGCTGGCTTCCCATTGAACTTTCCATTTAAATCTCTTTGGGTACGCAGTGGTCCCCTCTTCACATCTCTAGCTTCATTTCATGTGCTCTCCTACTAGCCAGTCTCATTTTGGCCTACTTGCAGTCTCTTTGATGCTGTGCTCTTTCCTGCTTTTGTACACTGTCCCTGAGCTCTTCGCAACGCTGGGTTCCTCTCTTACTCCTGTCAGAACCTTGTTTTCATTACACTTCATGTAATGTACTTTGTCTCCCTGACTAAGGGCGGTTCCGTGTTTTGCTTATTCTATTGTCTATACATGGGTGAGGAAGGGCTGGCATAGGGCTTGGCATTAAGTACTAGTTGAATAAAAAATTTAAAAAGGTTTTTTGAGTGATAAAACTCTTATCTACATTTGATTCCAATTGTCACTTTAGCTCTTTAATGTGTCCAACCTGTCCATTCTATCATCTCTTACCACTTGGATTGGATGCTTCATATATGATCAGCACTTCTTACCTTGCTCTCCAATTGTTCCCAGCTCTTGTCTCTGCTCCACCCCATTCCTTAAACATACCAACTAGATTTTTTTTTTTTTTTCTTAATCCATCCCTTTTTAGCATCTCCAGTGTTAGACATAGGACCAAGTATTCAAAGGCAGTTGAGTTGATTGGTTGATTGGTTCATGTACTGGGCACCAGATCTTTGGTGTGAATCATTTGTGGTGTAGTGCCCCTGCTGTGCATTTATCAGTGGTTGGAAGATAGAGACAATGACCACATCAAATTAGAGTATACCTCAACTCATTATATAATATCTTAATTTTTTTAATATCTCAATCTCGATGTCAGTAAATCAAAATGCTAAAAATTCAAATGTGTTAAGGCCCACATATTATGGTAGGAAAATTTACCTTACCAGTTCTATGTTTCTGCTTTGTGAACATGGGCAGTAGTCACGGTAATGTCTTCAGCAATACCGTAACTTCCAAAGGGAGTACGTTTGTCACCAGATCCTGAAATTTTGGGCTACATCTTCTACTGGGAAAGCAACAGAAAGAAAAACAGGGCTTTGTGGTCTGGGGGCATCTTGTCCACTTGTAGGAAGACTACCATTCTGGGGATTTGGGCTATGTTTCTGGAATTTCGGATCTGCAGGAATGGCAATGGGTGCTTGTACTGCTGCGTATCTCTTCAAGGCCTCTGGCTGTGAAACAACAGCATGTCCAGGAAGAGGTCTCCATTCCTGCACTTCCTGGACATTTGAGCCTACTAGAATAAAAGGTGGGGCACTGGTCTTCTTGCTGTCATCCATCATCACATAAGTTGGAGAAGTAACTTTCGGTGGATGCTGCAGAAACTGTGGATCCTTAGGATTAGATAAATAGAGGGTTGTTGGGGGGAAAGGCCCAGGTGCAGGTGGTGGTGATGGGCGACTTCGTTGATTCATACCAGTTAGACAATAAAGGGTCCACATGTTAGAATATGGTGGTGGTTGTCCTGCTTCACTTGCTGCTAGTGGTAACATCTGAGCAGCAAACTGAGCTGGGTCAGCTGGGACGTAGGCAAACTCTGGTGAGACAGCTGCTGGAGGTGGTGATGAGGATGGGGTGCTGACCTTAGGGGTGGTTGGTTTGGAAGTAGCACAGACTGCTTCAGTTGTCTCCTCAGGCTCTGGGAGCTCAGCATGAACTGATGGAAACTGGGTGGTTTTGTTACTAAATAGTGGTCCAGTTATATTGTCTTCCTCTGTGTCTGTAGATTTTTCCATCTGGTTTCTTTCTGGTTTCTTCTCTTGTGTCGTTCCATCTGACCATTTCTCTACTTTAATCTGATGAAATTGTTTAACCAGATCTTTTATATCCAGAGAAGTATTCCCTTCTCTAAACACAGTAAGTTCTTTAAAATAAACTGCTGCAAAGTGGATGATGTTTGGTGGATTGGTTTTGACAATGGCTCTGCTAACTCCCTCGAGCAGAGTCTTGAGGCCATAGGGTACGATAAGTCTGGGCTTTGAAGAAATCATTTTGACAGGATGTCTGTAATTTCCACCCCACCTTCTCCTCGCCGGCAACACTGTAAGCACCTATCCCGTAGCCCCCTTGCCGGCAGGCTCTTGTAGGAGACAGTGACCGGGTCGCGGCTTTTTATAGCCCGGGAGACGTCAGGGTGTGCGTCACAAAGACCCGCCCCACGATAGAAGGTGGGGCCATGGCGGCCCCAGCCAATGGGGAGCCAGGAGGGATAAAGGCCGGAACTCGGTGGGCAGGGGAAGCGGGCGTGGTGTTTTCTGACAGAATGTGAGCAGGAACAGGGAAACTGGCTTTTCCAAATGGCCAGGGGTAGGTCAAGGCGAGAGCCTCTCTGTCTTTGGTTGCTGGATCTAAAGTAGGGGCCTTCAGAAGTCCAAGGTTCTCAGTGTGGCCTCTGCATACCTCTTCTATCTCATCTCTCATCATTTAGTTCTCATTTGACTTTCCAGAGACTCGAACACACATGCTGTTTGTTATTTCTGTGCTTTTGCTCATCCAAACATAAATTCTAATAAAAGTAATAAAATGTGGGGTGTGTGTGTATGTATGTATGTGTATGTGAGTGAGAGAAAGAAAAAGAGAGAAAACCAGATTTTCTGAAGTTTAAGAAGCGAAACTAGGGCAGAAATAGAAACCACGAGTATGGACATATTCAAACCAGAATTATATAGGAGCTCAGCAGCAAAGAATATTATGTCCTATTGTGGTTTATCCACAAACTAGAGTGCTGAGCCAATCCTGGAGATTCTAAGGCTGTTTTCAACCCATAAATTCCTGTGTTTTAGAAGAATCAAATGACAGACCAACTTCCTAAGGTAAAGACTCTACTTTCTGTGTTGCAGAGATGTTGGAGCAGGACGATTTTTTTTTTAGTTTTGTAGGATGCTGTGATGACAAATGGCCAAAAGTTCCTGAAATGGATCTCAGTTCCCCCTCAGGGCAAAGAACTTCCTTAGAGCTATTTAAGGATAGCTTCATTTCTTGTGTGTTTGCATTGACGCTGTTTCACTCATGTGGTTAGAAAACTGTCTGTTTATTGTC
The DNA here is from genome assembly GCF_027409185.1 of Cynocephalus volans. Taxonomy (NCBI): domain Eukaryota; kingdom Metazoa; phylum Chordata; class Mammalia; order Dermoptera; family Cynocephalidae; genus Cynocephalus; species Cynocephalus volans. The sequence continues at coordinate 58,095,005 of NC_084461.1, read as the reverse complement.
ACATCGCCCTCAAGCTCAGTTGATTGAGGCAGCAAGCGAACTTCCACTCTTGGCAGCCAGGACACCTCTTACCTCTGTTCCGTACCCACCCGTGCCTAGAAAGGTGAGGGTGGCCGGTGACAATACTTCATGGGTATCTCTGTTGGCCATTTCTCTAAAAAATAACTAGCTTGACGTGTCTGAAATGGTTCATTCATATCATCTGAGGAGCATAGGAAAGGACACCAACACTCAGTGTATGGCCCTAATTAGTCTGAGAGGAGTTGGAAATTCCACTAAGAGCAATTCAGTCCTTAGGTAAGCAATGCCCTATCTTAGCAGTCTTCTATTAAAATGCAACAACTATTCTGAATTGCTTAACTCCTTTAAGGCCCTACAATGTAAAGGCAAATCATCAGATTGTTTTCCTCTAGGAATCTAGGGAATGGGACATCATAGAGTCTGGGCATCGGGAAAGGAGGGTCAGTAAAAGAGAAGGAAGAGTGCAGAAAGGAGAAACTGATGGGGACAAGAAGGATCATCTAGCTGACCAAACAATGTAGTTTAAGGGAAAGCAGGATTCTGTCACTAACGAGTTTGCAAGCTTTTGTTCATAGTTTCTCTGGGACTCAGTTTCTTCACATGCAAAACAAGGATAATGATGTGTGTGCCATAGGGTTGTTGAGAGGAAGACAGGACATAAGGAGAGCTTCCTAAAATTTTCCACCAAATTGTTCCTCATAGCCAAGAAGAGTCAATGAGTACTCCGGGGTATCAAGGATGGGTGGATGGTGGGTGCTCACAGCAGACATAGCCTCAAGACCTTCTGCAAAAGCAAAATGTCTTAGAAAACTCGTTTCATTGGAAAAGTGTATGGCAAGTTTGTATTCTACCCAAAAATGTTTGTTTTTAAGATAAAAATAGCATGAAAATTCTTCTCAAATATTTAAGTAAAATATTGCCCTGAGTTGATTATGTTTATCTTATACCTTTGTAGATCTTTCGAGACTTCTTGATGTGAGAATCTTGAATATAATGGTACAGAACTCCTTCATACAGGATAGGTGCCAGTTTCATTACAATTCCTTTTTAGTTTTTTAAACATTATTCCTTTAAAGCTCTGCTTAGGGATGGACCTAGTGAGAATCTATACATTTTCATCATGAACCATGGCCAAATTTGTTCTGTAGAGAAATTGGGTCTAAGTTTCAATTCATTTTCATCTCTCGTGTTGTGTTTATCCTATTTCACTGAGATTAGCTCTTCTTGTGTGTGGCTTTCTTGATAAAATGGAAATTCTGCAGTGGAAGCCTATGACTGTTGGCTGTTTATCTCTTCCTTCAGTTTCTTCACTCATTTGCTCTTTCACTCAATCAATTGCTTATTCAGTCAAAATTAACCAAGCACCTACCTCAATAAGGCAATGTGGTAGGCATTATTAGAAATACAAAATATGGGATGGAGTCCTCATTACCTAAGAATTCATCATCCAAAACCTTGCAGGTGCATAGCTGCAGAGGAAAGCAAGTCATCATAACACAAGAACTAATAAATTGACCATTTATAAAATGAATCGACCCACTTCAATGTTCCTCTTGTGTAACTCTAATATATACCTCCACTCATAATGTCAATGTCTTTATGTAATAGTTTTTTGATGACTGACTGATATTATAAATAGCTGATAATACATTGGGGAAACAATGAAAAAAAGAAGCAAAATTACAAATTTAAAAAATATTCTGTATTTCATAACATTGATGAAATTGATATTTGAGCTATATTCAATCAGACATAAAGCTGCAGGTATTGACAAATTAAAGTGTGGCAGGTTTTGTCAGTCAATTATCAAAGAAGAGAAAATTGACAAAGGTGATGACATGTTGGGGCTTCTAAAGAGAAAGCAGCCCTTGGAAAATTGATGAGTCTTCCAAAGCTTATACAAAAATCATCCTCTTTGTGAGCATGTTGAGAAACCCAGATATGAAGTAAGTTAATTGTATTGTGCTATGATAAAATTTTATTAGATAAATTATGCCAAAATTCCCCAACATTTTGTTATTTCATTGTCCTAAGATGTAGTACATAGCCACAGCAATAATCTAAAGCTTATTAAATGCAAGGTAAATAAACTATCTTCATGATTTTTAGTTTTAATTTTCGAAGCCACATTCAAATCAAACTTTTCATTTCCCCCCACTATTTCCTATGTCTGCTGTGGTCTCTGTTTGAAATGAATTCTGTTTAAGCTGCCTTTTTCTGGTATTAATTATCCTCAGATAATGAGAACCTCTTATATACACTCATATGTTACATTTAAATAGCACTTAGCTGTTTACACTTTCACAGACCTCTTCTCACTTAACTTTCATAAGGATCCCATGGTTAATTTATTGTTTTCTCCATTCTACATAAAATAATACTTAAGATATTGTTAGGTTGCCAATTTTTTTAGCCTTTTGACCCTTTTAATAACCTCAAAAATCTTATGTTCCCCAGAAATTCTGATCTATCCCATCCCCTAGGGGAGGTAAGCACTTTACCTCTAAATAACATTCAATAATTAAAAAATAGAGCCAATTTCTAAAGGCACTCTTTAGCCAAGATTTGACCAAACCTTACTTTCTATAATTTTTGTTATGAAAATAATTTGTGTTTCAAAACATAAAATTATAACGTTGAATATATGGTCAAAACAATTTGAAATCCCAGATGTCTGGCATATGTTACTGAGTAGCATACATGCCCCTTCCTACACCCAATTGTAAATCACTTGTGCAAGACCACAGAGCCATTAAATAGCCAAGTTGGCTCTGAGACTTAGGCCTCTGACTCCATATCAGTGCTCTTCTTACTACAGGAGCTCCCTTCAAGTTTTGCGACATTTAGAAACCACTGCTGGCTACACATATAGAGCTAACCCATGGTTCCAGCAACGAATGGAAAGCTGAGAGTACATGAGGCTCCTTATAAACCATACATTCTGCTGGACTTCAGGGGACTGAGATATTACTCTGATCTGGAGAAATTAGATAAAAGGTACTGGGGCTAGATGTCAAAAGATGGGCATGATTCAGAAGCGGGCAGTGTTTCCAGGCAGATAGGAGAGCAGATAGGGCAGAAGAGAAAGGTTTAGACCATGGTTTAAAGATTATGAAAGCCAGGCTAAGAGGTGTAGACTTTCATTTACTAGGCTAGGAGAAGGTGGGCAGGACATTTTCAGCTTTTGAGCAGGACTGTGGAACAATGAAAGCAACATGATGTTTTTATATAGTGGGGAAGGGTCCTAAGAGAAAAAGTGTGGATAAAGACCAGTGAGAAATTATTAAAATATATATAAACTAGAGGATCTGAAAGCTGGAAGGGTTTCTATGGTCCTCTAATTCAACATTTTTCCAGTGCATGAATCCTCCTTTTCCCTTTTTCATAGATGAGGACCAGAACAATGGAAGACACAAACAGGAATGCTGGAATGGAAATACCAATGCTACAATGAATGCAGATCTTATCACAAAGAAGAGAGTGGTGTCTCCTTTGAAGTCAGCAAGGACTATCCTGTCTTCTCATCTTGCTGCCTTCCCAGAACCCTTTGTCAGCTCTTTGGAATTTCTCTCTAGGTTCCCCTTCCTCCCACTGGAGTGAAATCCATCCATTGAGGATGGCTCTCCCTAGTTTTTTATAGCAGGTGTTATAAATCTGCATCACATTGCCCACCGACTGAGTATATCCTGGATCTGGAAATATTATTTGCTAAGTGGTTACTGGACCACTCTTAGGGGAACGTGGGAGCAATTGGGCCCAGGCTTATCACAATCATTGCCCATTTGGGATCTGGGCAGTGTTACTACAGTCTGGTAACTGACATTTCCAGAAATGGGTAAGACAGGCCACTGGCATCTGAAAGCTCAGACATTCTGGAGTTCTTGCTACGGACATATAGAGACTTCCACTTGTGCCCACTTCTTTTACCTGATGTTGCCTAGTTTTGAAATCAGAGCCATGAGGAAAAAGGAGAATTGGGTGAGATGACACCTATTTGCCTTTATCAAGCCTCTGATTCATACTTCCAGAGGTTGTCATTGTATCATGCCTAGGCTTCTGCAGAAAGTTAGTCCACCTGTATGGCTAAAGTCACATTGTCTATAATCTTTATTCATATATTTGATATTTATTGGATCTTATTTTATGCCAGGAACTGGGAAGGCAAAGACAAAAAGATAAGTTCCCTGACCTGAAATGGCTAAAAGACCAATGGGAGAAGAGACATTCCAAAAATAATGGCATTAGAATATTGTGCTGCTTATAATGTACTGTATTTTTTAATGTACTGAGTTCATCTTTTTAGGGAAAGTATCCTATAGTTAAGGAGAATTTGATTTCTGCTTTAACCTAGTTTAGATACTTGCAACTTTCTTTTGTAAAAAATGCTTGGGCACACTAAATTTGAGTGCAACAACATTTCTCGTGTCCTTTTTCTTTTTCTCCAAGGTGATTTTTTTTTCTTGGAGAGGTAGCAGCTAAGGGCAGGAGATGCAGGCAGAGATGTTTCTATTGCATCCTGCATTGCCCATTCCATTTGCAGAGTTATGCAGCCACGGGGAAAAGTGCATTTTCCATTCTTGAGGTCCTTTGATCACTTTCGCTCTTATGTAACTCCCTAGCAGCTGGAGCTGTAAACTTCAAAATTGGCAGGAACATACTTTATATTGTGAAAGGAAATTCAACCCAAATTTGAAGGGAAACAGCTAGATATTTTTTAAGTGATTCCAGTATTTGTATTCTTTAACATTTAGTGAGTGCTGGTCATGTTCAGGGGCATTAAGTAAAGCTCCTTGCCTAGAGATGTTGCTGTCTTGACCGGGACTGCTGTCTCCTGGGCCTGGCTCAAGAGAGCAGGGTACTTTCTTATCTTTCTTTTCATCACCAGGTTCCAGCCTACAGCAGCTCCTGTGCCCCCAGACAACCAAAGGGATGCCAGTTCTAATGCTTGGGAAGGTCAGCAGGAAATTCACGCCAACCTGCCAACTCCTGCTCCAGCAGCATTGTGGTTCTCACTGGCGTGCTTGGAAAATAGGTCTGTTCTTCTCAACAATATCACTCCCTCACCTGCCTTCTAAAAGGAATCCTGCACTACCTTGTTCTCAAATATACCCCCTTCTTTCCTGATCACGCTTCCTCTCTTCTACCTACTTCTTCCTCGTCCTCCTTTTTCTCTTCTTCTTCTTCATAAGTTTTGCATACAAGCTTCTTATCAGTGGAAGTAAATCTGTACCAAACCATGTGTTTGTTGCTACAACTTCCACATCACAATGAAACACATCACAATTAAAACCCACTACTGCGGAAACAATAGCTTCTTCAATGCTGCAAGGTAGAAATTGATTTTTAAAAAGGCTATTAAACTTCTCAGTTACTCAAATAAAATTAAACAAGGCAGAATTGTGTTTTTCTTAGTGAAGCAATCTGCTGGTATTTCTAATACTGGATAGTTATTCAAATATTTAGAGTTCTGAAGTGACAAGACATCCAGGCATCTAACTTCCTTCTGTGATCTTTTCTTCCTCATTAAAGAACTGTGGATGTGTGGAAATACACTGCCTGTAGTGATCGGTGCCTTAGGAGGGACTCCAAATCTGTATCTTCATGAATGGCAGGTCACAGGTGAGGAAGGTGAAACTTATCACTTGAGATATTTTGATGCAGTTGCTGCTAGTTCAAGAGCCTCTTCTCAGAGGTACTCCAGGATGGCTGCTCTGTGAAGAGTGGCAGTCACCCCCACATATCCATGGTTTTCCCCGGTCAATGAGCACTTCTTATGGGGGAGCATGACAGTGCTCCCAGCAGCAGGAAGCCACCTTTGTCTTGACATTTCTGGAGCCTCCACAGCCTTACTGACTGCCATTTTGAATTCTGCTGAAGTGCAAACATGAAAGAGAAAGGACTAATTCAATAGCAGTGAGGTCTTGCCTTCTATCCCTTTGCTGCACCATGATCTAACTGCTTCCCCTCTGCTTTTAAGCAAAGCCGGGGTTCTTGTTATTCTAAAGTAGATTCTGTTTGTCTGCTGCTTTTTCCAGGCCCTGCCCGTCTTTTTTCTTCCTTTTGTGGTCTTGAATTTATATCTATGCCTGTTGTAACCACTCTTCCTGATTGCAACGAGGTGCTTCAAGGCCTGGCTTTCATCTACTTCTGAACATGGAAGCTGTTTATTACACAAAATGCCTATAGCACCGAAGGCCCTTAGGGAGCACTGGGTCTACTGAGTACTGTGTTTGAGTCCCTCTGGTGTACTTCCAGGATCAGGTTAGTCTTCTAGAAGCATCTTGAGAGGGTTTTCAGGAAGGAAAAGGTATGGAAGACAGTGAGAGGTTTTTTATTTTCAGTTTTTGAAGAATTTTTGTGTAATAGATAAGTGGAACAAAAGGTCATTATTTTTTTTATCCAAATGATATTACACATTACTTAGTTTGCTGGTCATGAACTGCTCCTTTCTTTAGTGGTTGAAGTTAACGATATTTTTGGCTATTTCTTATTTCCTACAGAAATGTTGCTGTTCTAACCACAGGTACACTAATCAGGCATACCTTGAGGTAGAGTAACAGCTCACAAGTCAAGGAATAAACTCTTCATGAGGTTTAAACTGGCAGGTACTCAATAACTCTTAAATGTGAGTAGTAAAGATGTGATGATAGTGGCAAAGATGGTGGCACTCATCAGGTCATGGCATGTGGTGTGGATTTGGGAGCTGATGATTGACATTGCTGGCCAACAGTTTGCACGCAAACACAGAGCATTGGCTGGCCATTGTCCCCATGATTCTTCCATTCAGTCTAGCTATGACTCTTTGCCAGAAATGAGCTGCTACATCAGAAAATTTGCTGGTATTGTTAGAAGTTCATTTGTGACCATGCAACTTTTTCTCATAGGAAGCATTTTTTACTGAAAAGATTAAAGAGCTCTTGTGTTTAAAAAGGAAGGGGTGTGTGTCTAGTTCTTCTCAGCTATTGGAGAGTTGATGCTTATAGGAATCTTTGCCAAACATGACTTCCTGGAAGCTTTCTTTTTGTTTGAGTTTTTTTTTTTTTTTTTTTTTTTGTCCTCACTTGAAAGAATCCAAGAAAGAACTTGATGTGAAGTGAGATCATGCCTTATCTTTTTTTTTTCAAAAGACTCCCTTTCCATCCAAGGATGATTGTGATAATAGTTGACATTTATTGAGTTCTTGTGATCACTTTGTATACTTAATCTTCATAAAACCTTATGGGGTAGATGTTGTTATCCCCATTTTGTAGACAAGTAAACTAAGGCACTGACAAGTTTAGTAATGTGCTAAAGGTCATATTGCTAATAAGTGGTACAGACGGATACAGACCTAAGCATTCTGACTTTAAACCAAGCTCATAACTTGATGTTATGCTGCCTCCCTTGTTGGAGATAACAATAACTGTTGTTTAGTCAACAAAGATTTATGGAACTTTTACTGTGTGCCAGGTTCTGAATTAGGCATTAAGGATATGAAGCAAGCCAAGCAAATATGTTTCCTATCATCACAAAGCTTAGAATCCAGCAAGAGAGATTAACATTAAGGTAATAATTAAACAAAAAAAAAATACTGTAATTAAAAACTGTTATACATAATGAGAACTTATAACAGATGAACTGTTCACTCTATGAATAAGGGACATTTAAGGTGAGATCAGAAATAGTATGAGATAGCAAGATGAATGCATGGGTGGGGGAAAATGTCAGACAGAACATTTGTCAAAGACAAAGGCTGGTGATTTCCATCGTTCAAATATATATATAGCAACCGTATTGATAATATAATTTCTCTCAATAATATTTCCTTTAAAATATAGAATAAAATTTGAATTTGTTTATATATGCAAGATGGTCATAACTAGACCATATTGTGGTTAGGGAACTAGTTGCTTAGTCATAAGATTGAGAACAGGAAGCACATAAAGTAAGAAATGCCCATGGAATGGTTCTGAAGAGAAACTCCAAAGAAGCCAGAGGTGGTTCTGCCCAATGGGAAAAGATACACAGAGAGAAGATGGTAAATTGCAGAGAGGCAAAAAGATGTTGTCACATTAAAGGGTAAATATTCCCCTCCCCCCCTTTTTTTCCTGGCTCAGAGTTATAAGGTGTGATTATTATAATTCCAAGTAACCACAAGAATCAAATGTTAGATGAATTATAAAGCCAATTAATGAAACTTTGTGGAATATGTTCATGGAATAGATAGAAAGTCCAGAAGTAAACTCAAATATGTGCAGGAATGCAGTATATCATAGGGTGGCGTTTCAAATCAGTTGAGAAAAGATGATATTGTGACCACTGACCCCATCCATTTGGAAAAAAATAAAGCCAGGTTCCCTATTCTTTCCTTACATCCAAATAAATTCCAGATGAAATAATTTGAATATATTTTATCTTATAAAATCCTAAAAGAAAACAGGAGTGAATAGTTTTATAATTCTTTGTAGGGAAAGACCTTTGTTAAGTATCAGGCCCCGTTTATACACGTCTCCAGATTTATTCTGCTGTCGCGTTCTGCTGGATGCTGCAGACAACTCTCCAGGAGGATTGCCTTTTACCAACCACATTCCTGTAGGCCCCAGAGAGGAGGACTGACTTCACAGGAGAGAAGCTCATAGAGCACTATCATATCTTTATCCTTGCTTACCTTGGAGTGAAATCCCCAGTCTATCAGTAAAGCAGTAGCGTACAGAAAAATCAGAAACTACAAAGTTAAAATTGGACTCAAAAAATGTAAAATTTCTGTACAGCAAAAACATTACAGTAGTCTCCCTTATCCATGAGGGATACATTCCAGGACCCTGGTGTATGCCTGAAACTGCAGATAGTACTGAACCCTATATATACCATGTTTTTGTTTTTGTTTTCTATAACATGCATACCTATGATAAAGCTTAATTTACAAATTAGGTACAGTAAGAGATTAACAACAATAGCAAATGATAAAATAAAAGTCAATCATAACAATATGCTAGCATCAATACTCCTGCACTTCAGGGTCATTATTAAGTAAAATAAGGGTTCTTTGAACACAAGGACTGCTATGCCATGACAGTCATCTGATAACTGAGCTGGCTGCTGGGTGACTAAGGGGCGGGGAGCATCTACAGCATGGATGTGCTGGGTAAAGGGATGATTCACATCCGGGGTGGAATGGAGCGAAATTTCATCATGCTGCTCAGAATGGCATGCAATTTAAATTATGAATTGTTTATTTCTGGAATTTTCCATTTAACATTTTTGGATTGCAGTTGACTGTGGGTAACTGGAATGGTGGAAAGCGAAACTGCATAAAGGGGGACTACTGTATAAGCATATGTTTTAGGGCCCTTTAAAGGGAAATGTTAAAGCTTAATTCTCCTCTGAATTGACACTAGCTGTCTGCCTCTTATAAAAAGGCTCTCAAACTACCCCCAGAATTCAGAATGTCCATGAACTTGGATGGAAAAAAATTATATATTGTTTTCTTCAACCTCCAACACTTCCAACTAAAACTTGGCATTTCTTTCAATTACGAAGGTAGGCCACAAACTACAAGAGTATTAGTGTTACCTGTGGCTGCACCATTAATAGAAATCAAATATTTTTACATTGTCTTGTAGCTGTTGCTGATATCATTTGCCCTCAGCACAATTCCAAATTTATAGTAGTTATTAGACTCATTGCTAAATCTTATTATTTGATGTGTTAATAAAGAAATATATATATGTATATTACTGTCATTAATTTATTTTTAGAAAATATTTTACAAGCATATTTGATATAATTGGTTTCTTTTGTAATCTTTTGTATTTTATTTTATGCATTTAAAAACTTATCTGAAAAGGGGTCCATTCCATGGTCTTCAGAAGACTGTCCTCTAGGTGTGGGTCATGGGAAATGTTCAGAATGTTGCCTTAGAGTAAGGAAAGACAGTTGTCATACATACACACTCTTTCTTACCAGCACCCCCAACCTAAACTCCAGACTCACTAGGTGGGTTTTAGCACTACATACAACACAGAGCACTTTCCCCTTCAGAGGTGAGCCCAGTAGGTAGTGAGAATGCCAGATGAAGGCCTGGACTCGTAGATGACTGGTATAGTCTCCCTCAGGCTTGGAAGGTCCAGGTCCTACAGCTGAAGGTCTTCAGTGACTATAAGTGTGACTGCCCCATTTTAGTTTAGGACAAAATGGCTAATTTTATGGGGTTTCAGGAAGCTCTTATCCCTTAGGGACCAGCAGTGAATCATGGGCAGATAGCCTTAACATACCAAAAGTCTTATAAATCAGTAAGGAAAAAAATACCCCATAGATAAAGAAAATTTAAATGGGCAATTAATATGACTAAATAATATATGGGAAACAGTATTTGGCTTCACTAACAATCAAAGAAATGCAAACAAAAGCAGGATTTCTTAAAAGCCTACCAATTTGATAAAGTTTTAAAAAAATGACAAAAGTCAGCTTAGTAAAGATGTGAAGAAATAAGCAAACATGCCTTGTTAGTGGGAATGCAAATCATACACTTTTTTTTGAAAGTTTAACAACATTTATTAAAAACATTATTTGTATATACCCTCTGACCCAACAATCTCACTTCTAGGAAATTACCTCAAGGAGTAAATCATAAATATGTAAACAAATTTATGTACTAGAATGTTCATTATCCCCTTATTTATAGTAGCAAAAAGCACCCCCCATAAAACAACAACCTGAAATCAGCTAAATTCCTTATATACTGTAGCAGGGTAATTCATCAAGATATTTTGTTTTCTCTTCCTTGTGTGTTATCACCCCTTCCAAGAAAGTGAGCAGGCTTCCTTGCCTTAGGGGAGGTATGTGTCCTACAGCAGGAAGCAGAGGTTGCCACCTGAGAACTGTCCTCCTTAGCTCTTTTCTGGAAAGTGAGTTCATATTGAAGCGGTTAAGCTGGGGAGGAGAAAAGTGAAACAGAATCAGAGTAGCAGAATGTGGGGAGGCTCCCGGGGAGGAGACAGGGCTCTGTGGGTTCCGTGGATTGTGGGATCCATGCTCTGCTCCTATCCATTGCACTGTGGTGAGAAAGGAATGGGTGCTCAGCCTGAGACCTCTGACTCCACCAACCTCCAGAAGGATGATCTGCTGGTAAGCACCAAAGTCACTGGACTTCAAAGAAACCTTCAGGTGGAATTAATTTGCATCTCTGAAGTACCTGGAGTGCATTAAAGACCAGAGGGATTTCTTTGAATACACTAGACTCCTCCGGAGAAGGGGCTGTAGGAGGAAAAGGGAGCCTCAACAGTGATGGCCTTTGAATTTCCCCCCAGTCTAGATGGAGGAGGAGAGTAGTATTTAACTTGATTTAAAGAAGTAACCAAATATAGCATTTCCTGCACTCCTGAGTTTGCTAACTCATGTCACATCTGCTACAACATATTTTCTACTAACTAAATCTCTTTTCTGATGACACTGTGGTAAGAGAGCTCACAAGGGGTGAGAAGACCATGTCAGTCCCATGTTACACAGTCTCACGACAGTTGGAAGAGAGAATTTTCTCCATAAAGGCAATGTTCAATGAAACTAGAAATGGATGGAGGTTACCAAAGGTGTAAATGTGGCCATTAGGGAAGCCACGTGCAGACCAGAAGGAGATAGGGAAAACTGCAATGCAGTACCAACAAACTAGGTCTAATGTGCAAGGAACAGATTAAAGAACCTGTGGACTAAGGGAACAGGAGGTCCAGGGAACCTGTTTGTGCACTTTTCACTCAGGAGGAAGAAATTCAGTCAGAGCCTGTTCCAACCCAGCCCCCAGGTGAGAGACTCGAGCTGCCGAGGGGTATCCGCTGGATGTTGCAATGGAGCTGTGGCACTGCAAAGACCTTCCAGTCCTTTCAAGCACGTGGGCAGAATGATTGTCCCATAGGAGCCTGGATAAGCATCAGTTCAAACAAGTGGAGAGTTATGAAGTATTTAAAGTCAGGAGAAGAGAGAGTGCTATTGACATAGCCTTCTGATGTAGGGCTTTAGAACCTCAAACCAGAAAATCTCTTTGGCTCTGGTTCTGAAACTAGACTTCTGGGGTTAGCTTAAATGCAAATCTGATTTACCTTTATGAACTAAGACTGGTCACACATGTCCACGCCTAGAATTGAAAGTCACGGAACAGGAAAGCATAGTCAAAATACGAAAGGTAATTAACACTGTGCTTTCATTTCTTGGTTGGGGCTAAAGTGAGCAAGAACCATGGCTGCTTTGTTTCTTCACTTGCCATCTCCCTCAACCTACGCTTATCTCAGTGTAAAGTAAAAGTCCCACACAGTCATTGTGTTCAGAACGACACATGTAAGAAAAGCAGAACTTTATTGACTGTGTGCTGTGCTAAGTATTGTGCTTGCATTATCTTATTTAATTCTCTCAACATCTCTCTGAGGTGCGTATGACTTTTTAGAGAAGAGGAACCTGATGCTTAGTGAGATTAGGTAATTTGCACAAGGTCTCAAAGCTAGTGGGTGTCCTAACTGGGATATGAATTCACGTCTGAGTGCACAGGCAAACCTTTCAACCACTATGGTATACCCGCCGGCAGCTATCTTTTAGACACTTTAGAAAAAAATGTTTTTGTTTGCTTGTGGGTTTCTTTTCTTTCTTTCTTTTTCTTTTTTTTAGTATGCCCCCAAATAACTCAATTCTTCACACCTGAAGTTATGTATGGATTCAGACTAAATTGACTTAGTGTTAATCCAAGCCCCTGAGCTTCCCATCAAAGGTACCTCTGATAGGTTACAAGTGTACCAAGATGTTTGTCAAGTCCTTAGTGTTGAGTTCAAGATGGAGAAGCCCAGAGCTCCCAGGACAGCCACCTCACCCATGAGCAGCCTCATCCCTGTTTGCTACATAGTTTTGTCATTTTCTGTATTTTCTATAAACTGGAAAAGGCTGGAAAGCACTCCCTAGGCAATCTGTTTGCACATGACATTTGTTAGTAATATGACACATGACACACATGAAATTTGTTGATATGATATGATTTAAACCTTGACTAATTTCCCACAGTGATTTCTGTCTCTCTATTCCAACCGAAAGCCCAGTTCGATAACATTAGGTCCTCTGCTTTGGCTATAATTTTCCCCAGGTACTTATGGTTAACACAGATCAAAACACACTGGGCTCCCCTTTCTCTTTCCACTAAAAATTCCCAATATTCTGATGAGGCAGGTACCACATCATTCCATGATAAGCCTCACCTACCCAATAAGTTCTCAAGGGATGAACTTGATAGAGGAATATTTCATAAAGATTGTCAGGCTGATTATCTATTTAGGGTGTATGACCATTTTCCTTACCTGTTAATTAAAAATTCCTTTGATCCAAACAGAGTGGAAGGGAAAAAAAAAATAGACACAAGTTCTTGGTCAACTGAGAGAACCCATGTCACAGATGAATATATAGCCTTAAACTGAAAGTGTTGCAAAGGCAATTCGTTATGCCTCTTCTCTCAGGTTCTGGACATACATTTGAACTGTTGCTGAGTTGAGAAGTCTCTGCAACAGCCCCATGAGAAATCTGCATTATACAAGTATCATTGGCAGGGAGGAGGCATGTAATGATGTGTGGTGCTGATTAGGTCACACGTAGGGGGACTGAATGACACTGGACCTCCAGTTTGTCACCTCTGTGTTCTAACTGGCTGTAGGTAATGTGGTCCCTGTTTGCTGACATACTCGGGTGAATAGAACAAGCCATAGGCACCCAACTGTTTGTTCACTTTGCAATTCTTCATTATATCAATCAGTTTTTAAGATGAATTTGCCACTGGAAAATTTGGGGGAATCTTTGGCTTTGTAATTCAATAAAATAAATTCATTATCAGTGATGAAAGCAACTGACTCTAGTTCTTTTGTGCATACCAGATAACACTTTACACGTATTAATTCTCTAGAGTTAATACGTGTAAATTAATTTCTCCTAAGCAATTTACACGTATTAATTTATTTAATTCTGTCATCAATCCTATAAAATAAGTATTTATTCTAACTGTATGAAAAATAAGCTTGCCCTGATTTGTGCCACCAGTAAGTGGTAGTGATGAGAATCAAGTCCATGTCTGTCTGACATCAAAGCCCATTTTTTAAAACTGCTGTGGTATCTTCTACGATGAGCATATTGAACTCATTCATTTGGTTGCCAGTATCTGCACTTTCTCTTTTCCAATCTGTGTCTGACAGAAGAGTGGAAATATAGTATCCAATAGTGAGTGAGCTTAGTCACTGCTGCACATTTTTATATTTTGTGCTTGAACTATTAAAAAAATAGTGAGATAGACTCTAACTGGGTGGAAATTGCTTGTTCAGAATGTGAGAGAGGATTTGAGGGTTTCAGGACATGGACCAAAAGACCTGTCACACACCCTTTACCAGAGGCACGCCTGCTAATCTGTGGCATGTTGGAGCCTGAGCACTAGCGTGTGACGTGCCTATCACTTTACTGAAAGGAATCTTCCCCACATGCCCTTCCCTTTAAATGATACAAGGCTCCATGCAGCCAGCTGAGCTGGGTGCCAACCCTCAGACACTACGGCAATTCCTCCCAAGGGGAGAGGGTAACAGAGGACATTGCATGACCAGGCACTGGCAGTCTATGTGTGATCTGAGATTGCCACATAGTTATGAACAGAATCTACAGAATGTGGGCCTCCTTCATGTTCATCCCTGGTAGTGTTTGGTGACATTTGCCACAGAGCAGAGGTCTTCAATAAATGTTGATGATCGTGATAAAGATTTACATAACAGTAAATCTGCATGGGTAATGCTCCTGCTATAAAAACACCTAATATAAATAATGTATTGGGTAGGATGTTTGGTTTTAACAATTTACAGCTTCACAGAAATGGCTCATAAAATGTTAGCGCTAGGAGGAATATTGGAGATCATAGACATTCCTACTGCCTCATTTATAGGTGCTAAAACAGATTCTAAAAAATATAGTGACTCCCCCAAGGTCATATATTTATTTAAGATGAATATTATATAATCTTAGATTTCAAAAAAATATATTGGGAAGGTTTGTACTTGTTTTTAGAAAGATCTTTTTTTGGAGGTAGGATCAAATGTCTGATTTGAAGTCTATCAGTTCAGATTTTCCACACCATTTATGGATATGACAAGAAAAATGTACAGTCTGGGCCTGTGGACACTCCCTTGAGGGTAGCCATTTGTACCGTGCATGGTGCAGATAAGAATCAACAAATATTAATTGTCATTCTTACTGTTGCTCCTAAGGAAGCCTATTGACTATTGTTAGCACAAGTGCCTCCAAACATTTTTGATGTAATACATGTATTTGTAAAATATTTTTGAGTATGCTTCCCAAATATGTCTAATTGTATAATTAACTACTCTATGTATTATTTATATTCTAATAAAGCATAAATTAGAACTAAAAGAGTGAAATAAAAACAAGTGTATTTGAATACATGGGGTTCATTTTACCAGTCTAATTTTTTTTTATGTTTTAATTTTTCCGTAATAAAAAAAGAAATGGGAAGAAAAATATTTAAAATTCTTTTTTCTGTTTCCACTCTTTATGGATTGTCTTGTGTTGCATTCATAGTTTACTAACTTGATAGCAGAAAGCTCAATAAATCACCCCAAACGTCTCCTTTGACTCCCCGAGGAGGGCACTTTCATAGGAATTTGAAGGCAGCTGTGTTGTCCACTTTCCAGGAAAAGTGGCGCGGCTGCAGATAGGCTCTGCATTAGCACATGATGAAACTTCTGAGAGTGCCATTTGCAAGAGGAGAGGAAAGTCACATGAATCTGGCACAGGAACTAGCAGGAGATATGTCCTGAGCTCTTCCATCACTTCAATCCCTTCTCCTTCTTGCCTCACACCCAACAAATCACTGAGTTCCAATGATTTTCCTCAAGTCAACCACAGATTAAGTACACATAAATGTTAAATGGTGTTGCGAAGAGGCTATTGTGGCATTTATTTTTATCTCATCCTTTAAACAGGAAGTGACATTTCCCCCCAAAAGAATTAAAAACAAAAAACATAAACCTCCCACCAACACAGAAGACAGAATAATGATAATCCTTTATAAAGAATCCGGCAACCAGAAAAAAAGATGTAGGCTGGGGAAGAAAACACAGACATGCTGCTGGACTCCAGTGTCACACACTCACAACCAGAGTTTGTAGCGTATCCTGAAGAGAAGGAAATCAACTGGAGAGCAAGTAAGTGCACTAAAAAAAAAAAAAAAAAAAAAAAAAAAAGCAACTAACTCTCAGAAATATGGATTTTGAGGCAAGGAGTAAACTCAGAGTAATCAAAGCCATGGGCACTCAGAGCAGAGGCAGGACCAGGCTAGCTCAGAAATGTTTCCCAAATTCCACTGGTCGAGGGTGATTGGTCAGCTTAGCTTAGGAGGAATTGGCACCCGACATCAGCACCAGTGTATGTATGTCTTTTAGAGCTCATCATCCCAGGTGCAGATCAAGAATTATACGATCTTTTAACAAAGTATGTTTTCAACCATTTTCATCACACCCTCCTTTGATCTTTCATAAAGTTCTGAGTTATAGTTCCCCTTAGGTTTTGTTTTCTGGAGATAGGTTTGGCAAACTCTACCTGGCTTTAAGAATCAAGACTCTGGTGGCCAGAGTGTGAAAACCACTACAAAAGGACACTGCTTCTCATTCATCCGCATATCCCGGTGCCCAGCAAGGCGCTTGGCACGCACAGTGTACTCAGTTGTGTATGCTGAACTTTTGAGCTGATCACATCAGCTTTGTGCAACTTCTCCTCTGCTCTTCTGAAACACTTTTCACTCCAGGCATGTGTGTCTCCTTAGCAGCCCCTGAAGCTGTCAGGTTTATTACTTTTTCATGCTCTTGCTTCCATCTGGAATGATGTTCTCTCTCTCTGTCTCTCTCCCACTTCCCCAAATGCAACCTTCCTTGCTCAGGACTTACCTCCTGCAGGAACTGCACTGATGCTTTCCATATGTGGCACCCCTTTTCCTTTCATCTGTAGTCAATGTGTAGCACCGCAAGCCTCTGCTTGTGTTTCCTACAGTTGTTCTCTCAGTGTTCTCATTGTAGTTACACAGAATTGTGTGATACTGCGGAATCCATACGTGTCTGGGAGGCGGGAGACCTGGGGGTACAGTCTCAGCTCCTCCACCAATTAGCTATTCAACCACGTGTAAATCATATCCCCTTTTGTAGATTTTTTTCCTCCTTTGTTAATAATAGAACTCCAGCTTTCAGATTTTACAATTGTTTCCCTGATTGTGAGGTTTTCAAGGGCAAGGACCATGTCTTTTATTGATTTTTATAATAGTATCTATGCATTGGACAGGTGCTCCATAAATATTTGTATAATTATGATTGCTACCAACTAGAAATGAACTTCTGATTCTCAGTTTCAAGAAAGGTTATTTACATTCAGTGTTGCAGTGCTGTTTGGAGAAAAGGTGCCATAAGTATACAGGAGGAGAAGGCAGGACACTTGCGGCCAGAACTGGGCGGCCTGGCTTCCAGCCCTGGGCTGCCTCTCCCACCTTGCTCACTGATTACTTTAATCCCTGGCCTCAGCCTCTCCGTTGTACAGCCAGTCAGTTGGAGGAGATAATTACCTTCATTTCAATTTTCCAAAACCAGCACAATTTTCTAGTCTTTGGAAACTTTATTATCCCAGATCTTATCCAGCATACCTACCGTCCAGAGAGTAGAAACCACACCATCATAAAGGGTAACTAACTGTGGCCTGTGGAGATCAAGCGCTGTGCTTAGAGATGCCAGCACTGTTAACCCAGTGCCCCTGTGGAAGCTGCAGAGTGACGGGAAATTCAAGGAAGCAACTGAAAGGGGGTGGGGCCTGGCGGGAGGGACAGGAACAAAACACAGCTGCTCATTTAGTCCTTCACAGTCCCAACTGAAACATGCTGTTCTGGCAGCTAAAAGGAAGGTGGCAAGAAACCTGAGAACAGGGAACTTAATTATCACTAAAGCTTCCAGAGACACCTCAAACCTTCTCATGTTTTCTTCCAGCATGGATGACACAGCTTAACACTCACAGCCCCTGTGCTGTGCGCTTTGCTTGTGGAAAACTGGATTCTTTGTTCTCCTGTGAAACCTACACTTGCTCATGGGTTGAATCAATATAGGAAGAAACACAGAATTTGAGTATTAAATATAAAACGTTATTAAGAAAACAGAATGTGGAATGTAGATCGTGCTTGGTATTTCTGTGTTTTGTGTAAAGTGTAACCATTTCTCAATGAAGTACCAATTCTTTGTTAATTAGTTGATCAACAGAAACATTCATACTTGATTCAGCAGACATTTTTCTCAGTACCTCTTATGGATCAGGCACTCTCCTAAGTCAGTATTAAAGAGATCAGGATGGAAAAGTCCTAGTTGTGACCTTGAAGCCTCTTGCAGACTAATGAGGAGACAGAAGAACAGACAAATAATTATGATACATCATGATAAGAAATATAATAGAGCTTCTTTAGTCTCCAGCTCAGCCCTTTGTATGGTTTTTTCACAGCACCTTTCCGAGTTTATATTTATTTTATTTGTGTAGCTACTTTTCTCTGTCTCTAATTAAAATATAAACTCTGCATGAGTAGGAGTCTTGTCTGATGCTTCCATTCTTCTATACCTCACACCTATCCCAGTGCCTGGCGATAGTAAACCTTCAACTGTTCTTGTTAAATGAAAGAATGAATTGGTTTGTTGTGGAATTCAGTTGTTGACCAAGGAAGTTAACAACCATGGCTATTTCAACGTATAGCAGTAATTAGAAGGTTTTTAAAACTAGAGTCGTTATGAACTAAAATCTGAGATTTAAAATTATAAGAGGCATGCATCTAGATTATATTATTATTGTAGAGAGCATGTATCTAGATGATACTATATGTATACCTCTGGATAACAAACGTCTGCTTCCTTTTTTTGGAAGGAGGATTCAAAATAAAAGCTTGGAATGGAGACACCTAAGAGAAAAGAGAGGAAGACCATGACATAGACTTTGAGATTTTGCTGTAAGCCTGACACTTGTTTCCCTGACCAGCTGCTGGCTAAACACATTTCAGGGCAGAGGGTTATACATTCTGAGAGAGGAAGGTAGTCTTCATAGTTCGTTGCCTGCCCCCATGGAAAGTCTGAACTGGCATGATGTTCATACACAGCAGGCATTCAAATTTTTCTATAGGTCCCTTTGCCTCCTCCTGCCCTGCCCACGGGGCTGGGGTTGCAGAGTGGGAGTCTAATAATGCTCACGGTCTCCTGTTGGAGGGACTCCAAGCCAGCGAGGCCTGTGGTCACAGCCCCTCTGTCAACAGGTGCCATCAGCTTAGAAAGCTTCATGGTCTGAGCATGGCAGGGTGAGAACAAGTTGAGCTGCCAGCAGGGAGTGTCCCCCAAATGTGTCATTTCATGATTCTGTTGCTTCCCACCTCTACCAAGCAAGAAAGAGCAGAGTTTTCATCCACCCTGGGCGGGCAGCTTGTGACTGTGACAGCATTACTGCCACCAGGCACAGAGTCACTGCTGAGGCCAGAGCCTGCTGGTGAACCCAGCTTCTCCCCCAAAGGTTGTCTCTGGGCAGAGAGAGGCCAGAAGTCTGGTAACCCATGGGCGTGGAGATCACACTCACCACTTACATGGGAGTCTGATTTCCCACTCTGGCATAGATGGCAGAGAGCAAGGCAGGGGGAGAAGGAGGGAGCAGAGAAAGCACGGATGGGACCCCCAGCTAGGGATTCTGTGGGGGTTCATGGAAAGCCTGGCTCTGCTCTTCTTCGCTATAGGGATGAGTGGCTTTTGGTGCTTGTGGTATGTGAGCACAGGCCCTAAGAGAATCCGCAGGACTCCTCGCTGCTCGTGGCAGACACACGCGGAGCATGTGGACTCTCTGGAACACACAGATAAAATCTACCTCACTATGGTACAGAAACTTTTGGATTCAAGAAAAGTTATCTTTTTCTTATATAACAATTGGTGGCAGGTTTGAAATCTGTGGCTAGTGATAGACATGAGACAGTGAACTCATAAGGCAACTTTATAAATCCAAGAACTCAAATATCAAATTTAATTCCCCTAAAACAGCTCATGCTTTTCTTTACTCACTGTTCCTCACAGTTGAGACTTCAACATTTGTTGACAAAATATGAACGCTTGCTAATCTATGTTGGACAATTGTGAAATTGCTACAACGGGATGTTAATGAAGCTGGAACAGCACCCCTCCAAAATCTCCCACATCACACCCAGAGAACTTTGGATGAGTTAATATGTGTGTTTTGGTACAAAATGAGTATTACAAGGATTGTTATCTTCAAGCCATTTTCAAGTGTTCCATGGCTTTCAACTCTATTACCATTTCAGTGATATTGTAAATAAGAATTTCTGAAAAGCCTTTTTATTACAAGCACCTAGCAATGTTACTAAATACTTACTAGTAATCTTTCAAACTCATAGATAGGGTCACGTGCACCCACAAAGTAAGTGAGGGAAATCCACACGGGCCAAAAAGAAGGAATCAACTAAACAAGAGAGAAACACATGATAGAGGTAAGGGCTGCATTAAAGGGATCTGCCAATACTAGGAGCTTAGAGACCTGGGTTTTAGCAGTCACATGGGAGAGTGAGAGACAAGATCTTTGTGCCATGTAAGGTGTGGAGAAAGAAGTGAGACCTTCATATACCCTGTACTTATGAAAGGTTATAGTCACAGTGAAAGGGTGGGCTAAAATTTAGTTTCCTGAAAAAAGGATACATGTCTAAGGTCTTGGCTTGGGGTGGAAAAAAAAACACATTTCTGGAAATTATTAGCCATAAGCCTACCCATGTACAGATTCAGATTAATATCACATGCATAACCCAGGGAATTTCAATTTAATAAATTAGATTAAAATACTTTGGATCATGGGTGCTCTAGGATACTCGGAAAAAGGTAACACAAATCCTCTCTGGAAGAATGCACCTCAACCTAGGCCTTTCAGAATTTGTACAGAGAAAAACAGCCAAATAGGAGCTCCTAGATGTTCTTTTTTCAAGAAAAAGAAGATATAAAATTAGATAAGGCACAATATATCAAACCCAAAATATCAAAGGCAGGAAATAATAAAGATTTGTTCACAAATTAATGAAATAAAAAATAATATCACATTGAGAATTAATAAATGTCCAAGCTGATTTTTTGATCCAGAAAAAAGTCACAATAAATAATATTAGGCATGATAAAGGGACATAACAATTGACATAGATGAGATTTTAAAATATTATTAGAGATTTCTATGAAAATCCTAAATTTCAAAACCTTAATGTGATTGATTGTTTTCAGAAAAATAGAACCATGAAACAGATTCAAGAGAAAACCTTAATACTCCTCTAGCCATTTCAGAAATCTAAACAACAGTTTAAAATTTTCCTAGTAACAAAAAATCAGGTTAGGATGGTTTTATCAGAGAGATCTAATACAAATTCAGATAAAAATTGATTCCAATCCTCGGCAAACCAGTGTACACGACTCAGTCTCCTTTGCTATGGGTGTGGTCACGACTCCATTTTTGCGCATACAATGTGGTTGTAATGCACAATGCCACTTCCAGGCCTGGACCTTAGAAGCTTCCTAGGCTTCCCGCTCTACTGTCTCTCTTTTAGCAGTTGAATTCATTGTAAGTAGCAGAGGACTTCAAGGCCTTAGTGGATGGCAAAGATAAGAAGGAAAGTAGAAACAAAGAAAAACTGATTAGATATTTCATGAGTGAGAAACAAACTTTTATTAGATAAAGCCACTAAGTGTTGAGGTTCCTATGTTACACAAGTTAGTGTTATTTATTCTAGCTTGTACAATACCAAAACTAGACAAATATAAGATAGGAACAGAAAATTACATGCCAATCTCATTGGGAATTATAAGTGCAATAAACAAGTTAACGTAAGCAACCAACCCTTTTAGAATCTATTTAATTCACTAGTTCAGCTATTCTGAGTGTATATAGACAGTTTAAATACAGTGTTATCGAAATGTTTTTGGTGTGTTTCAAATAGATAGTAAAAGCTTAGGTAGTGAGTACATACAAAAATAACTATAAGAATTCATAGACAAATAATTAGAATTAATATGAGGCCAGTAGAATTATTGGATATAAGATAACAAAAATTAATTACACTTACCTTCATCAACAGCATACATCCAGTCAACGTAATTAATATACATGTACTATTTACAATATGATAGCATAAATAAAATAAAAAATGCATGGCTTTGGTAGGTTGTATTACTGTTCAGCAAATATTCACTCTTGCCCCTGTCCTTGGGAGGGGTATACTTTCTTGCACCATCAGGTTGGGGCATGGTCATGTGACGTGTGCCAGTTTTTGAGTGGAACTTTTACAAGGCATTGTAAGTTTCCAACAGTCCTCTTGATCTCCTGCTCTCTTCTGTGAGAACAGCATGCCTCAGCTAGGAAATGCTCCTTTAACTTGGATCCTGAAATGAGAAGACACAGGAATAACCTAAACTCATACCAGAACCTGGACCCAAGCTGACCTCAAAACCTGTAAGAAATAAATGTTTTTGTTATAAACTACCAAGATCAGAGGGTTGCTTATCATACAGTGTTATCACCAGAAATGATAATACATGAATTTATAAAGAAAAATTTTAAAGCTTTTCAATGGCATAACATTAGGGTTACAATAATTCCTTATATCAGACCCAGGAAAAGACTCTATTAGCTCTGCTTGGATTACATACATACCAATCACAGTGTCTAGAGAAAGGAAACAATTGGACTGGGAAAATCTAAGATGTTCCCTTAAAATTGGGGGTGGGTTATGTTTAGTAATGTTGATGTACTGTGATTGACTCCCTACCCAAACCATGTAGAATTTGGGAGAAATTTGCCAAAGGACAAGAGAAAAAATGAGATTAGAAAACCTGTGGGGGCAGACATAACTCTAGCTACCATAAACCACTTACATAATTGGATTTTTCTCTATTAAATAATTTTTTTGTGCCTGGAAAATTCCAATATGATAATAAACATTTAAACAAATAATTCATTTTGTTTGCAGGGTGCCTATGGGAGTTTTCTTGATTACTTTCTGCACCTAGTTTTATTTTACTTAGGAAATATTTTATGACAGAGAGGGGGTTTCAAGATTATAAAAGACATAAAGAGAACTACATGACATATAATGTCTTTTGAAATGTGGTAATAGAGAATACGATGGCTTACATTTTGTCTGTGTTTTCCAGTTAATTAGGTTAGTCTACAAGTACTCAGTAGATTGGCTTGATGCATTTCTTCATGAATTTACAAATAAAATGGTTATGCAAAAGAATGCTTCTAATGTGGTTAATAAATATGGCTTTATCATAAAAACGAGGGTAAATTATTTGAGTCCCTTTGCACTGGTGTCCAAGGTGATATAAAACAGGAGAAATACATAGTATGTTCTCTTAGTAACCTCTTCAGGTTAGCCAAGAAATGGTCAGATCATCTTTGTATGAAACACAAAAGGAAAAAACATCAACTTATAATTGGAGACATACTTGGAGCATGTAGAGAACTGATTTTATTCAGAAGGACCCAGATTAACATACTCTAAAGATCAAGAGTAAAGCCTTATTCTTGATAGTTTCCAGAACCCAGCCCATGTGGTGGCATGCCAGGTTAAGGGACTAGCACTACCTTTCTAAGTACTTTGGATCCAAGAAATGTGTTGCTTCAAGTCTGAGATTTCCAACTGACATGTCACAATGGATTACAGATGTGGCACAAGAAATTATTGTTATTGTTGCTTTTATTTTTATCTATATTGTTGCAAAATAAAATACAGATACAGAAAATCACACACACAATCAAAATATATCTTAAGTGATAAAGCAAATACCCTTGTAAGCACCTACACAGGTATGGAAAAACTTATCACTCATATAAGGAGGCTTTCTGGAGAAAGTAGGGCAGACTTTCAAGCAGGTCTGAAAATGGCTTGTGTAGTTTGAACTTCCTCTGCTGATGCCAATGGAGAGAGTGCTTGGGCTCTCTTATAGGCTTGCCCAGATGTGGGGCAGAAAGTGGAGAGAGAATGGTGGGGCTTGAAAGTTGTCACTGTTCAAATATCAAAAATGGAGCCAGCTTCTATATCACACCTTTCTCTGTGTATGTCAGCTCCTTGCCTACCCACAAAAGCAACAACTATTGGTCTTACAGAAATCACCTCCTAGCATTTCATTACAGTTTTTGATCACACAAGTATGCATTCCTAGATATCATAGTTTAGTCTTGCCCATTTTGAAAAACTGCATGTGTTTTTAAGATATTTTTAAATCCACTTCTCCTCCCCCTCTCTCTTTCTTTTCCTTCAGTTTTTCTGTTGAGGCTCTAGGGTGTTTGACCTGTACAATTTTCCACACTCAAGATTTTGTTGACGGTATAATTTATGGTTTCATAACCACGTTTCTCTATTCTCTAAATTTCCCACAAATTGGCAACTGGATCCAGAGGCTTGATCTGACCCTTTGGCAACACTCTAGGTAGATACGTTAATCTACTATAGAGGCTGGGTGGGACTAAGCAAACGCAGCACATGGCAGCCCAGTTACTAGAGGTGGTGTTATGGTGAGAAGAACATTTGGAATTCTCTTCTCTGGTTCTGCAGTCACTGCCTTGGTCCCTGCTGCTTTCTCCTGCACTGACATTGAGATCATGCAAGTCTAAGAACCTGCAGCTTGTATGGTATCACCCACTTGCATTTTGGAGTTTATGGTGAAGCCTTGTCATGTAGCTTTGTTGTAAAGGTCAACCATAGGTACTGGTTTTGCTATCTAGTTGCTCTGCCTGTTTCTATGTAGGTATTCAGAAAGATTCAGAAACGTTGCTGCCTCTGCACTGTCTTCCTGGAATTCTCCCTCAGGATATTGTTTTTCATAAACTCATGATGTTAAACATTTTAAAACTATTTTTAAAAACATTAAAAAAAATACAGTATCTGAATTATAATGAATAATATTTATCTGGCTCCCCCTGGAAACTTCCTGAACTGAGTAGTTTGAAAAAAGTTATCTGGAATGTTTATGCAATCAATATTTAATACCTCCTCTAACATTTTGTATTTTATTTCTTATCATTTTTGTATGATATACAAAATGTAATAGGTTTTCTCACTAAGTACCAAATAAATTTCCCTGTATCCTCTTGTCTTGCTAGTTTACCTGAGTGACACTGATCGTTTTCGCAATGCATGCTGATTTGAAAAAGGTTAACTAACACTTTTCAAAGAAACCCTCAGTGTTTATCAGCATAGGTGCATAGTTTTGGTTTTCGTCAGGGAAAATAATACAGTGCTACTCTGCTTTCAAAGGACTGTCAATATGAGGAAGAAGTAATGGTTCTTGGTTAGCTGGTGGTGGAAGGAGGACCATTTGCAAACCTTCCATGTTACGCATCTGATTGCACACACTTATAATATATAAAACACACTGATTATGCAATTGTGTTTGGAGAGGCTCAGAGACTTTGAATGCTGATAAAATTTTGCTTTGCTTCATTTCCTTTGATTTTGCTTTCCTTTCTTTTAAACACAAAAAAGGTAATGAAGCTACAAAATACAAAGATAAACAACTAAGCTTTCAACAAAAGACATACACAGTCTTTCCAACTCGGCATGTAGAATAAAAGCTCTTCAAATAAACAAAGATGCTGTAAAAAAAAAAAAATGACTTGTCAATAGCGTCCATTGGTCAAAGTCCAGTGGAACTGAAAAACAAGCATCGGAATTTTGTGAGTGCCCTGTGGTCCAGTGGGATCTTTTGTAGGTGTGCACAGTACCTTGTTATCAGAGGCGAGGGGCATTGAATGATATATTAGTTTCCTAGGGCTGCCATCACAAAGTAGCACAAACTGGGTGGCTTAATAAAACAGAAGTTTATTCTCTCACAGTTCTGGAGGAGAGAAGTCCAAACTCAAGGTGTCGGCAGGGTTGGTTCCTTCTGGAGGCTCTGAGGGAGACTCTGTTTCATATGTCTCTCCCAGCTTCTGGAGGTTGACAGCAGTCCTGGACTTCCTTGGCTGTAGCTGGGTCACTCCCATATCTGTTGCCACATGGTGTTCTTTCCTGTATGTCTTTCTGTGTGCCCTCTCCTCTTCTTATAAAGACAACAGTCTTTGAATTTAGAACCCACCTAATTTAGTATGACTTCAACTTTACTAATTTCATCTACAAAGAACCTATTTCCAAGTAGGTCAAATGCTGAGGTTCTGAATGTGCCTGAAGTTTGGAAGGATGCTAGTCAGCCCGTTACAGCTAACTTCAACATTCTAACCAGAGTCTGAAGTTTTTAGTCTTTGTATAAGTCCACCAGTGGTGGTTGCATTTTTATTACAACAAAGAGCAGAGCATATAACCTTTCTAATATCTTGCCCTTGCCTTAGTTTTACTTTTGTTACACCTGAGGGTAGTAGTATTCCTTTTGTCTGTCTCCTTTCTGTATATTTTTATCCCTCTTAAGGAATGAAATTAGGTCCCCTAATCAAGGATTCTGAATGATACATTAAAATGCAGAGAGTCCCGTTCTCGTAGATCCACCATTTAACACCATTTTTGCCTTCCTGCTTACTGTGGAATGCCTGCCAGGGGCAACATTTTTTATGGCACCAAGAAAAATGTTGAAGTTGGCAAACCTCAGACACTAAAAAGAAAATCAACATTGCCCTTTTGGAATAGAATTTTATATATAAGTATTCTGAACTGGGAAAGCTTCAGGGGATAATATATTGGTTTCTTCCTCTTTATACAAGGTATCATTGTTATTAGAAATTTATTTTTACATTTCTCTTCCCAAAGCCAAAGATGCTCCAAAATATCAAATTATTTTAATCTATTACACTTCTTTCTGCCACCTGACAGCATACTTAAAAAGTACTAACAAAATACTTCTGTTGAAATAGTCACTCAACCTCTTTAATGAAATTTCTCACCACAATTTAGTTTTATGCTCAGGTCCTCCAGCCACGTAAGAGAAGAAATGGTGGTTTAAATAAGACAGAAGTTTCTCTCTCTCTCTCTCTCTCTCTCTCTCTCTTTCTCTCTCTCTCTCTCTCTCTCTCTCTCAGCAGTGTGGTGTTGCAGGGGACCTCACTTTTTAAATTTTCTGGATGGCTAGGGCTAATTCTGAGCACTATCAGGAAAAAAAGGCAAAAAGTTAGAAGACCCAGGACTTTAGAAAAGTAAGGGAATCCATATGTGGGTGAAAGTCAGAGAAACAGTGAGAATCTATGTGACTGCCAGCATTGCCAGAGTCTTTTAAATACACTACTTTCCACCGATTTTCCTGTTACACAGATCTTAGTTTTGGTATGCCCACAAGTCTATGGGGAAATAAGTCTCTATCAGTCAGGACTGAGTTCAAATGAATATAACGGAAGAAATGGTGGTTTAAAAAAGACAGAAGTTTGTCTAAAAGGGGAATTTGCAGAGAGGCAGCTCAGGGCTGGATGTCAGCAGTATGGGGCTGCCAGGGACCCCAGCTCCTTCTGTCACTACCAGAGCTATGGTAGGGCCCTGTCTTCATGACCCAAGATTGCCCTTATCCCCTTTCTTCTTCATATCTTCTCAGGCGGCGTGTGGAGGATGGTGGGAGAGGAGAAGCCTGCACTCCCCCTCTTTTAAGGAGACTTTCTAGGAACACCACTCGACATAAACTTCTGCTTCATTGGCTGGAACTTGGTCACATAGTCACATCGTGGTCTGAATCTTAGAAATACAATCTTATCCTGGTAGAAATATAAGCAGTTAATGGGGTTGCATGATAAAATAAAGAATACCCAGTTAAATTTGATTTTCAGATAAATAACTTTTTTTGTAGAAGTATGCAATATTTGGGACATACTTACACTAAAAATTATTTGTCATTTCTGGAATTCACATCAACTGAGCATCTTGTGTGCAATATTTGGGACATACTTAAAATTGATTTGTTGTTTTTCTTATAGTTAAATTTAACTTAGAAATCTGTATTTTTATTTGCTAAGTCTGGCAATCCTAGTTAGAAATCAGGATTCTACTACTAGAAAGAAGAGGCAAATGGATACTGGGGTAAAAAAAACAATGGCCTCTGGCACAGCTACTTAAAAGGATCTGATGCAATTGAATGTTATCCAGCTGTGGGATTAAAAAATGTACTTTGAGATAGTGCACAGGAAAACTGGAAATAACCAGATTTTGAGGTCACCTTTAGGATCTTTGCTAATCACTCTGTACTAATAAATCTTTACTAATAAAGCCTATGATTGGGAGCATCATAATAAAGTTCTTAACCTCTCTCATCTGGTATTTGTTAATGAAGCTGTAGAGCACTGCACATGATTTTCTGTACATACCATAGGAAGACACTGGCCATTAAAAAAGACCTTTGTGAATTGCCTTCACAGTGCTGTAGGCGAAAAAGAACAAACTCTTGCTTATCCCAGGTCCGAGTTTCCTTTTGAAACTGACACAAGGTGTGACAGTGTTTCCTTCTGAATGATCCCTTTTTCCTGTCATAGATTTTGGATGTTAATTCAGACTTACAATTTATTTGACTTATTTAGTTGACCTTGGAATATGGGGGGAGCTCCCAGAGACTGCTGTTTTTATATTTTTGGCTTAGGCTGAGCTTTTCAAACACAGAGGCACTTTTCTGTCAGATCACAAGGTCATCGCTGAATGGACCAGCACTCATTCTTGAAAGGGTCCTCAGATATCCAGGCTGAGTCTGACCTACATCAGGGAAAGGAATGCTTTGTCTTTCCACTTGCAAGCTCCATTTTAAAGATAAAGCCACCACATCTGTACTTACCTGTCTTCACATCCTTGCCCATAAGCTGGCCATGAAAATTGTATAGGATAAAGATGCATTTAAGCACATTTTCTTTTCTTTCTTTCTTTTTTTTTTTTCTGCCTCACTTTTTTATTCTTCTTCTCTCCAGGATATCTGTTCCTCTGACTTCAACAAGAAAATTTGGTAGCAAGTTTTCAAACTACAGCATTTTTCTTGCAAAATGTAGAGTAAAGAATGACTGGTATATTTAGGATTATTGCTTTTCTTATCCCTTTGGATTCTGAAACTACTGAATGATTCATAATTCATTTCCAGGCACTGATACTATTCTTCTGGCTGCCTCTAAGTCATGATAAGAAACAAATATATCCTCAGAGAGCAAAATGAGAAGCAACATATTTGTGGCTCAAGCTAGATGAATGGAAAAGAACAGAATATGCAGTAGATTAAATAGGATACTGCAAAGCTGGGCTTAGTGATTGAATGGTGGCCCAGTTTATATTAAAGGCCTTATTTCCATTTACAAAATGATTCCCTTTGTATGGTTCAAGGCTTAATGGGCTGGGCACCTTCCCAGCTCTAAGCATTTATTTAAAAAAGCTTTCCATGTCAAGAAAATTCAGGTTCTGAAGTGATAAATTTAATGATGAGATGTGTAACTTGAAGTTCTGGCTAATTTCAGGTGTTGAACATCCTCCAAGCATTTTTACTGGAATGGGAGGGATGCATCAAATGCCATGACTCAATTCCAGTTGTGTTATCACCTCCAATCAATGAAAAAGTCCTTGAAGCTGAGGGTATGCATTCTTGAAAGTGCTTATACTCAACATATGGCTACATGAGGCCAAACTTCAAGATGAAAGCCGAGGAAATCAGACAGTTGCCCAGAAATTTTCAAGTATTGGCAATATATCTGGGTGAATGACTGAATTTTTCACTTTTCATCCATTCTTGTGAATAACTATCTAAAGAGTGAGGTTGTCTTTGTGGGTGCACTGACTTGGCAAAAACAGGCATACTAAGCTTCCTGAGATCATGGCTCGCAGAACTGTGAATACCAATATTGATATGTATGTGTGTATTTTAAACATTCCCGCATTACTGGCAGCTATCGAGCTTTCAATGTGAGCTCTGATCATTGATCATCTCCAACTTAGTTCCCGGTGTTGAGCCTGCCATGTGGTTGGCATTTGCTATGTGTTTGGGGAATGAAATGAAACATCTAACAATGGAATGGAAACTTAACCACAATAGCTGTTACACTCAGAAGAAATATTTCAAAAGCTAAGCCAAGAAAGAGTTTCTTTAAAATGCACCTCAGAAAAAAGCAGCTAATACGGATATGAAAAATACGACATGAAGCCAAGTAAGTCAGCAACTGGGCTACCTTCACGCACTTGGTTGATATCCCATTGAACTTGGGCTTCATTTGGATTAGAGTAGTGTAATCCCTACAAACACAAAAACTCACAAAGCAGTTAAGAAAAAATGTTCAATGGCCAACATTAATTAAAAAGGAATTTCTTTGCAATTTCCTGTAAAAAAAAAAAAACCCCAAAAACGTAAGGGCAGCCCACTCCCTCGTCCGCAGCAATGTTGACATCTTTCCCTCGTCTCCATTTCCTTTATACATCCCAACAATGAGATCCTCTCTCCTGCCTCCTTCACCCCCCAACTCTGAAGACAATGCTGTTCTTCCTCTCCTACCCAACCGGGCTTTTCCCCCCCCTCCTTCTCCTTGTCCCAGGATTTCTTTTAGCCCTTTATTACACAGATAAACTTAGCTTCTCTCCAAATTAGAATTATCTGTTGCCTTCAGGAAGGGTGTTGAGAAGGGAAATTGGGTTATAAATTGCAGAATTGTCTTTGGCATGCAAGATGAGTGGCCAAGTCTGTACACATTTCCAGATTAATCATCTTTGTCCCAGCACAGTAATATTTTTAGTCAGTTACTTAACAAGAATCAGACTTTGATGTGTAAAGAGAATGAGATCCCATAATGTGTGTGGTATTCATAAACACAATACTTTTATAGGCATCACAGACATTTCAAGGCACAGTAAAGCTCACTCCTACAGATAGCTTATCTGCTGGCGTATGGTAGCTAGGCAGGTAAAATTTCATAGGATCATAAAATTTTTACAGTGCAGAATTGGTGAAAGATGTTTTACAGAACCTGGCATCCTTGAACTTAACAATTTTCAAAGTAAAGTATGTCATGCTTTAGATAGCAGCACTTACAGGTGGAGGGTGGATTAGCATCCTAGCTTTATGACAACTGTTAAGTACTCAGGCGAAAGGAGATGCTCAAAACCAAGCTAGCCATTTCACTTATTCTCTGGCAGCAGTACATGTGGAATGACCATGTCTAGTGAAGGCTCTGGAGGAAATTCTTGTATTGCTTAGTGGAATGGCTTGACACATCACTTTTCAAGGTCTCTTCTACCTCTGATTAAGTGGTTTTACAAAATTATCTTAAATATAAGTGATGGAAATGTGTTGCTTACTAAGTACATATGATGTCTAGAAACTGATTGGTTATTGCCATATTGTGAATACCTGATTAATTCTAGAACAAAAAATAATGCAATAAAGATAAACACATAAAAATAACATTACATATTCTGGCTGGAATTTCACATATTGTTGATTGTATTTGAAGAATTCTGAGACTTAAAAGATTAGTATATATGGGAGTTCAGCTGGAGTGATGTTTCCAACATTTTTTCTCCCTGCCCTTTCTGATGCCTCCTTTACTGTATTCCCCATCTCCTGTCATGGCTCATCATATCTCTGTGGAAATGTTTTTTTTATAATATATGTTTACTTTCAAGTTACAGTGCATCTTAATGGACACCTGTGGTCTTCCCCAGCAGAATTTTCTTGGCCCTACTTTTTACTCTGTCTGCTGCTGCAGTGGCGACCTGTTCCCTTCAGGCTTTGGTTAGATCAGCACAGTTATACTAGAGGAGACCTCCCAGCATGTTTTCTCTATCCCAGTCAGATACCTCCTGCTTCCTCTCCTGAGTTTATCTATTTCACTGGTACATTCACATCTAGGAGGTGGGGGCCATAAGGCCTGAGCATCTAGCTGTTAGCATTGGGAGGTGGGAGCTGTAGCATTAATGCTTTCCTGTTTGCCCCATGTGATCAGAAGGTCCCAACAGAATGGACCACCAGTTGCTAGTAGCAGAATACAATGTATTTCTGCAAGATTTTCCCTCCTTTCATGCCTTATTCCCCTGTCATGTACTCCTGCTCTAATGGATCACATTCCCAAATAAACTATAGGCACACAAGTGTCTGTCTCAAGCTTTGGGGAGACACAGGCCAATACATGCATTTATCACACTTCTGGGGATCTTCTTCTTATCCTTTGGTAAAGAGGAGTTATATAAAAATCCTTCCTGTGCGTCTTTGTTTATTTGCTTGTTTTTTGATTACCAAAAACTTATGCCTTGGAGAGGGAATCTATGGTCCACACTGTTCAAAAGGTAACCACTAATGAAATACAACTTGTATGAACTGAGATGTGCTGTAAGTGCAAAATACACACCAAATTTCAAGAGTCAGTGCCAAAAAAGTACTAATTTTTATAGAGATTACTTATTGAAATATTATTTTGCATATATTGGGTTAAATAAATTGTATTATTAAAATCAGTTTGACCAGTTTTTCACAGTTTAGATGTACCTATCAGACAATTTAGTATTACATACATGGCTCACATTACATGCTTATTGGACACTTCTACCATAGATGAGAGGAGACTTAAGAGACATAGTCAGTTGCAATGTACTGACTTTATTTGAAACTAATTAAAATACAAAAATCATGTAAAAGTTATGAGGCAATGAGGAAAATTTGAAAACTGCCTAGATATTTGATGTAAGGAATTATTGCTTTAGGTGTGATCATGGTGTTAGGATTATGTTTTTCTAAAAAAGAGTTTTTATCTTGTAGAAATATATACCCAAATATTTAATAATAAAATAATATGATGTCACAGGTTTGCTTCAAAATAATCTATGCATAGGTTGGGGAGAAAGCAGATAGGCATATAACTGAAATAAAAGTGGCTTTTAGTTGATAATTGGTGAAGTTAGATAATGACACCTTTTTATCTCTATGTTTGTACATATTTGGAATTTTCTATAATAAAAAATTATTTATCAAAAGAAGTAAACTTTTGTCAGTGTCCAGTGATAAAAAGGCACTGACCTACGGGCTGTGTGCGCAAGTGATATATATAATAAAAGCTCCACTTCCCAGGATTAAATTCCTTCTCAGCCTCTTAGCAAGAAGGATGGTACTTGATGCAGTTTTATTACAGTGGGTGTGCATGAAATGAGAGGGAAGAGTCCTCATTGCCTGGAGAGTTAACATTATTAAGTTATGGGAAGAAATTATGTTCAATGCCAAAGTGATCTTGGTACCATCCAAAGAAAATATTCAAGGAGCTCCTTTTATATTATAAATATATGTGTAAATAGAAATAACATATACAATTATGTACTTATACATTATTAAATATAACACAAATATATTACTATAATAGTCTATAATACATGAATATATAATATAAATATATTCACACATTTTTATTTCTATAAATATAAAACTTAATATGTAAAGATATTTAAATAAATGCTTTATTTATAATAAATATAAATACATTATACATACAGTCTGGCCTCTGCCCTCATTACAGGAGAAGAATAAAGAATGTGTCTGGTTCAAATTGGTGGTGGCAAGTAACAAAAGGAGCCAGGCATTGGGTTCGAGGCAAGCTTTAATGGAAGCACTCTCTGGTGAGGTTCCATGGTGGCTCGCAAGGAAGTGAGGCCAGGGAAGTCATGCCCAGGGTAGCTGCAAGCAGGTATTTATAGGGGAGGGCTGTTGGTGGCTTGTTGCCCATATATGGTGTGGAATTGGTTCAGTTTCCATTTCCCGCCTAAGTTTTGTTTTCCCAGAGGTGACGTGGCCCTGGGCCGTTAGCCTGCCAGTAGGAAATCCCCGGGGGGGCGGGGGGGAAGGGGGAAGGAAAGGGGGGTTAACAAGATGGAGGTTCTGTCACCATTTTGTTGAAGCTTTCTGGTCCTCCTGATCCCACCAGCCCAACAGAATGTGGTTTTTGTTTTGGATTTGTTGAGCTCAAGGTGCTTTTTGGATAGCTACAAAGAATCAGTAGGTTCTGCATCTGTGGATTCAACCAAATGGGAACTGAAAATATCTTTGGGAAAAAACACAAAACAATAAAAAAATAACAAATTCTGGCAGGATGTGGAGAAAGGTGAACACTTTTACACTGTTGGTGGGAATGTAAATTAGAGCAGCCATTACGGAAAACTGTATGGAGGTTCCTCAAACAACTATAGATAGAACTGCCATACTATCTAGCATTTGAGAGTATACCCAAAGGAGGGGAAATTATAATGTCAAAGGGATACCTGTGCTCCCATATTTATTGCAGCTGTAATTACAATAGCTAAGAGTTGGAACCAACCTAAATGTCCACCAACAGACAACTAGATAAGGAAAAAGTGGTATATATACACGATGGAACACTACTCTGTCATAAAAAGGAACAAAATTCTGCCATTCGCAGCTACATGGATGAACTTAGAGAAAATTATGTAAAATGAAATAAGTCAGGCACAGAAAGAGAAATATCACATTTCCTCACTCATAAGTGGGAACTGAAAAACAAACAAACAAAAAACAGAAACAAAAACAAAAAAAAAAAGGAAGATACAACAATTACAATAATTCCTTGAACTCTCAAAAGGAGAGAATGGAACTGAGGACACCAGAGATGGGAAAGGGAGAGGGGGACGGGGCGGGGGGTTACAGAGAAATTTGTAAAGGGCCACCAAAAATGTCTACATTGTATAATGATAAAATAAAAAATAACAATACAACAATAAAAAATAACACAAGTAAAAATGCAGTATAATAACTATTTACACAGCATTTACATTGTATTAGATATTATAAGTAATCTAGAGATGATTTAAAGTATACAGAAGGATGTGTATAGATTATATGCAAATACTGCACCATTTTATATGCGACTTGAGCATCCATGGATTTTGTTATGAGGGAGGTCCTGGAACCAATCCCCTGTGGATACTGAGGGACAACTGTATATAAGGATAAACACTTACCACATAAAATCAGCTTCCTTTTACGTTGTGCCTTGCTTTCTATTCTCTCAAAATTATTTTCATTACAATGCTTCTAACATTTATTTTCCCTCCTTGTTATAAAAGTGTTGGAATTTGGTGTTCTATCTTGTAAACTTTGAGATGAGTTAATAGTCATGTTACTTTAATCCTGAGAGAGCAAGATTCAATCTAATCATTGAGAAATGAGAGCTGTTTGTGTTCCGCAGGAAAGAACACTTATAAAACGTGTCTGAACTAGTGGTGCTTCAGTAGACTGATATTTTTGTGGCCCGTTTTTTTAACCTTCCACTATAATAATGTGCAGGAGTTAAGAGTGAATTTGGGAGTGGTTAGAGTGGTAGGGGGACAGGATGTGTCCCTTTTGAGCCCTGTTTCAGAATAAAATAACCAGGTTATTCATGCAGAGCATTTTCCATCTGCCTTCTGATCCCTGGTTGATAAAGTACACACAAACTTGCTGTGCCCCAGGCATGGAGTCGGGGCTTGACTAGGCTCTCTAGGCTTGGGGCCTTATTGAACAGAACTTTCTCTGGCTGCATTGCACATGTTCAATCTGTCCAGAGTAGTTTCATTTAGATAAAATAAATAACCCATGGCTTAAAAGTTCTAATTGAAAATACTCTGTACCATTTTTACTTTGCCTCTTTGGGGCTTCTCAAAGTGAAGAACATTTTCTGGTCTAGGAACCTATTAGATGGAGTATTCCTCAAGGGATTTAAATCCCAGCACTAGTATATACAGTGCTTGGCATATAGAAGATGCTCAATAAATGTTTATGAATGTTATAAATCCAGGTTAAGAACAACCCACATTGCTTGTCTAATGGGTTATTGATCTCACATCTTGTACAGTAGAAAGGTATAATGTCTACTTCTACTATGGTGCTATTGATTTATAAATTAAGTTGCATTCAAACCTCTAATGAACTAAAATCTGTTTTCCACATTAAACTGTTCATGTTCTGGGACTCGAAGAATCATCACACTTTAATGCAAGAAGATACTTTAGAAAATGTCTGGACCACAAGTTTTCAAATTGTGTCCACAATTTCATGCACAGCGCAAGGGAATTCTGAGGGGACATAGAGGTAGTCTTCAATTCAAACTTACTTACAAGGGTTCATTTAGAAGGAGAAAAAAAGTGATTCTTGGCTTTGCAGAGATTGAAACTCACTGGTCTTGACCTACTGCTTTACTTCACAGAGAAGAAATGGAATTCAAAAATACTCAGTGGGAAGCTCAAATTCACAGTGTCAGTGAGAGCAGAACCAAGGCTAGAACTCCTGGTGCAAGCCAAACCTGCACATCCCTCCACTTCCCAGTCAACTATGTTGTTCCATGATAAAAGTCACTTGACTTTTCTTCCTTTTGTGTTTGCCTTGACCCAAATACATTTGAATGCATTTGCACATTGTTTAAAGTGATCTTACATTTCCATCTTGAGAGCATCTTCTATTTCCCAAAATCGATTGTAAGATTCTTCGGGATGGGAGCTGAAACCTCTATTTTCTTTGTACCCTCTCTCCTGTTCCTAGTAGGATTTCAGTAACATCGACTAATTGACAAAAAATGGAATCTGAGATACAGAGGCTTGGGAAAACTTTGGGGTTTAGACACAGAGGACAAAGGTAAGGTTTATAATCTATCAAACAACATTTTTTTCTGCTGTGTGTGTAATTTAGAGACATGATTTTGATAAACAGCTGCATGGGTCCATCAGTTTCCTAATGCTTTAGAAAAATTTCCAACTTTGGGAGTGCTTGGAAAATTGATCATTGGTGTGTTTTGTGTACTTTGGAAAAAATGAAGAAAAGTACTTATAATTTCTCACCCACAGTGGAGAGAACAGATAAATGAGAGCTGAGCTGATGAATTAACATAGCAATTAGTGCTGACTGTGTCTGAGCTAGGATCAAGTTGACCTTGCTAAGTTTTAAATGGCTGCTTTTAGATTGTTGGTTTTTTTTCTGTTTTTTCAAACTTCACAAAGATGGGAGAGTAGAATGGAGTGATTTAGTGTATGTGCTTTGGAATCAGTCTCTTTTTGAATTTCAGCTTTGCCAATCACTAGTTGTGTAAACTTGAACAAGTTACTTAACCTGGCTAAACCTCAGTTTCTTGATTGGCAAACTGGAGATAATACTTCCTCAATGGAGCTTATATGAAGATCAGGCAAGCTATTATATATGCAATGTTTGGTACAGTGCCCTGTTGTGATAAGTGCTCAGCAGTGGCTGTAAATATCATGGCAGCATACTGAGAAGTCACAGGATAAAGGAAGACACTTTGTATTACCTTTCTGCGTATTATTGTTTCTTAATACAAATGAGACAACTTAAGGTGGCAACATGATGGCCTTACTTGTGTCACTGGCTTGTAGTTTGCTACCACTGTGAACTCGATATCTTTAGCGACATTCATACTGTGTGAGGTAGCCATGAGAATGTGCCTCTCAGATCTCCCACTGCAGGAGTGTCAATGACTGACGGCCATTGAATTCATTGAATGACTGAATGTCAATGAATGTCGCTACTGGCCTCTGAAATCCATCTTGGGGTCGGTGCTGAGGCCACACGTTCCACAGGCTGCTCTCAGCCAGTGACTGAGCCCAGCAAGGACACTGAAGAAGGCTCGTTCCTGGAGAGAGGCAGGGAGGGCGGGCTCGGCTGGTGGACAGCTTTGGCTGGATGACTCCCTATTGGCCTCCTGAACTTCCACAGACCCGCACTGCAGTCTAAGATTCTCCCACCCAACTTGCCTTCCCTCCTGTTCTCCTTCACGAGGGTCAGACCTACATCATGTTCTGACAGCTCTCTCAGCCTCCCTTGCTCCCTTGCCATTTTCCCTCACAGGTGTTTATCTTAATAAAATACTTGCATGTCTAATCCTGTCCTGATGTCTGCTTCTCAGAGGACCCAGACTAACACACTGTAACCTCACAGAAAGCCCAGGCAGAAGAAAATAGTTTTGGTTTTCCAATACCCAGTGCACCTTGGAGAGCTGATTGAATAAGTCCTGCACGATGGTGATGACCAAAGAATCCCAGAGCCATAAAGGCACCCACAGAGATGACATGGTTTATTCAGCCTGCTGGTCTTCAGGAATTCAGAACAGATGGCTGTCTTTGGCTTGAAAGTCTTTACCTTGGTAACACATCTCAGATTTGTCTAATGTTCTTAAGTGAATGAAACTTTTCCTGATGCAGATAACCAAAACCATCAGCTGGTGGACACTGAACTATAGAAAACAGTTCTGTTAAAGGCAAGTTCTTTGGCCAGAGTAGGAGGACTTTCCCTTAAGAATAATTGTTGAGAAATTATTAAACCCTCCAAAGTAGAGGGACAGGGGGAGGAAGTGAAATTTGCATTTATTAAATACCTTAATGTACAAGATGCATTACACATATGAGCTCATTTAAAGAGGCCTATGAAGAAGATGTTATTTTCTCTCTGAGAGCAAGGAAATTGAAACTCAGTAGTTTAGTAGTTTGTTGTAAGTCACTATCTTAGTACATTTTCAGGCTGCTATAAAAAGGCACTATAAACTGGGTAGCTTATAAACAACAGAAATTTATTTCTCACACTTCTGGAGGCTGGAAAGTCTAAGATCAAGATACTGGCAAATTTGGTGTGTGGTGAGGGTGCAGTTTCTTGGTCATAGACAGCACCTTCTCACAGTGTCATCACATGGTGGAAGGACACAGGAGTCTCTCTAGGGCCTCTTTTATAAGGGCACTAGTCCCATTCATGAGGAATCTACCCCTATGACCTAATCACTGACTAAAGGTTCTGTCTCCTAATACCATCACCTAGAATGATGAGGATTTCAACATATGAATTTTGGGAGTATATAAATATTCAGACCATAGAAGTCACATAGCAGAAAAGTTGGTCCCTGAGTTGTAGAAAACAGTTCTGTTAAAGGTAAGCTCTTTGATTTATCAGATTCAGCTTATCAGATTCAATAACCCAGATTGATGCTTCCGTGTTTATGAAACTGGCTATTGGTTATTTTCTAGTATCGACCCAACTAACCCATACATCGATTTTTTTTTTTCCCAAATAGAGAATGTGTTTGCTCACGGCATAGTCACCTGAGCACTCTCGTGACAGTAGGTTCAGGGGATGGAGAATGTCGGGAAGAAATGGTGAGGCTTGCTGAGTTCCCTGAGGGGAAATTATTTGTTTGATGCTCACTTTATTCCCTTTCAAGGGATTTATGATTAGAAAGCGTTTTGAATATATTACCCTGTGAAGTGTCAGATGTCATATGTGGCCATGCCTGGATAAGCAAAATTACAATTATTCAGGCAATTTAGGTCAACCCATGCCTTTTCATCACTTTAATATTTGACAAGGCGAGTGTTGGCAGATATCAAATAATTATAGGAAAGAATATAGTGTTGTAGGAAGAGCATTTGACCTGGAGTTCTTATCCCAGCTCTAGTGTTAATCAGCTGGGAGACTTTGGATAAGTCAAGTTACTTCATGTCTCAGTCTTTTCAGCTGAAAAATGAGAGGGTTGAATTAAATGAATCTCTCAATTCCCTTCTAATGCAGGTATCCTATAACTTTATGATACTGGCCCAAATTGGCTGAGGACTCTTGTAACAGTCCCTGGATGACTGCCAACCTCCCTCTGAGCAGTGATCAATTTGGCTGGGCATGCTTCATGCCATCTGTGCTGTTCTAGGCCAACCATAGGCATTCCACTTCAGCACAGGCCTCAGCTATGTGTTTGCATCTTGGTGCACTCCTCCTGAGTGCCCCCTAATAAAGGTATTTTGAGCTATCACAATAACATTACTATTATAAATTCCACATTCTTACTCTGATTTGGAGTAACAGTCATAGGTGCCCTTCATAGCAAGCCAGATGTGGCAGGTGGAGTGTGTGTGTGTGCATGCATGCATGCATGCCTTTCTAGATGCCCAGAGCAAGGTTACTCAATATCTCTAGAAGTTACGTTGCTCATTACAATTCCTGGCAGTGCTCTAATGCAAAGGAAACAGAAGCTGGAAGCTACTGAGGTGCAACATTTGTCCCCATTGACCTCTCCCCCTCCTGCCATTTGTCTTAGTGATGTTCAATGCGCAGATGTGATGGTTCCAAAATCCAAACTCGTTTCTTCTCTTCAGTTATCTCACACATACAAGCCCTAATCAAGGATCTTCCTTAGATGTTCCACTAAATCAAATGTAGAGAAACTTAAAGTAAGCTCCAATATTCTGCACAGCTCTCTACTAAAAATAGGATTTAAATTTTAATGTTTTAACTGATTGAAATAATTTAAAATGCAGAGCCCTTTGAATTTAGATCCTTGAATTGTTCCTCTCAAACTCCCTCTCTGAAAACTCTTCAAAGATCAGAAACTTGACAAAAATGTCCACTTCAATGTTTGCTTCTTTGTTTTTTTAAAAAGATTCTTTCTGTTTGGATTGGACATCATACTGGTGTTCTGTACAGCATAATAAGGCAAGAAAAAGAAATAAAAGACACCCAATTGGAAAAGAAGCAAAGCTGTCTTTATTCTCAGAAAACATGATTGTCTATATAGAAAAGCTGATGGAATTTACCAAAAATCTACTAGAACTAATAAGCAATTTTAGCAAGATTGAGAATGAAAGGTCAATATACACAAAAAATTGTATAGTATATAATGCAACAAAAAATCAGAAATAAAAATTTCAAAAAACCACTTACAATAGTCTCTAAAATATAAAACATTTTAGGACAAATATGACAAAAGATGTGAAAGATCTGTACACTAAAAACTCTAAAGTACTTCTGAGAAAAATTAAATAAGACCTAATTAAATTGACAGTTATTCCATGTTCCTAGATTGGAAGACTCAATATTGTCAAGATATCAGTTCTACCCAGGTTGATCCATGGATTCAATGCAATTTGAATTAAAATCCAAGCAGGCCTTTTTCTGGGGGGTGGGGGAGGGTAGAAATTGACAAGCTGAATTTAAAATTTGTATGAAAATGCAGAGGACCTACAGTAGCCAAAACAACTTCAATAAAGAACAAAGTTGGAGGACTAGCATTACCTGATTTCAAGATATATTATAAAACTACACCAATCAAGATAGTGTGGTATTGGCATTACAGACAAATAAATCAATAGAATTAAATATACAGCCCAGTAATAAACTCACACATACATAAGAAACAGATGTTATACAAAGGTACAAAGGCAATTCAGTAAAGAAAGGATAGTGTTTTCAAGAAATAGTGATGAAAAAATTGATATCCACATGCAAAAAATTTGAACTTTGATCCTTATCTCACATCTTATACAAAAAAAAAAAAAAATCAACTCAAAATGAATCATGAGACTAAATGCAAAGATTTCTACAAAATTTCTAGAATACATTAGGAGAAAACTTTTGTGTTAGGTAAATAGCTCTTAAACACAACATTAACACAGGAATTCATAAAGGAACAAATTGTTAAATTGGACTTCATCAAAATTAAAAACTTCTACTCTTCAAAATACACTGTTTAGAGAATGAAAAGACAAACCACAGTCTGGAAAAAGGTATTTGCAAATATTTCTGAAAGATATATCTAGTATTTTTAAAAAAACTCTCAAAACTAAAAACTAAAAATATAAAAAAACTCAAATCACTCAATTAAACAATGGGCAAAAGGTTTTTAAAAATACACTTTACCAAAGAAAGTATACACAGGACAAATATGCACACCAGACAATGCTCAGCATCACTAGTAATTAGGGAAATACAAATTAAAGCCATAATGAGATGCCACTATATACCTATTAGAATTGCCAACATCCCAAAGACTGATCATACCATGTGTTAGTGAGAATGTGAAGGAACCAGAACTCTCATACAGTGCTAGT
The DNA here is from genome assembly GCF_027409185.1 of Cynocephalus volans. Classification (NCBI taxonomy): domain Eukaryota; kingdom Metazoa; phylum Chordata; class Mammalia; order Dermoptera; family Cynocephalidae; genus Cynocephalus; species Cynocephalus volans. The sequence goes on along the minus strand of NC_084461.1, from coordinate 58,053,124 downwards.
GGTAATGTAAAATTATACAACCAGTTTGGAATACAGTTTGGCAGTTTTCTGAAAAGTTAAACATATACTTACCATATGATCCAGCCACTTCACTTCTAAGTGTTTACCCAAGAGAAAGAAAAATGTATGTCCATAAAAAGACTTGTACATGAATGTTCATAGCAGTGTTATCTGTAATAGTTCCAAACAAGAAACAACCCAAATGCCAATCAACAAGTAAATGGTTAAACTAACTGCGGTATATCCTTATAATAGAATACTCCTCAGCAAGAAAAAGAAATGGTCTATTGATATACATTATTGCATGAATAATCTTGAAATAATTTTGCATGAGTGAAACAAGTGACACAAAAATGATTATTTACTAAATGTGTCAACTTATATAAAATTCTAGAAAATGCAAACTAATTCATACTGACAGAAGGCAGTGGTTGTTTGGAAGTGGAAGCAGGAGATGAGGAGTGGAATGGAAAAATTACAAAGATATCTGCAAATATCTATTATCTCTATCCATTTCCTAGTGATGTTTTGAGGTAATAGATATTTATATTATCTTGATTGTGGTGATGGCTTCTTGGGTATATACATATGATTAAATTTACTATATTGTACATTTTGAATATCTGTAGCTTATTATAGATCAATTGAAAAAACACTATGCTAACAAAAACTTAAAGAACTTGAAATGATAATAAAATAGATAAGCCTCTGGCAAACTGATCATGAAATAAAGAGAAACAAAGAAACAATATGTTAGAAACAAAAAATAAATACATATCATGATAGGATACATTAAAAATTATTAAAATGGTAAATGAATAAAATAACAATTTTATAGTAATACATTGGAAAGCACATCAAATAGATAGCTCAGTAGGAAAATTAAAAATTCTAATTCATCACATTAAAATATTAATAGAAAAAAATCTACAATCAGCTCAATCTCTATCAAAAAAGTCTTTAATAAAATTCGGTATACATTTATGATAAAAAATTTTAAGCAAATTAGGAAAAGAGGGGAATATCCTTAAGCTAAACTGTAAATCTATGGTTAACATCATGCTTAATGACAAAACTTCAGAATCATTCTCTTTCAAGTAGTAACAGGAGAAGGATGTTTGCGTCATTCTTATTGCTCAATATTGTGCTGGAGCTCCTAGAAAATTCAATAAAACAAGAAAAATAAATGAGTTATAAAAATTCAAAAGAAAGAATCAAAACTGTCATACTTGCAAGCAATATGTGCACACAAAAGATCAGACTGAAATAAGTTTATAGCTCAATAAATTATCCAAATGTAACACACACCTGGTAACCAGTGCCCACAAGAAATAGAACATCACCACCTCTGCAGGAGCCCCCTTATGTTCCTGTTCCAAGATCCTACCCTGTCTTCCTTAAAGGTAATATACACACACAGATCAGACTGAATCAACAAATTATTAGAACTAATAAGAGACCTTGAAGAGTTAATACAACATGAACATATAAAAACAAAATAGCTTTCCAGTACACCTAAAATAACCAGATGAAAAATGCAAAAGAAAAAAAAAAAAACCCAAGTCATAAGTCATAGTAGTAAGAAAAACTGTGTGGCATGCAGGAATAAAGTTATTAAAAATTTTTATAAGACTGTTATGTAGAAAAGTATAAAACTTTATTTAAGGATGAAAGAAAAACTTACATTATTGAAAAAATGTACCATACTGAGGTTTGGAAAGACTCAATGTCATAAGAGATGTCACCTCTTCCTAAATTCATCTGTAAATTTCATGCAATTTCAATTAAAATTGCAAAATTTTTATGGAATTAACAGTTTAACTAGTACGGAGGATAGCTTAAGCACTTGTAAAAATGAGTAACAGGAAATCCAGTTATCATAGAGCAATAATAATTAAACAAATGTTACACTGGCACAGAGACAAATAAACCAATAAACTAAAATAAAGACGCAAAAAATAAATATGGGCCCAAGATTCATATATTCCCAGTTAATGAACTAATTTTAATTATAACGTTGATGGGTGTGATTTACAGAAATGAGAGCTTGGTTAGTACTTAGTGACTGGACCAATGAATGCTGGGTGGAAGGACAGTGGGTTTGCCTGGGATGCAGATGAGGGATCCTTCATTAGGCTCCCATTAGTCAGGACGACTTCTAGCAAACGATGGAATTTTCCAAGAGTTCTAAAGAAAAACCGAAGTCTTGAAATTTAAGAACAGGAAAATTTTCTGGTATTTACCCATGTGAGAAAAGCATGCACAGGAGAGGAAATTCAGATGAGTGGAGTAGTGAATATGATCATCTGGGAGGTAGCACAGCCCAGTTGAGAGCAAGGACTTTGGATGCAGAAAGAATGTAAGCTCAAACCCCTGTCTACCACGCACTGGTTACATGACCTCGGCCAAGTCTCTTTAAGCCTCAGTTGCTTTTTCTGTGAAGTGGAGATAATGCTATCTCCACAGGTTGTTATCAGGATTACATGAGATCATGTGTGCAATGCTCTTAGCTCAGTGGCTGTCCTGTGGTAAGGGTTCAATGAAGACCCATGGCAGCTTTTTGGGGCAACACAGGAGGGAAGGGTGGCAGGGAGGAAACAAAGGCCTGTCCTGGCCAGTGGTGCTCAGGGCCTTGAATCAGCAGGTGCTGAAATTTATGGAAGCATTTCCAAGGGAGCAGAGATGATGTTGAAGTGCCTAGCTTACGTTGCCTTTATTATTTCACCGTTCAAAAACAACTTATTCTATTTCCCATAGAATTTCAAGTTCCTCTAGGGTAGAGACAGGATTGTATGACACTGGTGGTTCTTATACCCAATAGGTACCCCATGCATTCTTGTTAAGGAGGATCAGGTGGGGACAGAGGACAAAGGCACCAGGGTCTACATTAGTATTCAAGACTTTGTAGGGAAATGACTGTCTAAACGAGAGGCTGTGATGGGGACTTAGAGAGAAATCAAATAATCAAATATTTCCCCTCGTGTTGTTACTGAGGGGCAGGAGAATGATCAGGAGAAAAGTGGCAGAATTCTGTAATACTTACACTGGAGTGGGGGAAGGCAAGAGAAGCCACCTTAATCAGATTTTCCTTCTCAGAAAAGGAGCAAAACGGTGACACAACCCACAACTAAAGTGGAGATTGGAGGAGTGACATGTTTTAGAATAGATGTGACCTGAGTGGTCTCTACTCTACTTAATTTGAGCTGGTAGTAATTTATCCGCTGCTAGATGCCCAGCATCTGCACATTCTACGTATGAAAATATTCGCAGAATGTAGTAAGCACAGGTGCAGTGTTGCTCTTCAAGGAAGTTTATAGTTTCAGTGAAATCCAAGTAATGTAAGTCTATTTACAACCTTTAGTGTCTAGCAAAAAAGTTCAGTTCCTGGAATCATAATAGTTATTATTTATTCAGCCATTCTTATATTCTAGGCTCTGGGCTAGGTACGAGGGTACTTCAAAAAGTTCATGCAAAGATTTGTATTATCTTTTAATTCTATTTTTCCCTGAACTTTTTAAAGTACTCTCATACTTTATAAACATTATCTGTAATCCTCAAACTATGCCAAAAAGTGGGTGTTATGATGTCCATTTAACAGAGGAGAAACCCAGGATTAAGGAGTTTGCCCAAGGCTGCACAGGCAATAAAGGGGAGAGCATGAAATTGAACTAGATCTGTCTGACACTAAAGCTTGTGTCCTCTTGTCCACACCTGGCTCAAAACCTTTTGATCTAGACCCTGCATTGTGACTCTTTACATACTTGTATTTTATGCCATCGTCTTCCCTTTATTTACAGTCCTCCTGACTTCTCTGTAATTATTTTTTTCCATCTGTTTTGGACCTTTCATTTGAATAAATGAACTCGGTGAATCCAGAAGTCTTCTTTTTGAACTGGAGCAGGAAAACATGAACGGAACAAAACAAATGTTAGTGCAATCTCCATACACATTTTTTTTTTCTGGGTCCTGGCTTGTGCTGGCTTTTTCCAGAGGCAGGGAAAAGGGCTTCCAGTCATTTGACAATGAGAAGCAAAAAGGCCAACCTGGAAGAAATTAATCTCTCTTTGGTAGTTCTCTTTGTAATAATTTATCAAGTTTGGCTATAACTTCACCCTTTTGGATTATGGTGCTAATGATCCATAAAACACGAAGCTTACCTACAGTGGTCATTCAATAGTCCATTGGCAGCAACTATAAAACTCAGCTGGCAGGAGTTTGCAGGATAGGAGGAAGGTTCCGAGAAATGTGACACAATGCCACAAGGTTTGCTGAGAAACAACAACCTGAGGTAGGGGGAGGTCCTGGGAGGGGCAAGCCTTAGCAGACCACCTCAGTGCCCAGTTGCTGGCCACCATGTCAGCACAGGCTTCCCATGGGGAGAGAAGCGGAGGAGTGTAGAGTGGGTGTGGGGTCCCCAAAGGCAAGCTCCCCTTCAGGCCAGCCCTGCGCTTTGCTCTGATACCCCCCACTCCCTCCCCACCGAGAGCTGCTTCTCTTCAATGAACTCAGTCCAAGTCCAGCAAGAAATGGAACCCAGGGAGCTAGAGGACTGAAAACATCACCGAGAATCCATAGTCCCCGTTAAAGCTTCCCTTCACACCTCCTTAATAGTTCTTTGTACTTACAGGAGCACTCCAAACATGTTCATTTTAAACTGCACATCCTGAAATATGTGAAAAACCTCAATGCCAAGGAGATGGGGAAATGATTTTAATAGTAGCTAAACTGATCACCAGTGGCCAATGATTTCATCAATTATGCCTGCATAATGAGGCTTTCATAAACCCCCCAAACAAGTGAGTTCTAGGAGCTTCCAGATAGTCAAATATATGGAGGGTCCTGGAGGGTGGCACTCCCGGGGGGGGCATGGAAGCCCCTCACCCCTTCCCCCACACCTCGCCCTGTGCATCTCTTCACCTGTATCCTTTGTAATATCCTTTATAATAAACTTGTAAATATAAGTTAAGTGTTTCCCTGAGTTCTGTGAACCACTCAAGAAAATTAACCAAGCCTAAAGAAGGAGAAGGGGGTCATGGGAACAACAATTTATAGCTGATTGGTCAGAAGTTCCAGAAGCCTGGGCTGGCAATTGGCATCTGAAGTAGGGGTCAGTCTTGGGGACTGAGCCCTTAACCTGTGGGATCTGATGCTGTCTCTGGGTAGATAGTGTCAGAGTTGACTTGGAGGGCACCCAGCTGGTGTCCGTTGTGGAACTGAGTGCTTGCTCGCAGGTGGGGAGAAATCGCCACACATTTGGTCACAGAAGTCAGAAGTCTGTCTTCTGTGCCAGTTGTTGCTGAGTAAGAGTATAGGAAAAGCACTTTGCTTTGTGTTTTTTTCCTCACTCAAATGTTTATCTTGGTGTTATAAAAAAAGGAGTTGATGATAATTGCAAGTTTTACCTATTATGTAATACATGGTATGCAGTATACCTTCATGACTCATTTGTCTTCATTTTTTTATGGTGATAAAATAGGGTACTTTCAAAAATTTTGGGAAAAATAGAAAAGATACGAATCTTTCCATGAACTTTTTGAAGGCCCCTTGCATACATAATATAAAATTTACCATTTTAACCATTTTAACCAAGTATACAATTTAGTGGCATTAAGTATATTCACAATGCTGTACAATAGTCAGAACTGCCCATTTCTAGAACTGTTTCATCATTCCAAACAGAAATATTGTATCCATTAAACAATAATTCCCACTCTCCACTGTCTCCAGTCCCTGGCAACCACCATTCTACTTTCTGTCTCTGATTTTGACTGCTCTAAGTACTTCATGTAAGTGGAATCATATGCTACTTGTCATTTTGTGCCTGGTTTATTTCACTTCATGTAATCTTTTCAATACTCATCCTTTTTGTAGCATGTATCAGAATTTTATTCCTTTTTAAGGCTGAATAATATTCCATCGTATGTATATAAAACCTTTGTTTATCTGTTCATCTGTTGATGAACATGTGGGGTGTTTTAGCTATTGTAAATAATGCTGCTATGAAGACTGATGCACAAGTATGCATTTGAGTCTCTGCTTTCAATTCTTTTGGATCTATATCTAAGAGTAGAATTGCTGGATAATATGCTAATTCTATGTTTAACTTGTTGAGAAACTGTCGAACTGTTTTTTACAGTGACTACAACATTTTACATTCCCACCAGCAATGGCACAAGTGTTCCAATTTCTCCACTTTCTCACCAACACTTGTTCTTTCCCACTTTTTATAATAGGCATCCTAGTGGGTATGAATCCATAGCATTTTGATGGCATGGAAATTTAGAGATGTGCTATATTTTTATTTTCAACTTTGAGAGTAAAAGTTGAGCAATAAATTGCTATGCTTAAATTATGAAAATTAGAAATTCACAGTTTTTTATGAAACTGTGCTTGTTCCCAGCTTATAGTTTTGAAAAAAGTGAAGATATAATATAAGAGTAAAAAGCAGGGGGAAGAAGATGATAATATTCTCATGGCCTGCCATTCAGCAATTTTCTTTGAGTTAATAAAATTCACAATGTCATCCACAGGTACTTCTAAAAACATATTTAATTGAGAAACGTATGAAGCAGGATCATTCTAGTAATAACCTCTAGTGAAATTGGTTCCATATTTTTTTATTAGTTTGAACATTTTTATGATTTCAAGGGTGGAAAAAAGCTCACAGAATACCACATATATGCAAATACTGTCGATGTGAAAAATATGCATAGAAATGTTGCTTATTTTTATAAAACTTTTTTACAGCATGTTAAGGCAAAACCAATGTTATTACAATATTAAAGTACAGAATTTCAGCAATCTATGAAGGCCCTTAGAGGAACATTAGTTACCAGCAGAAACTCTAGCACTTTAGAGGGCTGGCAATGGAGAAAGATTGCTCTCTTGCAGATTTAACTTGGGGAAGCATTTAATAGGAGCAATCTTATAAAAGTGATTTTACAGCACTCTTTGAAGGCAATCGAGTAGTCAGAATTGATTAATTTATAGGAACTTAGCCTTAGCGTCCTAAAATGAATCAGCGGCAGACAGCAGTATTCCCATGGGACAAGAAGTAGAAAGACGGTCATCCCTTACATTATCTGCTAGTACCGTATAAGTAAAATAACACAGTTTTAAAATCTTGTGAATGTTTTATGTACAGTTATCTAACAGAATCCTCCTTATTATAGTCTTGTGACATAGGCATTGCCAGGACTGTCATTTCTATTTATGTGAAGCAGACCCCACAGCCTAGAGATGGTTCGTATCTTCTCCTAGTTCACCCAGCTAGTCACCAGATGGGCAGTGTAGCATAACAGAGGATGTAGAAGCTTTGGAGAGAGGCAGGCTTAAGTTCAAACCCCAGCTCTAGCACTCTCCAGTCATTTCCTTGGAAAATCTCCTTAAGTTCTTTGTCTCAGTTTCATCTTCTATAAAATGGGATTAATAACATCTATTATGTAATGTTGTTTTGAGCTATTCTATTACATTTCTCCCATCCATATCCATGTCAGACATCATTAATCAATCACAGCACAATTTCCCACTGAGAATGGAGCAACTTCAGAATCCATCTCAAGCTAGCATTCTGGGCAGCTATATCGAGTGAACAGAGTAGGCAGTAGAAGTGAGACTTATTTGTCATCCTGGTCCTCAGGTCTGTACCCCCTGCTGCCTGTGTTAGCCCTTTTATCAGTTCTTCAGGAATACTGTTTATCAGATTTTTTATCAGCTTACATGAAAGTCCAAGACATTTTGTAGCTGGGTCCCTTCTCTTAGAACTCTTCCTTCGTCTCCTCTATTGCTACTAAGCTAAATTATTCCCACCTGACTGAATCTAGCCCTGAGTCTGCAAAAGGCAAGTCGAGAAGAATAAATAGTTAAATAGAAAAGAAGAGTGACATAAGATAAAAATATTCAGACCAACTTGGGTATTTTGTTATTTGTTTTCTAACTTTCTAGTTCTATTGTTCTTTCATTTGAGGAGTTTTGCCAGTGATAGTATTCACTCAACCGTTAAATCCCTCTGTCTGAAGAATAGCTGTTATAAAAAAAATTTGTAGAAAGAAAAATAGAGGGACTAATGTGTTCAAGGTCACCCAATGAGATATAAATGAAAGTGGCAGACAGCACGAGTTTGGAACTCTTTATGAATCTGTGGTTATAAAAATGGATTCTTGCATTTTAACCTTTATATAATTATTTGAAGTGGTCAACTCTTAGACTTTAATCTCATGATCAAAGAATGTACCTTTCAAAAAATATTTCAGGTTTGAGGTTTTATTTTTTCTGAGTTACACCAGAAAGAAAGCATGGGTCCTTACTTGCCCTAATGGTAAACAAAGAAAATGTTATCCCCTCAGTCTCTCAGGCTCAAATGTGGCAAAAAGGTTTTCACTTAAGCTGTGAAACAAAACAAAAACAACTCTTCCATTAGGTTTACCAAATATTTGTTAGCAACTGGCTTGAAAGCTTCATTTGGAATTTTTCCTGACTCCGAATTCTTCCTGACTTAGAATCAGTGTTCAGATTATGAACAGTTTTCTTATTTAATCCTTACATGGTACTTGGTCGTCTTCAACCTTACAACCATGCTTTGTGTTACAGACTGTCTCGTAGATTCATTTGTTATCAAAACTCATCCTGGGTAACATTTCCTCCAGTGGCTCCCACATAAAACACAGACAGATAGATAGTGAATAGAATATTGTCTCAAAGTCTAGATATAATTAATCAGGTATATTTCCTAATACCTATATGGTGAGGTTTGGAACAGTGGAGACAGTGTACTATATTGTAAGTCCACAATAAATGGCTATAGATGTGGACTGAGCTGGTACTGAGGCTAACATTCTTTATTTAAGGGTCCCAGTAAATTCATGCCAATGGAAGATCCTTAGAAATCCCTCACAATTCTGAAACCATCCTCTGGGCTACAGAACCGAGTACAGGCAGTTCTCCTTGACTACCATTTGGCTTTGGTTCTCCAGAAAACAGATCACCCCAGGGATAAGTAGGATGTTTTTAAAGTCTCATTCTTACTTCTTAAATGTCTTCGTGAGCTGAAGGAACATTTAAAAATAAAAACAGACATTTGTTTCTCAACAGTCACAGTTGAAAATGGCATGTACAAGTCTCCCTGCGGTCATTTATGAACTTAAAAAGCTTTTCATGTTGCTTTTTAAACAGAGAAGCAACTTGAAATTGAAGGAAAGCATTTAGCATTCCAAAATCGTGACCCTGAGTGTTGGCGCCTGTAAAGCACTATCAAATAACCTTGTTCAACTAGGACAGAAGAGTCAGAGTGGGAATGTGGCATGTGTTAAAAGACCCACTTTGCAGATGTACTTTAATTCTGGTTATCATTGCAGTGGACTCTGGGGACAATTAGGAAAGACAAGTTTATCTTTGGCATTTTTTTCACTGCAGCACGTGGAAAAGAGCATGGGCTTTGGAGTCACAGAGATCTGGATTTTTATTCCAGTTCCACCATTGATTAGCCTAGGGACGACAGACAATTATTTCAATGTCCCTGAACCTCAACCTCTTCAGAGCTAACAGAGGAATTATGATAACTACTTTTCAATTTTTGTGTTCCATTAGGTCTGGGGTACATAACATAAGTAGTACATGAGGGTGCACAGTGAATGGTCATTTCTTCCCCCTGCCTTCTCCCCACCCTCTCCAGCTGCTAACATCTTTCCTCATGGCAGCCTCCCTGGGACCCTCCTAGCTACATTTTGGGGTGGCATTTCACCTTAAAATTTACCCACACTGAGGTTTAAATGTGTTCTGAGATCTCAGTCTGCCAGGTAGGCTAAATAAAGTGCTCCACTTTCATATCCTTACACTCAGCTGATGGATCATCCAAATGGTGCTGATGGGCTCACTTCTTACTCCTAAGTGTAACATTTTACTTAGAACCTTCAGGAAAACAGTGTCTTAATCCAAAGGAATGCCTGTAATGGGGTGGTGTGTGGGGAACATCAGGCATAGTGGGGGCTTTGTTTAGGAATATGTGTGTATGTATAGGGGAGTCATCTTTCAGTATTCACCCTTCAAGACATATATACACGTGCCTCCCTTCCACTTCAACACACAGGGCTGAAATGTGGTTTTGGTGTTCTGATATTAATGGTGAGCTAATGATGGAAGAGTAGAACTAGTGACCAAGTGTTTGCAATACATATCCTAGATGTTTCCCTAACTCTAGGCCTCTTCTTACCCTACACACTTGAAGCTAGAATACTTAGACCTCACCTGGAGGTTTAGTCCCACATCAGAGCTAGAAACATGCACGATTTCTAGCAGAGCCCATAGCAGGCACTCAGCCTAAGGAGCTCTCACAACCTGCATTCCTCTGGGCTAGTAGCTGGCCCTGCTCTAGCCATATACCAGATTCCAGGACCAACATTTTCCTTTGTTCCCCTGTCACCAAGTTCCACACTGCCTTTCCCCTTCAGTAACTAAATCCCTGTTTGGTGTCTCCATGCTGAACTCAGATTCTCCCTGCTTAGATATCCCAATTCACCTAGGCCTCCATCTCACTTTCATCCACCCAGTTCAGCCCTCCCACCTTTCTGTTCTCTTAGAGCCTAAGGTTCTGTCCCTGAATTCCATCCCTCCAATAAAGAGCACACTTGGCTTGGGGATTTGTTGAGTTACCAATGCCAGTGGAATTATGGGCCTGGAAGATACAAACATTCTTCTGTTCTTGCAGAAAAATGCACATTGAAATTTAAAAGGCAGCATAGGTAATGGTGGAAAGCATTAACATCAATATCAGACAGACCTGGTGTTGACCTTGGTACAGCCATACTAGTCTTGGCAAATTATTTACCTTTCCTGTGCTCTGTCTGGTTTCCTTATCTTGAAAACAGGACTAACAGTACTTATCTCATAGAGTTACTATAAGGATTAAATCAGAAAATAAATATAAATTAATTCGCACAATGCCAGAGCAGAGTAAACACTGAAGAAAAATTAGACGTTTTTGTTAGTGTTAGCGTGGTGGTTATTTAATAATAGGCATGCGTGAACACAAAAGAGATGACTTTTGCCTATGGACCTCAACTCATCCAAAAATGCAGAAGGCAAAGATAATACAGCTTATATTTTTAAATAATCATAGCCTCTGAAGTTTGAGAGGAAAATTGGGAGCTCAGTTGATGCACTGTTTCTATCATGGCCACATCAACAAGCAGCTGCAGAATATGCAAGAGGTTGTTGCCTCTAAGCCAGGGACGGCATTGCCTTAGCAATGGAGAAGACAGTGAGACCAGCACCAGGGATAAAAGATTCGCCTGGGGATGAGAACAAGACACAGAACAAAACACAGAACAAGAATGGACATTTGAGGTATTTGAAAAGATCCGTCTGCCATTTCAGGTTAGCTTTCAGCTGCATTTTGGAAGATGACATGCTAAAATTCCAGAAAGTAGGTCATTAGGCATTTCTAATCCCAGATATTGAAACTATACATTTTACCCATGTTTTTTTATACTCTATACTTTAAGATGCTTTGACATCTTGGGGCCTTGTGGACTCCGGGAAGAACTGATTGCCTCTATCCAAATTAGCTAATTCCTAGGGATAGCAAATAACTTGCCTTTATGCCTTTCATATGCAAACAAACAATCTTGAATCCACACCCACCTGTGTCTCCTTTTATCAGAATCTTGCAGTTCAGGACATTATCCCCCTGTCCTAAATGACCCCAGAGCTAGGTACTGTACAACTAGAGACCACCCCTATAACCCACAGTCTGCCAAAATTATCCAAACTATCAGATACTAAGCCTGCTAAGTGTCTTAACCTGCCTCACTCATTTCTTCCTGCCAAAACTACAATAAAGGCCATGCACGTGTTTTCTCCTCCCTTTTTCTTTTTCCTGATTGACCCCAGTGCTTCCCCTGTGGTCCCACATGGCCTTCTGTGCTCCCTCCTCTTGGGCACTGTGAGTAACAAACTCTCAATGGCAATCATCTCCTGATCTGTTGGTCTCACCATCCCTGAATAAAAACAACCCCTAAGCAAGAGAAATTTGTATTCAAAAGTCTTCAGTTTCTGGCTGGATTATCTTAGGCAAGCCTCGGTTTTCTCATCTATAAAACTAAAATAACAATGATCTCACAAGGAGTCATGGGGAGGATTTGTGAAAGTCCCCATTGTAGTTAATGCTTAACCAGTGTTTGCTCCTGTATTTGTTCCTTTACCCGAGCATTCATTGCTACCCACCCATAACCTAGAAACACAAGTCAATTATCACCCGGTCCATCATAGTTAATTCTGTAATAAATTCTGATGTCCTTTCCAAATGTATCTGTAGCCTCTGAGCACTGTCACGAAGTCTCACTCTCTTTTTCATTGTGTGTGTGACTTCACTGGGTGCCCTCCCTTTTGTCCTTTGCCTGACTTCTGTCACAGCTATTCTAAAGCCATGGTTTTTTTCCATGGAAAACCATGGAATAGGCCCGTTTCCCTGGTTGTGCTAACATCTATCAACCTTATCAAACAATTTTGTCTGCAAAAGGGGAGTCAAAAACCTTCTGTCAGGCAGCGAAAGAAATCACATTTTTGGCAGATAATTAGTAACATAAACATCCGAAAGCTGCAGATAATTTGTATTGCACGACAGGCTTTGTGGATGTTTTACCGCCTACATTCTTCTAATTAGGGAATGGGGGCTGATAAATGCTGAAGTGGTGAGAGATTCCTGAAACCACATAGCCGAATGCTCCCACTGGACTAAAATCACTGAGAAGATCCATCGAAAGAAGGAAGATGACCAGAAAAACAGTGTGGCAAAGACCATCTGGGTGGGGTCGAGTCTGAGACAGATGGCAAATGAGGCAACTTCAAGAGAGACAGCCTGTCCTGTATCTTTAAGTTGTATTCCTGAGGAACAAGGCCAAGCAGAAATCGGAACACTTGCATGAACTGTGCGCAAGGAGCCGGCGCAGGTACACAGTGGGGAGGAGGCGCACTGGACTTCGACAGCCTGGACCTGGGTCACTGGCTCAGGCAGTTACGCAGCAACGAGGTTCCCCTTTACACAGGCAGAGGACAATACCCCTGCGTTCCTGTGACGGGCAATTAAAATAATATTTTTGAAGAATTTTGTAAATTTTGAAGGGCTATATGAAAGGGACTATTATCCATTAGAGAATCACTGCACTTCTGTCTCCTGCTTGCACAAATAAGCATGAACGTTTAAAAGCACAGCCTCTGCAGTCAGATTAAGTAGGTTCAAATCCTGGCTTTGCTGCTTGTTCTTTGTGTGAATGTGAGCGAATGGCCTGAATTCTTGAATCCTCAGCCTCCTCCTTGAAAAATAAATAAAATAATAGTGCCTGCCTCACTGGGCTGTGGTAGTGATTGGAAGAGGTCTGTACATAAATCTCCTAGTGTAGGGCCTGGTGCATAGTAAGCGCTCGATAAATATCACCTATTAATATTCGCCCAGCCTCCTTAGATGCCTGTTTGTAAGTACAACTTCAGTGCTTTCCAAGCACAATGGTGAATTATCTACTGCCTGGTCCTCTGATACTCAGCTAAGCCTTTCTCTAAGTGGGGGCAGGTCTGTTAATATTAATTGGAGGGGTTTAGGGGAGGTTTTGGGTTGAGTAGGGAAATCCCCTGATGACAACAAGGTCCTGCAGAAGCGTTACAGTGTTTAATGCCATTGTTCTAATAGCACACCATATTTGATAGCATTATTTTAGATATTGGGTCAGAGTCTTCAATTTACTATTCTGTGGCATTTTTAGACTCTTGGGCCAACCTAGAGATTTCAGGAGCGTGCTGTGGATGCTAACCGTGCCTTGGATAATTATTACTGAATTAACAATTTAGTAAATTTCTTTTTTTAACTTCTATTTACACAGCATAGAATTTCTCCACACAAACTCACTCAAGCCTTTCGATGGCAAGCTTGCGAACCGAGTGCTTTTTTGTTGATGTTCTTTGGTAAAACAATTCCCCTATTGTGCATGTCTCCCATGAGGACTGCTGCCAGTAAGCAATGCCGCTGGTCACCATTCAACCATGTAAATATAGGACATTCCTTTGTACTAACCTTCATATCTATCTCTCCAAGCTGTGCAAATACTAAGAAAAATTGGGTGGAATTCTCTCTGACTTTAAAGGAGTTTTATACACTGTAGGATTTCATAGTTCTGGAAGTCAAATATTAAATTTCTCCAATAATCTAGAGAAAAAGGTATTAAAAAGTGCTTGTTACATTTTTTTTTTTTTTAAGTTCTACTCTTTTCCTGCCTTTTCATGTTCCTGGAGATTAACAATTTTGCTATTAATGCCATGCTCACTGCATGGTTTTTGCTGATGGAAATCACACCCACTGTTAATTAGTTTGAAACAGCAGTCTCATTTGAGCAGCTAAGGAGCTAAAGTTTTCCTGCCCCTCTCCCCTCAATTAAATATAATCCATTGTACATCTGTGAATAAGAACCTGTGGTATCTAAGGAACAGGCCAAAGTAAGGGGGTCAGGATATATACGGAGCCAGAGCCAGGCTCCTGCACTGGATGGCTGATCACATATGAAAACCAGGCATCACCAATGCTAAGAGACGAGAAGAGAGCTGGATTTGCTGGGCAAGTGGTGTCATTTAAACGAAGACCTTAATGTTCACTGGCCGTTTGTCTAATGAGATAAATTAAATGTGTTAACATACTTTGACTACTAGAAAGCTTTTAAATATAGAATCTATCAAGACTATTTTTTTTTTAGCAAAGCATACGAACATATAATTCATAAAAAAGAAATGCAAATATACAAAAATAAGTGAATATTTTAAACTTCATTTGTAATCACAGAAATATAATTTAAAATGACAATGAGATACCTTTATTTTTGCTTATTCGTTTGGCAAAAATGCTTAAGATAAAGGAATACCCAGTGTTAGTGAAGGCAAAGATAAAAGGTTGCCCGGATAGAAGTATATTTTGGTACGTATTTTAAAATATATATATTTTTTGCAATCTTGTTGAGGTATAATTAACACAAGACTATTTTAATTGTTGATATTACTACTTTACCGAAAACTGGTGGACAAGAGAATTCACAATACGATTTAAAGGTTGTGCCTAGATGCTTTCAACATGGAGTAAATTACAACAGTGCTCTGGGTATTTTTCATAATTGGAAAACATTCTAAATCCCTGAATTATTAATTTTTAAAATATCACATCTATAGGAAAGTTGAAAAATAGAACAATGAACACCCACTGACCCTTCACAAAGATCCTGCAATTAACATTTTACCACATTTGTGCTCCCTCTCTCTCTCTCTCTCCTCTCTCCATTACTCATATTTATTTATTTAAAGTATGTGAAAGTACTCCCCCAGGGAAATTAACCTGTATTCCATATTATCTCATATGCTGTCCACATTTAAATTTCCTCTATCATCCCCAAGATATATTTTATAGAAGTTTTTTTTTTAAAATCCAAGATCCAACCAAATTAGCATACTGTGTCTAGTTGTCACGTTTCTTTAGTCTCTTTTAACTTAACAAATTCCACTTCACTCTTGCCTTTTTTGCTTTTTATGATTTTGACTTTTTTGAAGAGTCCAGAAGCTGTTTTGCAGAGTGTCTCACATTCTGAATTTATTTGATTGACTCTTCATAATTATGTTACTTTGAAACATTTCTGGCATAAATACTACATAGGTGATAATAGGGTATGTGTTTTACTGCTTCTCATGAGGGGGCATCAAATATCAGTTTGTCCCTCCATTTACAACTGTGATCCCTTTAAGACTGGGTTTTGCTAAGCGTTAGTACCACAACTTTTAGTCATTCCCTCAGCACGCTGCCCTCCCACAGCTCTCTACTGTGGCATGTCCCAGCTGACAACTCTGGGGACCAAGTCGGGCCATCAAGAAATAACCAAATACACATACAGGGAAGTGAGGGAGACAGCCAACACCCAGGGATCCTGACACAGGGGCTGGTCCAGCCCCACCCCTGCCAGCCACCAGATCTTAGAATGTACTTATTAGCAACATGTGCTTCTTTGGGGTGTGTGACTTATCTGCTCATGTCCTTCACTAAATTTCTGCTTAGATTTGTCTAATCTATTTTGAAGAGTTCTTTCTGAAGTAAGGATGTCAATCTTTGTGTGTTAAAAAAAAAAAAAAAAAGTAGAGAGTACAATAATGGTTACCAGAGTCTGGAAGGGATGGGAGGGGGGTAGGAGGAGGGGTAAACTAATGGGGACAAAACTATGCTGTCTACCCTAAGTGAGGCATTGCGCAGTATATGCATGTATTGAAAGAACACACTGTACCCCACAAAAATAAATATAAATAAAACTGAATTAAAAAAAAAAAAAAGGAGAAATGACCAAGTAAAGGTTATACTGAAGAAACTTCCCTTCAGAGTCACCAGTTTTGTATAATGACAGACTCTGAGGCAGTCTACCCAGGAGAAAACTTGATTGGTATCCTACAGAGAATGGCATGGCACCTTTTAAGACTCTCCCTCCACCCCCACCAACACTAGATTCTTCCTGGCAGGCCACGTATTGGCTAGTTCCCAGGTGGGCAGTGATGTACCTCTGATGCTGCCCAATGTACAGGTGCATGAGCAAAAGACTTCACATAACACCATTTACGTAACTCATTGAGACTTGGCTAAAGATCATCTGACATTCTTAACGGACCTGAATACCTGAAGGAAAGCGATGGGCAAGGAAGTGAGAAAAAATAGGCTCAGATTTCAACATTTATTGAGTATCTATTATGCACCAGGTGCTTTCAAATGCACTGGCTCATACGCTGTATAACATTGGTTCTTCAGACACATTGCTTCAGAATTACAGAGTGGAACTACAATGTTATGCTTTTATATCTAGTCCTTTGGTGGGTGAGACACAATCCAGTAGGACTCTGTGAGGTAAAACAAGTCTTCCAGGGTGACAAAACTTAACAGTTTACAAAGCACTGCCACAAACAGGAGCTCATTCAGTCCTCACAAAATCCCCTCTAAAGTAGGTTTTATTATTCCAATTTCCACTTAAGCAGTCAAGACCCAGACAGGAAAAGTAATGTAGGTAGGTGACAGAGAGGGGTGCTGGTACGTGTCTTCTGATCCCAAGTCTGTTGCTCTTTCCCGCACACTGAGGAACTACCTGGATCTCAAGGCCAGTCTTCTGTTCTGTCTTCTGCAGAAGTTTACTGCCATAATTTTGTTTCAGCACATAGCTACACCCATAATAACAACAGCAATAGTAACGAATACTTCTCCTACATTGATAATGATTATTTACTTTTTTGAAATTTGATACCATACTGTCTCCATATCAATTTTTCCAGGAAGAGTAACTTTCCAGAAAAGTTAATGTAAATACCCACTGTAATATTACTACCATTTAGTTTTTTCTTTTTCTCCCCCCCCCAGCTTTATTGAAGTATAATTGACAAATAAAAATTGTATATATTTACAGTGTACAATATGATGTTGGGACATTGTGAAATCAGTCAGGCTAATTAACGTTTCCATTATGTGTGTGTGTGTGTGTGTGTGTGTGTGTGTGTATGTGTGTGTGTGTGTTTGGGTGTGTGGTGAGAACATTTAAGATCTACTGTCTAGCAAATTTCAAGTTTAAAATACAGTACTTTAAACTATAGTTACCATGCTGTACATTAGATCTCCAGAACTTATTTATCCTGCCTAACTGAAACTTTGTACTTATTGACCAACATCTACCCATTTTCTTCACCACCAGCCCACCTCTACCTCAGCCCCTGGAAACTACCATTCTACTCTTTGCTTGCTTCTACAAGTTTGACTTTTCTGGATTCCACATATAAATAAGATCATGCAGTATTTGCCTTTCTGTGCCTGGCTTATTTCACTTAGCATGATTTTCCCCAATTTCATACATGTTCTTATGAATGACAAGATTTCCTTCTTTTTAAAGGCTAAATAATAATGTGGTATATATTTTCTTTATTTGTTCATCCATCAGTGCACACTTAGGTTGGTTTCATTTCTTGGCATTGTGAATAATGCTTCAATGCACATGAAAAATGTAGGTATCTCTTTGAGATACTGATCTCATCTCTTCTGAGTATATATCCAGAAGTGGGGTTGCTGGATAATATAGTAGTTCTAGTTTGAATTTTCTGAGAAGTCCCCATACTGTTTTCCATAATGGCTGTACCAATTTACATTCCCACAAACAATGTACAAGTGTTCTCTTTTCTTAACACCTTCACAGATATTTGAATTCCTCACCCTTTTGAGAATAGCCATCCTAACAGGTGTGAGATGATATCTCATTGTGGTTTTGATTTGAGTTTCCCTGATGATTAATGATTTTGAGCATCTTTTCATACACCTGTTGGCCATTTTAATGTCTTTTTTGGATAAATGTCTACTCATGTCTTTTCCCATTTTTAAAAAATATTGTTATTTGTTTTCTCACTGTTGAGTTGAGTTCCTTACGTATTTTGAATATTAACCCCTTATAAGATGTATGATTTGCAAATATTTTTTCCCATTCTGTAGGTTGTCTCTCTACTCTGTTGATTGTTTCCTTTGCTGTGCAGAAGCTTTTTAGTTATATACAATACCATTTGTCTATTTTTGCTTTTGTTGTCTGAGCTTTTGGAGTCATATTCAAAAAATGCCCAGACCAATGTCAAAAAGCTTTTTCCCTACATTTCTTCTAGTGGTTTTACATTTTCAGGTCTTACATTTAAATTTTTAATCCATTTTGAGTTCCTTTTTGTATATGGTATGAGAAAATGTCCAATTTTATTCTTCTGCATAGGGATATCTAGTTTTCCTAATACAATTTACTGAAGAGACTGTCTTTTTCCCTTTGAGTGTCTTTGGCAACTTTGTCAAATGTCAATTGAGAATACATGTGTAGATTTATTTCCAAGCTCTCTATTCTGTTTCATTGGTCTATATGTCTGTGCTAGTACTATACTGTTTTGATTACTATGGCTTTATAGTATATTTTGAAGTCAGGTGGTAGTGTGATGCCTCCTGTCTTTGTTCTTTTTGCTCAAGATTGCTTTGACTATTTGGAGTCTTTTGTGGTTCCATATAAATTTTAGGATTGTTTTTTCTATTTTTGTGAAAAATGCTATTGGAATTTAAATAAGGTTTGCATTGAATCTGTAGATCTCTTTGGGTAGAGTGGACATTTTAACAATACAAATTCTTCCAATTCATGAACATGGAATATATTTATGTCTTCTATTTTTTATCAATGTTTTATAATTTCAATGTATAGATTTTCCACCTTATCAGTTAAATTTAGTCCTAAGGTTTGTTTTTTTTAATGCTACTGTAAATGGGATTGTGTTTTTTATTTCTTTTTACAGCTAATTCTTTAAAGATATTTGTATGTCAATTAACACTAAAGCAACCAGATGACTAAATGGCAGAAATGAAAACTATAGATAGACAAAGGTGGAAGTTGACATTCTTCTTTTCTTTTCTTTAATTTTTTTGGTGGCTGGCTGGTATGGGGATTTGAACCCTTGTCCTTGGCATTATCAACACCATGCACTAAGCAACTGAGCTGAGGAGGTGACATTTCATGGGCCACCTAGGCAAACACATAACCCATTCACTACTGGTGATGCAAACATGTCATTCCAACTTCTTAGCTGGAGTCACAAAAACTTGTCATTTAATGGATCCCAAGGCTTATCCTTAATAAAACATTGCCAGAATACTCTTTTCTCTGGAGCCAGTTCCCATAAAGTTGCACAAGAGGACAGGGCCAAAGTGTTTTTCTGACTTGTGCACAATACATTGAATTGGAAGACAAGAGTTAAGTCTCAGCTGGTTTATTTCCATCTTTGTGGCAAAAGATGTACAAGAAGAAAAGAACATTTCACACCACTGGAGATAATTCATTACAATAGATTTGGGTAAAGCACAATCTTCAGGTCACGTGAATATATGCATCAGAAGATGGAGTTTGGTCTTCCATTGGATCTACTTGACAAATGGGGAAAAAGTACAGCAGTCTGCCTTTCTCCAACTTAGCATTCTCAGTGCTTCCTGAAGGTCTGATTCTGATTAGGAGTGATCTAATGAAAAGACTAAGCAGGAAAGAACTGCATCAGCAGTTTCACCAAGTGTAGTAATAAAATCTGCATTTTGTAGCTGTATTAGTTTCTGTTGCTGCTATAACAAACTATCACAAGTTCTGCTGTTTAAATCAAGATAAATTTTTTTTTATAGGTCTGGAAGTCAGAATTCCAAAATTGATTTCACAGAGATTAAGTCAGTGCCTTGGCCAGGTGAATTCTTTCTGGTGGTTCTGTGGAAAGAATCCATTGTCTTGCCTCTTTCAGCTTTTAGTGGCTGTTTCTTGCATCTTTAAAGTATATAGCTCCAGTCTCTGCTTCCCTCGCCACATTGACTTCTCCTTTTCTGGAGTCAAATATCTCACTACCTTCCTCTTATAAGGACACATGTGATCATATTTAGGACCCATCCAGATAATCCAGGGTAATTTCCCCATCTCAATATCTTTAATTTAGTCACACCTGTGAAGTCTCTTTTGCCGTATAAGGTACCATTCAAAGGTTCTGAGGATTAGGATGTGGATATCTTTGGGGGCCATTATTCAGCCTACTCCAGTGCCTCACTGAACACTTTCACATGTATGTATCATTGGGTTCTCACAGCTTTTATGGCAGCTGATTTTATTATAAACTTCATTATTACATGAGGAAATAACTGTTTAGGAAACAGCACTTAAATTCGAACCTAATCTCTTCATTCACTGCTCTTTCTTATTAACCCACAGCAAAAAGACAGGAAAATGTAATGAGAGGTAGGGATTTCCAATAGATTGTCATATTGACCCAGGTCCAGTTGGGGTCAGAATCTACACCTTCAGCAAAGAGAATTTACTGCAAAACATTGTTAACCTGATACAGGCAGCCTTTGCTTTGCATGGTAGTATGGGACTGAAAAATGATTGTGCAAGCTATACCCACACAAAGTGATCTTAATAATCAATGGGAACATTATGACTGTTCTGTAACCTTTAGAAATTTTTTGTCAAAACATTAAAAAGTCTTATTGTTGGTTATAAATGTATAGGAAAATGAGAAACATAGTAAAACTAACATTTTTTAGTGTATTATAATTTAAAGCATTAAAAACATGGAACTTTAAGTGTTTCATACCTTTTAAAACCTTTTTCAAGAATAATTTGGACAGTGCTGACTTTCCTCTTCTTGTCTTAAATTTGCAATACTGAGCAGACATCTTTTCTGTGCCTTGGCAAATTGTCATACTCCATTCTAAGTTTGGATCAGCTTTCACCGTTTTATCTTTCCCACTTTCAAAGTCACGAACTACAGTATCTCCTAGAGCTTCTTTAATGTGAAGTTTCTTGCCAGTGCCCCTTCGTCTGAGACATTCTCAACCTTTACACCAAAACCATTTTCCTCACTTGTGCTGAGAAGTTTGACTGCACTGGCTTCCTCTGGCTCCATATCCTGAGTCTCTCAAATGACAGTGTGGCAATGTTCCCGTGGTCACCTAATTCTTCTATACCTCCATTTATGTTGTATTTGAATTTGACTTCCACTGGTATCATTTTTCATTTCTTTGCTATATTTTCTTCTTTGCTGGAAAATGCCCTCTTTCGATTACCCATTTTCATGAAACATCATGTGGGTTTATCACTGGGAAACAGGAGACAACACAACCATATGCTTTGCTGTCTGTGTGTGAGCTGGATAACAGGAGCACAATGACCAATCAAATGGATTTGGAAAGAAATGACATGGTCACTGATCATGATACACATCTATTATTTACATAAAGATATGTGAACTGAAGAGATAGCAATGAAGTTTTTACCTTACGCAATTACTCACAGTTAATACACCATGGTAACTATATTGCTCTCTAAATATGTATATTTTGAACAGAGGTCTTTATTTTGGTCTCCCTGAAAGGAAGAACTCTATACTTTCATGTTTTCACTTGTGCTGGAATTTTTTTCTGTGTATCCACACATCTTGAATGACTGATACTTGGTACCTTAATTATGAATCATCTACATTTCTATAACGCTATTAATTCTCTATAGAATTAAGTTAGCCTAACTCTTAATGAGGTATTATCAGTGGACAGGATGTTTGTTCTCAAAGGGAACATTTTCTGTTAGACAAATGTCTGCACCTCAAACGATACCATTCATGGATCTCTAGCCCTAGCATGATGCTTTATAACCATCAGCCTAACCTCATTTTGAGCACGAAGAAAAAACTTTGGGGTCACAAAGTCAAAGTGATAGTCCTGTACTCTAAGCTCCAAATTGTCCCAAAAGCTTTTGGTCAAAGTCCAAACTAGAAGAGAAGACGGTGATGACAATTTCAGAAAGAAGAAAAAAAGAAGCAGCAAAATTATCTCTGTTCCCACGGGCAAAGAAAGCCACAGGCCTAATTTTTCCCAACAATTTAAAACCCACAGTTTTACAGTTTCTGGAGAAACTGCCAGGGTGTCTGCGGCAGAGTCAGAAATAGAATCCAGGTGTTGGCCTCTCGTTTTAGTGCTGCTGTCTCTCTGCTCCTAGATAACACGGGGTTAGTCCCTTCCAGGAGCTCCTCAGGACTGTTGTAACTAGAAGCTACAGGTTGATGTGCATGGACTCTGCTGTATTTGATTCCTTTGGGTAATGGGAATACTCTGCAATGTGTTCAACGTGTCTCCCCCACCCCTCTGTGTTACACACACTCTGCATGTGCTTTGCATTTACCACCCATGCAGGATCATTTTTTGTCAATGAAGATGCCCTGCAATCAGAATAATTGTAGAGCAGACCTTGTTCACAAACTGCTGGGTTAGGCCTTTGCTGACCTAGACCTGAAAGAAGGAAAACATCTACCTCCTGGACATTTGGGTCTGCGTAGATGCAGTATGTGCACATTTCACTAGGTCAAGTGTAAAGAGCAGAGAATCAGTCTGCTAAGTAGGGCTTTAAGGTAGAAATTTTTCACATGTGCTGACAGGCAGTGATAATTCAGAGAGAGGGCATGGTGATGGAATCCCAGTTCCCATCTCCTCCTGGAATGGTTATCAGTGCTGAACATTTTGACAGAATTTTACATTTGCCATGTGCTTTCCTACTTTTCACACTAAATGCTGCTGGACACTGCTACATATTACTCCCATCATGCTCATGTGCTCAGTAGTAAAGATGCTTGATTTTTAGAACAGGCAAAAATCTGAGGCAATTTGATCTAGTTCTGCACCTGAATAAATTAATCTCTTGATGTGTTAGTTTCTGTCGCTTATAACAAAATACCTGAAACTGGGTAATTTATAAAGAAATAGAACTTATTTCTTTCAATTGCAGAGGCTGGGAAGTCCAAAGTCCAGGAAACACATCTGGTGAAGGCCTTAGTGGCTGTGGCTCTATGGTGACAAAAGGTGTCACGTGGTAAGAATAGGCTGAGCAAGAGAGAGCTAAACTTCTCACTCACTCTCCTTTTAAAGCCATAAGAAACACGTCCATTATTCCATAAATGGATCAATCCATTCACAAGAGCATAGTCCTCACAATCCTGAAGGCCCCACCTTCCAATTACCATGACAGGTTTTGCCACCCTCTTAACAGTTACAGTGGAGATTAAGCTTCAGTGAGTTTTAGGGAGACATTCAGTCCACAGCACTTGGGTAGAAGTGGCCAGAGCAGAACCCAGCTCCTTGCTTCCTAATATAATAAAGATTCTCCTAAATGCACTTTCTATAGGAAAATTTCCTTCTCTACTCTAAAGACATTTTTTCTTCTTAATTGCATACTATTTTTAGTTATTCACTAATTTTGCTGCCTGTGTAGTGATGCAGCCTCATCTCAATCTGGGATCCCATAGGCCAGAAATTACACTTAAAACTTCTTTGCATGGCTCAAGCACCCAGTCCTGGGTGAGTGGCAGCTCTAGAAGTTCTTGTTGACAAGTGATGGATTGCTGGCTTCCTTGACATTCCCATAATTTTATCTCAATCCCTTTCACTAAATTCCCTGCTTCTATTTTTACAGTTACTTTATATATTTGTCTATTTACTGAGCATATGTTCTCCACTAAAAATGTTTCTCTGTAATTTTGTGCACTCATTGCTTAGAGTTTTGTACAGAATGTCTTTAATCTCTCTGCTCCTATTCTCCACAACAATATATGAGCTCCATGGAGGCAAAAAAATTTTTTGACACCAAAAATGACCAGTGTTTGCTACACAGTAATAATTTAAAAATTCTTTTGTGTAAATGATCAGATAATTTCTAAATCACCCCAAAGTGTAAACTTTTGACTTGTAATAGGAGATGGGGTTTGCCTATTGCCGATTTTTTCTTAGAGTATCTGTTGGCCTGCTGTGGGTTACTCAGCTGGAACAAGAGTGTTTGGGTCCTCAGAGCCATCTCTTCCTGGAGTATTCAGGTGCATCTACTGAAATGAAACACACACACACACACACACACACACACACACACACACACACACACACACACACACACACACACACACACACACGAAGAACATACGCGTTACCAGAGACAAACCTTAGAGTTCCTTCTCAGGACTAAAATCTAAGCAGTCTACAATGTTGCCTCTGAATTTCTAGACCATTTAGTGTCATTGATACACAGCATTGACACCAAAAAAATGCATTTATCCACTTTTATATTTTTTTAAAAAAATATTCCTTTACAGTCTGACAATGGTGATGTTTTTATAAGCACTCCATTTATGAAGAGTAGATTCTAAGCAGCAGGACAGTACTACAAATTTCTGCAAGACATCTGTCAACCATTTAAAATGAAGGGCAATTTTCAAGTTATAATATTTCTCCACTTTGTTTTTGTTTGAAATTTTGTTTTGAAGTATTTGTGGGGGAGAGGAGCCTGCTGAAATTGAATTTAAAAGAGAGCTGGGCTATTTTTTCTGGCAAAATTTCATTTGGGCAAGGTCAATGAATAGCACCTGCTTTTCCTGCATGAATGGTGTGGTTATGGATTTATTCCATACCTAATGTCAACACGTTGTCTCAAAAAATGCCCACAGGGAGGGCCCCTCATCATTTGTCATCTGGGGCCTGCCTGCTCTTCTGGCTATTCTAAAAGTCCATCTGTCTACTTAATAAAACCAGTACATCTCTGGGGTCTGTTCAACATTGCCTACATACAATTTAGCTTTTTCATAGACTTTTCCAAGATTTGCCCTGGACAGGCATACTACACACTCCTCAGAAAATGTCCCTCTGCTATTTTATACTCTCTTTGTTCCTAGTCTTGGAAAGTGTATATAAGGGCGTAAGTGTGTACAAGCACAAACATATAGAGTAATTGGCGCACGGTAATTATGCAGTGGGTGGAAGGTATAATACTATGTTATTGGTCATTTTCAAGTATGTTGAAAGCGGAGTCTGTACTTTATGTTCCTCTGTTCTCTTAATATAAGAACAACTCGGGGTGGGTGGAGGTTGTCCATGGAGTGAGTAACTGGCATCCACTGTGCTGATGCTGTCCAAGGACACTACACAAAGCCTGCCTATCTGGGCCTCTTAAACAAACTAAGAGGAAACTTAGTTTGCAAACTCCCTTCCTCTAATCTTGGACTGCAACCTGTCTTCAAGGCCTAGCATAAGGCCCTTATTTACTCAACAGTATTCATTAAATATTCATTGAGTGTCTACTCCATGCTGGCCAATAGGCTAAGTGCTGGAGAGCCAGTGAAAACTAAGAAATTACCTGGCCCTTAGGGAACTTACATTCTGGTGGGAATGTGAAACAGACCAAACATCAAATCAACAAATAAACAAACCAGTACAGCAGACAGTACTAGTGCCTCCTCTTCTTTCGCTCTCCCCCCACTCCCCTCTGCACTCACCTCTATGCACGGAACGCTGCTTACTGTTACCACATGTGACTCTCTGCCTGAGGACTTTTTATGGTCTGGAGAACTTGCTCTGCCCACGCACAGAGCAAACTGGAAGGGTCAGACTGTCAAAACTCCTTCATCAAGGCCGGCCTAGAATCAGTGAATAAATATCGCAGCTTCCTTGTCACTCAGCTGGGACAACTCTGAGGCGTGTTCTATATCGTTGTCAGGAAAAATTGTGAAAGATTTTGAGATAGGTAAAAGAGATCATAGGATGTTCTTTCAAGGGAATGTTGGGTGTGGTTCAGTCACCTTTCAGCATTGATTATTCTATGAAATGTACAGTGTTGATTGTCTTTAACTAGGTATTTTATGTTCTGTCTGTAGAGGCAGAAGTTAACTTGTAGAGAGAGCACTGATGTGAAATCCATGGAGTACTGACAGATGTTCCCTACCCAAAGAAGAGCAAATATTTCCCACCCATGACAAAATCAATAAATTTTGTCTGGCAGAAAATAAGTCAAGTTTTCATTTGAACTCATTATAACATCATGCTTGTTCCCTTAATAATCAATGAGTTGAATACAATCTTGGATATCTGCTGGTATTGTGTTTACATGAAAGGCATGATTTTATCTTTTGAAAAATGTCCTTCAATAGAGCTTCCAGCAGGACTGAGCTGCAGTTGGCTTCCTTCCCTTTCTCATCTCACTTTCTCTGTTTGCTGAGATTATCTCCTAAATAAAAAGTTCATTCACCTTAGGGTCTGCTTTGGTAGAAATCAAGACAACCAGTAAATCCCACTCCCTGTATTCTTGAAGTAAAGCTCGTCTCTCCTAGAACACCTGCAGTGCTCTGTGCACCACTGAGTGTGAGGGGTGGAAGAACATGCCTGTTCCTCTGGTGGCTGAGGAAGGGACAGGATGTGGAGAAGGAGGAGGGTGTAGCAGTGGCAGGCGACTCTGAGGCCCTCATGATGCAATCCCTCTTCCAGGACTCTGGAAATCTGGGAAGTTACTAAGCTCAAGAAATGCTTAGGTGTGAGGCAATTTCTGTCATTGAAGAGGCAAAGATTTATACCTGGTGATGGTACAAAGACATAATCAAAACTATGGAAAGGTGGAG
Organism: Cynocephalus volans; assembly: GCF_027409185.1. Taxonomy (NCBI): domain Eukaryota; kingdom Metazoa; phylum Chordata; class Mammalia; order Dermoptera; family Cynocephalidae; genus Cynocephalus; species Cynocephalus volans. Next base: position 58,026,121 of record NC_084461.1, on the reverse strand, counting down.
TCAGAGAGAAGAATGAGGAAATATTCATTGGAGAGCCTCAAGGCAAGCAATGGTAATGTCCTAACTAATAAGAGGATGGCCCTCTAATTGGCTTTTGTGCATTAATTTTTCTTCTCCAATAGACTTTATGATGCTAGAACAGGGGCCATTTTATACCTTGTTCTGTCCCCTTACAGTGACTCAGCACAAAATAATGTCTCCTAGTCATTGTTAAATTAGACCATACAGTTAGTAACCAAGGGTTAGTGGTATTAATATACCAGATTAGTATATCATTTTAATGTAGCAAAACTAACAGGGAAGTCTATCATCTAATGCCAGGCAACAATTTGACAAGTTGTAACCCAAAATAAAGATAAAGGGGAAAAATGTACTGATTTTTCCATTCAAACCAGGCCACCTTTAAATGATTTGTGTGGAGATTGTAAAGGCTATAGAGTTTTCTAAAAACTCAATGTCAACATTCCATGGATGTAGGCAAACAGGAGAGAGGCTGGCAGACAGGAATGTGATAACTGCATAGCAAAGCCAAACTACCTAAAGGATATTTGTCTTCTTCTTTGCTAAGGCAGCCAGCAGGACCCATCCAATTTATCTGAGAAATGGATCAATTATGAGTCAAAATAGAAACAGGGCACAATCATGGTTTACTACTTTAGAACTGGAATTACATCCATCATAAATATGTTTTACTCATTCTGTTCTTAGTTGTGATATTGGTAAACCATTACCAAGTTGGAATTCTCCTAAGACTGAACATTTTGGGGATCAGGCTATTTCTTCTTTGAAAAAAAGGCTAACGAGATCAATAAAACCAGTAAAGGGTCTTGTCCTAAATATTTTCAGTAGGATGGTAGAGTTGGGCTCTCATCAATAAGGGAATACTTTGGCTTAAAAACTTGGTTATTCCTACTGTGGAAACTAGATTTAAGAGTCCAGTGTTACTCTCTGTAGAAAAATAAGCTGGGCTTGATTGTTGAAGGAATGTCTCACACATCAATGGATGAGTAATATAAGAAAGAAATAGTTGGTTTCTCTTTTTCCGTTGGGTTTTCCTTTACTGTGAATCCATGTTGAGGAATCCCAAGAAATCAGAAAAAATGTCTTGGCAGATTGAATTCCACAACTCATGATAGTTCTCATTTTAAGAGAACTTTCTTTTTCTAGTGGAACCTGTGTCAAAAGTAAATGATTGGGGGCCGAGCCCGTGGCGCACTCGGGAGAGTGCGGCGCTGGGAGCGTGGCGACGCTCCCGCCATGGGTTCAGATCCTATATAGGAATGGCCGGTGCACTCACTGGCTGAGCACTGGTCACGAAAAAGACAAAAAAAAATAAAATAAATAAAAAATAAATAAATAAATAAATAAATAAATAAATAAATAAATGTTCTAAAAAAAAAAAAGTAAATGATTGGTCAGAATACACAAACAGGGGACACATATCACTAACAGGCCAACCAAAAACTATATAACCTGAAGAAATATGGCTAGCTTAAAGCACCAGCTCCTAGCTCAGAGCCTAGCACAAAGTAGTATTTAATTAATTTTTGTGAATGACTGACAAGTTTTGTTACCTGTAGACCATGGGCATCCTCACCTGGTGTACAGTCATTGTAATGCAGCTCAGGACTACTAGCTTAGAGGGAGGAAGCGTTTGGAAAACAGTCAGTTTCACTGTCAAATAAAGAACCATTTTTCATAGTAGGGTAAAGACCACTCATATTTTGTGCCAGGCCCTCTCACACTCTGACTTTCTCTCTGTCTCTTGAATAAACCATGCTCTTCGCACCTCTGGACTTTTGCATATGTAATGCTGGCTCCCTAGAATTTTACCACACCTCTACTTCAAGACTCAGCATGAGTGTTACCTCCTTGAGAAACCTCTTCTGACCTTGACTAAGACAAATATCCCCACTATACCTTCCCTTAGTGACTTCTCCTTTGTAGCACCTACCACAGTTGTGATGCTGATGTTTGGGCTATTGTTTAAGGTCATCTCCACCTCCTCTAGAAGTTCCATCAAGGTTAGAATTGTGTTTGTGTTTTCTCACCGTTGTATCTCTAGCACTTAGCATGGTGCCTAATACTTAGAAGATACTCAAATGTTTGTGAACTAAATGGCTTAAGCAGATTCCCCATAAACCCACCCACTCTGGTGTGGCCCTGGTGCCCTTCAGAATCTCTCCAGGCTTTGTCTTGCAACCTCCATCTCTCTTCTTAGCAGCTGTTTACTGCTGTGGACCCTTCACTTGGAGTTTCTTTAAAGCTCTTTGCTCAAATGTTCTCTGGCTTCCTTGCCTCCTTGTGTCTACCAAGAGCACAATTTTTCCTTTGCTCAAGGAAATGTTACTGACGAGTAGTGATTGGCTAGGTCAACTGTCAGTCAGATATTGAATTTAATTCAGAGTCCTACAATCCCAGCTATTTCTGTCCCCTTGCCCAACCAGGACTCTAGTTTGAGATCCCATTGATGGCCTGAGAAGAATCCCCCTCCCAGGGAAGCTAGTTTTAAACCCATCCATTTCTTTGTTTGGCCATGAGTTGCTCCTGAAGTCGCTGCTGTCCTTTATTTGGCCAACAAAGATTACTACAAAGAGCATCATTCATTGTCTTTTTCCCAGTGACTCTGAAGTCCCTTACCTGGCACTACTATCTAATGAATTAAAAAATTAAATCTGTGCCATGTGCAAGAAGTGGAAAAACAAAAGGCTGGATCCATCTAATTCCCTTGATGTATGCAGAAGCACTTGCCAGTCTGAGCACAGCAAGTGGGAAGAGAAGGCAGCGGCACAGCCCTCTGATCTGTCAGTACATCTTCCCTTTGCAGTTTGCCTAAGTTCTGCATTTGGACAGTCTACTTTCCTGAAGGCCTTCTTAATGATTGCTCTTTAATATAGTAAGCAGCAAAGGGAAAGCAGATCTACCGGGCCTTTGTTGCTTCAAGCGCAGTCTGGCCAACCTGAAATGTGGTGGAGAACAACTACAGGTCCTTATGAGACACTGAAATTGAGCATCACTATCCAATCTCTATGCCTTCTGATATTCTACAGAGGCACTGAGACCAGAACTTCTCATGTGCCTTCCTTTTTTGCCTGACTACCTGTCAGGGTTTGCTTCTCAGGTAATGTTGGAAGGGGTAGGGGGCGGAGGAGGAACAGGAGTACCATATTTACACAAAAGGTCATTCTTTGCTCAGCAGTCCAGTGCTAGAGCTGAATTTTATAAACAGGACTTTGAGACAGCAGAGAAAATGGAAAAATCATATCCTTACCTATGAGCAGCCCTCTTTTCACAAATGGCAGAATAGTATCAGTATTTGGCTGACTACAGTTGGAATAATTTTTCTCTCATTTCAATTTCCTGGAGTTCATATTTAACAAGAGATGATGAAATATCTAGTCACCCTTTTAAAAGTATTTGACTCATTTATTTCATTTTTAAAAATATGTAGTAAGTCATGTGGCTCCATAGAAAGATGGAGAGGGAGGTCTCCATCCTGTCTCTGCCCCCATCTGTCCAGTTGTCCTTCCTTCTCCATGAAGACATCATTTAGTTTATTCCTCTGTCTTCCATAATTCCTATAAACAGGAACGGCTTTATGAGATTAGGGTTAAACATTTTGGGACACATTCCACGTGACATAGTTTATTTCATATTGCATCGCAAATGGATTGCCCTACCATTAATGATGCCAGATTGAGCACTGGTAACAGTATAATCCTTCCATTGCTAATTTCTCCCCCTTGAGTAGTGTGGGGCATTTAAGGGCACCATTCTAATGTCAAGTTCCTCGTCAGCTGTTCACCTGATGATTTTTTTTATTTTTTATTTTTATTTTTTATTTTTTATTTTTTTAAATTTTATTTTGTCGATATACATTGTGGCTGATTATTGCTCCCCATCACCAAAACCTCCCTCCCTTCTCCCTCCCCCCTCCCCCCCAACAATGTCCTTTCTGTTTGCTTGTATCAATTTCAAGTAATTGTGGTAGTTATATCTTCTTCCCCCCCCCCCGGTGTGTGTGTGTGTGTGTGTGTGTGTGTGAATTTATATATTAATTTTTAGCTCCCACCAAAAAGTGAGAACATGTGGTATTTCTCTTTCTGTGCCTGACTTGTTTCACTTAATACAATTCTCTCAAGGTCCATCCATGTTGTTGCAAATGGCAGTATTTCATTCGTTTTTCTAGCTGAGTAGTATTCCATTGTGTAGATGTACCACATTTTCCGTATCCACTCATCCGATGATGGGCATTTGGGCTGGTTCCAACTCTTGGCTATTGTAAAGAGTGCTGCGATAAACATTGGGGAACAGGTATACCTTCGACTTGATGATTTCCATTCCTCTGGGTATATTCCCAACAGTGGGATAGCTGGGTCGTATGGTAGATCTATCTGCAATTGTTTGAGGAACCTCCATACCATTTTCCATAGAGGCTGCACCATTTTCCAGTCCCACCAACAATGTACGAGAGTTCCTTTTTCTCCGCAGCCTCGCCAGCATTTATCGTTCATAGTCTTTTGGATTTTAGCCATCCTAACTGGGGTTAGATGGTATCTCAATGTGGTTTTGATTTGCATTTCCCGGATGCTGAGTGATGTTGAGCATTTTTTCATATGTCTGTTGGCCATTTGTATATCTTCCTTAGAGAAATGCCTACTTAGCTCTTTTGCCCATTTTTTAATTGGGTTGCTTGTTTTCTTCTTGTAAAGTTGTTTGAGTTCCTTATATATTCTGGATATTAATCCTTTGTCAGATGTATATTTTGCAAATATTTTCTCCCACTCTGTTGGTTGTCTTTTAACTCTGTTAATTGTTTCTTTTGCTGTGCAGAAGCTTTTTAGTTTGATATAATCCCATTTGTTTATTTTTCCTTTGGTTGCCCGTGCTTTTGGGGTCGTATTCATGAAGTCTGTGCCCAGTCCTATTTCCTGAAGTGTTTCTCCTATGTTTTCTTTAAGAAGTTTTATTGTTTCAGGGTGTATATTTAAATCCTTAATCCATTTTGAGTTGATTTTAGTATACGGTGAGAGGTATGGATCTACTTTCATTCTCCTGCATATGGATATCCAGTTATCCCAGCACCATTTGCTGAAGAGGCAGTCCCTTCCCCAGTGAATAGGCTTGGTGCCTTTGTCAAAGATCAGATGGCAGTAAGTGTGTGGGTTGATTTCTGGATTCTCTATTCTATTCCATTGGTCAGTGTGTCTGTTTTTATGCCAGTACCATACTGTTTTGGTTATTATAGCTTTGTAGTATAGCTTAAAGTCAGGTAGTGTTATGCCTCCAGCTTTATTTTTTTTGCTCAGCATTGCTTTGGCTATGCGTGGTCTTTTATTGTTCCATATAAATGACTGGATAGTTTTTTCCATTTCTGAGAAAAATGTCTTTGGAATTTTGATGGGAATTGCATTGAATTTGTATATCACTTTGGGTAGCATGGACATTTTCACTATGTTGATTCTTCCAATCCAAGAGCATGGTATATCTTTCCATCTTCTTGTATCCTCTCTAATTTCTCTCAGCAGTGGTTTGTAGTTCTCATTATAGAGATTTTTCACCTCCTTGGTTAACTATATTCCTAAGTATTTTTTTGGTGGCTACTGTAAATGGGCAAGCTTTCTTGATTTCTCTTTCTGCATGTTCACTATTGGAGAATAGAAATGCTACTGATTTTTGTGTGTTGATTTTGTATCCTGCTACTTTGCTGAAGTCATTTTTCAACTCCAGGAGTTTTTTTGTAGAGGCTTTGGCTGTTTGATATATAGGATCATGTCATCTGCAAAGAGGGACAGTTTGACTTCATCTTTTCCAATCTGGATGCCCTTTATTTCCTTCTCTTCTCTGAGTGCTCTGGCTAGTACTTCCAACACTATGTTGCATAGGAGTGGTGAGAGTGGGCATCCTTGTACAGTTCCTGTTCTTAAAGGAAAAGCTTTCAGCTTTTGCCCATTCAGGATGATATTGGCAGTGGGTTTGGCATATATGGCTTTAATTATGTTGAGATACTTTCCCTCTATACCTAACTTATAGAGGGTCTTTGTCATGAATGAGTGCTGAACTTTATCAAATACTTTTTCAGCATCTATAGAGATGATCATATGGTCCTTGTGTTTGAGTTTATTAATATGGTGTATCACATTTATTGATTTGCGTATGTTGAACCAGCCTTGCATCTCTGGGATGAATCCCACTTGATGGTGATCAATAATTTTACGTATGTGTTGCTGTATTCTGTTTGCTAGTATTTTAGTGAGGATTTTTGCATCTATATTCATCAAGGATATCGGCCTGTAGTTTTCTTTTTTGGTTATATCTTTACCTGGTTTTGGTATCAGGATGATGTTTGCTTCATAGAATGAGTTTGGGAGATTTGCCTCTGTTTCAGTCTTTTGGAATAGTTTGTAAAGAATCGGTGTCAATTCCTCTTTGAATGTTTGGTTAAATTCTGCTGTGAATCCATCTGGTCCTGGGCTTTTCTTTGTTGGGAGCCTTCTGATAACAGCTTCAATCTCCTTTATTGTTATTGGTCTGTTCAAATTTTCTATGTCTTCATGGTTCAGTTTTGGGAGCTTGTGTGTGTCCAGAAATTTATCCATTTCCTCCAGATTTTCAAATTTGTTGGCATATAGTTGTTTATAGTAGTCTCGAATGATTCCTTGTATTTCAGATGAATCAGTTGTAATATCGCCTTTTTCATTTCTAATTTTGGTTATTTGAGTCATCTCTCTTCTTTTTTTTGTTAGCCATGCTAATGGTTTGTCGATTTTATATATCTTTTCAAAAAACCAACTTTTTGATTCGTTGATCTTTTGAATTGTTTTTTGGTTTTCAATTTCATTCAGTTCTGCTCTGATCTTAATGATTTCTTTCTGTCTGCTAACTTTAGGTTTGGATTGTTCTTGTTTTTCTAGTTCTTTAAGGTGAAGTGTTAGGTTGTTCACTTGCCATCTTTCCATTCTTCTGAAGTGAGCGTTTAATGCAATAAATTTCCCCCTCAATACTGCTTTTGCAGTATACCACAGGTTTTGGTATGATGTATCATTGTTTTCATTAGTTTCAATAAATTTTTTGATTTCCTGCTTGATTTCTTCTTGGACCCATATGTCATTAAGTAGAATGCTGTTTAATTTCCATGTGTTTGTATAGTTTCCAGAGTTTCGTTTGTTATTAATTTCTAGTTTTAATCCATTGTGGTCTGAGAAGATACATGGGATAATTCCAATTTTTTTGAATTTATTGAGACTTGATTTGTGACCTAATATGTGATCTATCCTGGAGAATGATCCATGTGCTAATGAGAAGAATGAATATTCTGAGGTTGTTGGGTGGAATGTTCTGTAGATATCTGCCAATTCCAATTGGTCTAGAGTCTTGTTTAGATCTTGTGTTTCTCTACTGAATCTTTGCCTAGATGATCTGTCTAATATTGACAGTGGGGTGTTCAGGTCCCCTGCTATTATGGTATTAGTGTCTATTTCCTTCTTTAGGTCTAATAGCGTTTGTTTTATAAATCTGGCTGCTCCAACATTGGGTGCGTACATATTTATGATTGTTATGTCTTCTTGATGGATCAGTCCTTTTATCATTAAGTAGTGTCCCTCATTGTCTCTTTTTATGGTTTTTAGTTTAAAGTCTATTTTTTCAGATATAAGAATAGCTACTCCAGCTCGTTTTTCTTTTCTGTTTGCATGGTAAATCTTTTTCCATCCTTTCACTCTTAGTCTGTGTGAATCTTTAAGGGTGAGGTGGGTCTCTTGTAGGCAGCATATAGTTGGGTCCTCCTTTTTGATCCAGTCTGCCAGTCTGTGTCTTTTGATTGGGGAATTTAAGCCTTTTACATTAAGAGTTGTTATTGAAAGGTGTTGATTTATTCCTAGCATTTTATTGGTTGTTTGGTTGTCTTAGGTGTCTTTTGTTCCTTGCTTTCTGATTTACTGTTTGGTTTCTGTGTTTGTTGGTTCCTTAGGTTGTAGATAGCGTTTTTGTTTGCTTGTTTTCTCTTCATGAATGCCATTTTTATTACACTAGTGGGTATTGATTTTTCTTGGGTTTTTATGGCAGTGGTAGTTATTTTTCAGGAACCAAACCCAGTACTCCCTTGAGGATTTCTTGTAAGGGTGGTCGTGTGGTAGTGAACTCCCGCAGTTTTTGTTTGTCTGAGAAATATACTATTTGCCCCTCATTTCGGCAGGATAGCCTTGCAGGGTAGAGTATTCTTGGCTGCCTATCTTTGTCTTTTAGTATTTTGAAAATATCATCCCATTCCTTTCTAGCTTTTAGGGTTTGTGATGAAAAGTCTGATGTCAACCTGATTGGGGCTCCCTTATAGGTGATTTGACGCTTCTCTCTTGCAGCTTTTAAGATTCTCTCTTTGTCTCTGAGTTTTGCCAATTTGACTATGACATGTCTTGGAGAAGGCCTTTTTGGGTTGAATACGTTTGGAGATCGTTGAGCTTCCTGGATCTGAAGATCTGTGATTTTTCCTATACCTGGGAAGTTTTCTGCCACTATTTTGTTGAATATGTTTTCAATGGAATCTCCATTTTCCTCCCCTTCTGGAATACCCATGACTCGGATATTTGAGCGCTTGAGGTTGTCTGATATCTCTCTCAGATTTTCTTCCATGTCCTTGATTCTTTTTTCTTTCTTTTTGTCTGCTTGTGTTATTTCAAACAGCCCATCTTCAAGTTCAGAGTTTCTCTCTTCAACTTCGACAAGCCTGCTGGTTAAACTCTCCGTTGTGTTTTTTATTTCGCTGAATAACTTCTTCAGTTCAGCAAGTTCTGCTACATTTTTTTTCAGGACATTGATTTCTTTGTACATTTCCTCTTTCAGATCCTGTATACTTTTCTTCATTTTATCATGATGTCTAGCTGTGTTTTCTTGTATCTCATTCAGTTTCCTTAGAATTATCACTCGAAATTCCTTGTCAGTCATTTCAAGGGCTTCTTTTCTATAGGATCTAGAGTTTGAGATTTGTTAACTTTTGGTGGTGTACTTTCTTGATTTTTTGTATTTCTGGTATCTTTTTTTTGATGTTTATTCATTGTGGCAGGGGGTTTCACCGTCCACTGGTTTGAGACTAATGAATAACTAGGATGTTGCTGTGGTTGCCAATTTCGTATGGCTAGCTCTGTGGCTGCTCAGTTGGCCTCTAGTGCCTTGTGTGTGTGGTTGCCTCAGGTCTTGGGCTTCTCTGGGGAGCCACCTTTCTGGTCAGCTTGGACTCTGCTGGGCTGGTGGATCACGTACCACAGGGTGTGTGATCGCTGTTGAGCTTTCACTTCCTGTGCAGGACTTCTCCCTGTTCTGTGTGCTCTGCCCCAGGCTGTTGGATCGTGCAGTGGCGACCCCACAGGGTGTGTGGTTTCTGTCGAGTCTCCGCTTCCCTGGCCGCACGTCTCCCCCCTCTGTGCGCACTGTGCTGGGCTGGGGCGTGTCTTCTGCACCCCTCGTCAATCAGCTGGGCCTTCAAGACCCTGCTCGGCACCGCCTCGCCCAGGAAGTCTACCAGGTTTCTGCTAGGCTCAGATGACCGGTTGCTCTGGGTGCCTTTGTAGCACAGTGTAGATCTTTCTCGGGACTTGTTCACCTTTGTATCCCCCCGGTATAAACCGAGTCTAGCGCCCGCCTGCAGCCAGCTCTCCGGTAGGTTCAAGCGGACCTGGGAACTCTCCTACCACACTATTCCCAACCAGAAATTCGTTAGGCTTTTTTCCAAACTGGTGGCCGCAGAGATGGTATCTGCCTCCCAGTAACAGGAAGTTTACCGGGGCTGGATTCCAGGGTGTGGTGGAGTGACAGTCGGCCCGCCCGTACTTCCTTGCCCTCCCGACACTGGCCTGGGGACGCCCCACGCCACCTGCCCGCCAGAGAACCGCGGATGGAGTGGGAGGGGAGGCCGGCCCGCATTCTCCGGAAAGCCCCGCACCGGGCCAAGCAAGTGGGAAGGCTCAGTGATGGCCGAGCCGGGCGGAGCTGCCAGCACCTGGGAAAATGGAGGCAGCCCTGGGGCGGTGAGTGGCCTGGTGATGCAGGCGGGAGCCGGGTGGGCATCAGCCCCCCAAACAGGGCTGGTCCAGGGGTCATTCACAGGGTTGTGCCAGGTCGGGCGCTCACTCTCTGCCTCTGGTTTGCCGCCTTCCCCCTTCTTGGCCGCTGCCGCCTTGGGCTGTTCAGTCGCGGCGCGGTTCAGGCGCTCCCAGGAATCTTCTTTAATGCCGGCCTGAAACCTCGAATCCTGAATAGGGCAGCTGACCACCTTCAGTGCGGCCCCGGCCTCTGGGATCCTGGCTGCATCCACAGCAGCCCTGGCGCCATGTTCCCTGTTTCGAGATTGGCTTTTGCAGCTAAGAAACAGTTCTTTTCCTGCTCCACACTTCAAAGCTGTTGCCTGTAAATGAGGCAGCCTCTCCTGCCGGGGGCAAAGTGGCGGTCACCCTCCACGACCGGCCACCAGCAGCGGTCCTCCCTTAAGAGATGGCAAGAGGAAGGTCCACAAGTTTCCTGGCTGCCTGAGGCCCAGTGGCCGCCTTTTCCACCTCAGCTACTCCGCGCCAACTGCCACAGCCACCGCCATCTTGAAACTATTGCTTTCTTTTTAAGCATTCTTGTAGGCTTATAGATTTTCACAGTATCAATGTCCGTTACAAACAGTATACTTTTTTTTTCTCAAATTGTCACATCTTTGGCAGGTGGAGCTCCCACAAGCTGGATTTTATACCATTTGATATGAACCCATTAATCTGTGAATGCTTCTTTGCGCATCGTCCTGTGCCCACACTGCCCCAAACCAGAAATTAGATGTTTTTAAAAAAAATCCTGACTCTCTTTAGAGGGCAATGACATTAAAAACCAAACACACGAGGGTTGTGGACGCTCCCAAGGTGGGCTTCTTTCTGGGCAATTGCAGTAGAAAATAAATAACATGTTTTTTAAACTACTGGGTAATATTGATTTTTTAATATTATATTATTTTCACTTAAATTCATTTTGTCACTGGAATTTCATAAAAATCTTCAGTCTTAATAATATTAACATAATTTCTTATTTGTCTTATAAAGAAACATAAAAGAAATAATTTTGAAATAACAATACCAGTGTTGCTACTAAAATTTATTTGCAGTTTTTGTGTACAGAAAATTTGCCACTAAGAATATATCCTTACTTCATTTTCCTCCATCCTCTATAGGTAAGAATTTTTACTAAATATTTGTTTATACTACCAATGAATAAAGGAATCACTGAAAAAAGTGATGTTCCAAAATATTTCATTTTGTAATTATAAGAAAATATATATGTATTTTCTTATCACTCCATTTTCTTACATAAACAGTAGCATAACTGTTTATGTAAGAAAGAACAGTTTATGTAATAAAGAACATATCTGTTCTGCCTCTTGCATTTTTAAAGTACTATGCCTTCAAGTTCCCTCCATTTTCCATCTTAGTACAGAACAATCTGTTTCATCTTTTATTTTTTATTTTTTTATGGGCTGCGTGCTACTACATTCTGAAAATGTATAATACTTTACTCAGCCAAATACCCTATTGCTGTCACTTGGGTGGTTTCCAGCTTTTGGCTATTACCAACAATGTCACAATGAATAACCTTCTCCATATATCATTTTGTACCTGTACAGGGGTAACTACAGGCAAGATTCTTAGCAATGAGATTTCTGACTCAAGGGGTGAAGTCCTGTAATTTTGATAAATCTTACTAAATCCCCCTTCTCCAAGGTTATTCAGGTTATATCAATTTCACACTTCCACCTACAACCTATGAGAGTGTCTATTTCCCGACAGTTTCACTAACAAAACATTCTGTTTTGTAGGTCTTCTCCCCAAACTGGTAAGTGTAAAATGCTATCTCAGTGTTAATTTGCATTTATCTTATTATAAATGAGGTTGATCATCTTTTCATTTGTTTAGGGCTACTCATATCTCTCTTTTTGTCTGTGTGTGAACTATCTGTGCTGATATATTTATTTATTTATTTTTTATCATCACTAGACTTCTTCACCTTGATTTCTGTGATGCTCTTTGTGTACTAGGGAAATTAGTCCTTCATCTGTGATATGAATTGGAAATATTTTTCCAAGTTTTGACTTAAGATGTTTGCTTTCATGCTGAATTAAAAAAATAAAATAAATTTATGTAGTTAAATTTACAACCTCTTTTTTCCCCCCCTACATTTCCAATTAATCTTAAAGTCACATAAACATACTTGATTACAATTCTAATATATGTTAATAAAATTTGGGAAAACAGGTTGTTTCATGGTTAATTTTTGCTTGACTTTTATCATCAATATTACTGCCTACATTCTGTGTTTTTTAAAAAGAGAATCATGCGCAAAAGTAACCCTGTAGCCAGGAAGAGTAAAGAATCAGAGGAGAGAGTTGTGTTCCACAAAAGGCGATACCAATCAGTCTAGACTCCTCATGGGAGAACCTAGAGGTTGTCTATAGAAGGGATGTCAAAATAAGAAAGAGGGTTTGAGATACAAGTCTGAAAACACTCTAACTTTAATCAAAATCTCCACTTCTCCTTTGATTTCTGTGATCTCATTGCCTCCTGGTTTCCTCATACTTCTCTTTCTAGTCTTTCTCAGACTAACATTCTTGCCTTTCTCCCTGAATAATCTCACCCCGTCCAAAGAGTCCTGAAATTCTCCCTCTAGTCCTAGATTAAAATTGTATTGTAGTCTAGTCTCATCTCTACACTTCCTTTCAGAGATCCAGACCTGGTTCTAGTTGCTTGCTGAGTGGCCCATCTGAATGTTCTTGGACACCTCAAACATAAGATGTAAGTAAACTGATTTTATTACTTTCCTGTGATACTTCCTATTTCTTATATATTTTTTCTTACTCAGGTTAATATTACCACTATCTGTCCCAGTCGCCCCAGTCCCAAACCTGGGAGACTGCTGAAATCCCTCATCTCCTGTCTCTGCGTTCTACAAATTCTTCTCCTCAGTTGTTCTCAAATCCTCCCTTGCCTCTAACATGCCCCAAACTTATCTGTTTCCTCTTCGTTCTCCACGCAACTCTTGTCACAGCATTGCCTTTCTTGCAATTCTCTTATGGCTTCCCTCTGCCTGTAGAATAAAGAACAAACACCTTCAGCTAATGCATGAATAACAGTAAGTGTGTACTCATTGAGAAGTTATTTTATGCCAGTCTATGTTCTTATTGCTTCACATGTATTATCACATATTATCTCATTTAGTTCTCACAATAGCCCTTAATGTAGGTACTATTATTATTATTTCCATTTACTTATGGAGGAACTGAGCAAATGGGCCTAGGTGCTATGGGCTGTGTATGACAGACTAAGATAAAAATACAGGCTGATGGTGAAGTTTTTTTTCTCCCTCCCTAATGGCCCCTTGCTGACTATTCTGGCTTCGTCTTCTGCTGTCTTGCTCTCATCAGAAGCTCCACCTGCATGGAACTGCCTTCTGAGCTTATCAAAGTCTCTCATGCCTCCGAGTCTTTGTGTGTTTGGGTCCCTGTGATCATCCTGGCTGCATCTCCTCTGATTCCCAGTAAACGCTCACTCATCTCTTGGTCTGTAAACCAGGTATTCCATCATCTTTCATCATCTCACTAGGTAGAGTCAATCCTGACTTCCAAAGAGTTTTTTGGTGTGTCCTTCTTATTTCTCTCTACTAGCATGGTACCATTATGTGTTTTTATTATTGCATTTGTAGCAATTCATTATGTACACATCTTTTCTAACAAACTCTAAGCTCTTTGAGGGCAAAAACTATGTCCCAGGAAGTATGCTAAATGCATGTTTATTGAATAAATAAATAAATAATAAATGCTGGCCATCAGACATGGGCTGCCTCTTCCCTCTCAACTTGCAATCCTGTAAATAAAACTTCCAATAGCACTTGGAAAATTCCAGTATTCCCTTTACTCCGCAGTCCTGTCCCAATCTCCGTACTTTATCTTTTCCCCAACATTGGTTATGACTTTGAAGAAATGGTGTATTTTTTTTTCTTTCTTTCCTTCCAAGTGAAGTAAATTAGTGAACCCTAGATTTTACTATTTATAAGACAATGGGGTTAATCTTGATAGGGTAAAAGAAAAAGCCAAACTATTCAAGCCCGAGGGCAATTCCCTCTCACAACAAAGTCACTTATAAATATAATTACTTTATTTACTTTATGTAGAAACACCTTTGGACATATCGTTCTACCCTTTAACCATGCCAAATAAATGAACCGGTTCTCCTTTAACTTTTCCCCATTCTGAGCATTCCTGTAGCCATCATAAAAAATGTATCCTTCAAATCTAATAAAATAACCTCCAAACTTTTTTTTTTTCACTAAAAAAATAATAATGAAAGGTTCTAACTTGTCTGCACAGGGTCCCAATGAGGTCAGTATGGGTGGCATCATTCCTGTCATGTTAGCAGTGGGCAGATGTAGCACAGAAACTAAGTAGCTTTGCCCAAGGCTGCAGGACAAGTCTGTGCCAGAGCTGAAATCAGATGGGAGGAAACCTGGCCCTTAGCCCTGGATTCAGACACTCGGTCGTGTTAACCTAGGAATGCTTTTTCCTTAGTTTCAAGCCCGACTGAAGATAAGAGGGTGGGAAAACAGCACAGCTATTAAAGAAAGTGTCTCTTCCCTGATTATCAGACCCTACATGACTAAGAAAGTTCTCTTGAGTTAAGCTTCAATGATAGGAGATGCACTTTTTCCTGAGGGACCGAAGTGGTCATCTCTGAGGTCACTAAAGGATCACCTCATATTTGGTCCTCCTAAAGCATATCTCTAAACTCAAGCTTTTCAGTTTGCCGTTGGGAATGTTTGAATTCGAAATGTCTTTAAAAGGGGGATCCATGGTTTTACCCTCTGTAAGAAAAATTGTCCTTGGCCACTCCCCAGGCCAGTGTTCCACCCAGCAGCTGTTCGTGCCTTCTTTCTCAGATATGAGAAAGGTGCCCGCGGCTCCCCTCTGTAGTTGTTCTGGGAACAGGGGCCCTGCAGCCTGCTGTGAAGGAAAGTGTTCTCAAGAAGCATTTTTTGGCAGCAAGCAGAATTTCCATAAAGCTCTTAAATATAATAAAATGTAATTAAAGTGCCATGTTGAGTTAGCTGCCTTTGAAGTTTCACACTTGCATAATAAACCAAGTTATAAACCAGGATTCGAATTGGAGATTTTATTTCTTTTTACAGATTAATTCTCATTAATTATCTACTTGACCCCTCCTGTTATAGAGAAGTAAGTACCTGGTGCACCATAATTTGTGCTGATAAAAGGCAGTAAAACATGAACTCACCACGGGAAATGGGATCTCACACACTGAATGTCACTTTGTAGCAAGAGAAAATTAGAGCCTGTGTTTAGAAATCACATTCTCACAGCCTCATATGACCTCAGAAATATGAGCATATTCTGCATTGTTTTGTCTTTTATATCATTGAGCATTTCAATTTTCATGTCAAGTGGTCCATCCTCTGATGAAAATAATGGCTCCTTACAAAGTAGATTCCTTGCTAACTAACCTAAGGTGCACAGATTTTAAAACCATAGATTCATCCAGGAAAGATCGTATGGGTCAGTTGTTCTGCACTGTGGTGAAGAAGTAAGGTTTTAGGGCTTTTACCCTATCATGTAGTTTTACAGATCATTAATAACCACATGGACAAAGAAGGCTTTTCACCAAGACCAGTAAGTATTCACTACCTCACCGCTTATTTCAAAAAGACTGATTACCTGTGACTCATACTCCATGAAAGCTCTTTGGGTAAACTCTCACTGTGTCTCAATGCTGGAGATTAATTTGCTTTGTGTGCAGGGACATTTATTGGTGTATACTGGCATGCCCATGTGTGTTTAAGCTGTCTACAAATAGTTTAGGTGTTCTTTCTTCCTGAGCTGTAGAGACCGAGGTGACTACAAGGACAGGAACACATCAGTGTAGTGAAAGGATTAGTAGGGGATTGCTCAGAGAACCAGAAATGAGAGATTGGTATAAAGAGGCAGTCGAAGAAGAGGTTTGAATTTAGCTAAACTGATGTTTACAAAGGGGGACAGAAGAAAGTATAATGGGTAATGAAATCCATGGGATTTTTATAGAGATATTTCCTGGCCTTTGGGAAATGGCTGGGCTTGACCAGGAACAAGAAAGACAGAAGAATCACACAAAAGGAGGACAGACAGATCATCAGTGTTGGAAGTTAAGCAGCAGAGTCAACCAGAGAATAGTTTGACCCAAGCAGCCTTTTACTTCGCACCTATGGAGAAATCCTACTATGCTAGGTATTAGGGATGAGGTGCCTTAACCATATTTAAGGACCTACCAAGTTCATCAGATGACATCTGCATCTTGAAGGCTGATGAGCAATATCTAGTCTGAGAAAAGCATGTGGTCACTGCAACAATTCAGGTTGTGTCAAGCAACTTGATGTATGCTGTTGAACGGATATTTGGAAGGATGGATTGTTAAGACTCTCTGGGTTGTAAATAATAGAAACTAACTCTAGCAAACTTAATCAAAAAAGAAAAAAATTACTATTATGATATAAGGGTGACACATTGGACCCAATGGCAAGCATCTTACAGCCAGGCTTCAAAAGGGACTGGAACCAGGGGCTGGGACCTTGGGGATATGGGAGGCACCTCTCTCTAATTCTTTTCTTGTTTATATTTGTCTTGCTCTATCTGTTGTTGTTGTTTTTTTTTTTTTTTTTTCTTTTTTTTTGGCACTCACACACCAGCTTTCTCTTCTTCCCAATGTGGTAAACAATTCTATTTCTCCTCAGAAAGCTCACTAGCCAACAGTCTGCAATTTTATATCTCCTTTGTCTAGGAGACCGGCATGACAGAAGTTCAAATCTAAATTCTCAGGAGAGAGTTTTTAATTGGCTCCGTTTGAATCAGGTGCTTACTGTTGACCAGTCAACAGTGTCTGAGAGTGGGTATATGGGGGATGAGGTGAGGTTAGAGTGAGATTATCACGTTTTGCAAATCAGTTGCATCCACTGTAAAAATGAGAATGCGATATAGGAGAGGAACAGTTCCCAGAAATCAGGGGCAGAGTAAGTTAGGTTGGTCAAACAAAACCCAAGCATCTACTACAGAAAAATAACATAGATAAAAGGATTTATGAGAGACAGACAAAGTAGACAAAACAAGAAGAGATGGTGATCACCTCTGGATAAAGCAAGTCGAGAAAATTCCAGACAGGGCTTGATAAAACTTGATAGCAAGCCCTTCAAGGCAAAGTTGTAAAGTTAGTTTTGTAACATTGTTACTTGAATCAGAGAGTTTATGCTTGTGCCACGTTTGTGGCGGTGGTGTGAATCAACAGCCCTAACCAAGATCATCAGTGGTACAGCAGGGTGCTGGAGACAGATGTGATGTTTTCATAGATGTCAGCCAGTGAAACCTGGTGTGTTCATCTCATCGAGGAAAGAGGGAGAGGTGGCAGTAAGGAGCAAAAGGATGAAGACCTCCCTTCTACCCCTACTTTCAGTGATTGCAGCATAATTTCTCAAAATATCACAAGAGCTAAGGTGAAGGAAAGCATCATGAAGACAGCCACGCTTACTGGGAAAGTGGGCCTGCTGTTTCTGACCACCGTGTATGTGGCCTGGCGGAGCCGAGTGTTTCACAGTGCTGTGTAGCTATGTAACTATTCCCCCACCAGTAACACCAGCTTACCCTGGGGTAGAAGCCTACAAACCAAAGTTCTCATAACGAGTTGTAAAAATTAGCAATGAAACAAATTTATGAGGTCATCTCTCTTTCCCTCTGCTGATCAAGAAAGAACCCTCCCCAGAATATTCCCTGGTTAATCTTGTCTGGTCATCCTTTGAATAGAAATAAAAAAAATGTTTTAGGGCTTTTTAAGATTATACTCAGGACTATGCACAGATTGCCTGTTTTGTGGTCTTGAATCCAACCATTTGCCTGGTTAAATTAAATTTCATATTTTCATTTATTCATAGTAATTGAATTTGTTATTGGCCATGAGCAAAACACAACTGGAGAATGATGGTGAGGGGATGGGGGAAGGAGAAAGGGAGTTGCTGCAGTTGTACACTTCAACAAATGACAGAAAATGGCAAGGAAGTTAGGGTATGCAAATGTTTCTCTCCAACTCTTTAGAGACCTTGGGAAGCTTGAGAGTGCATGCAGGTAACAGAGGGAGCCTCTGGACACATTTAATGTCTGACTCCCTGATCTCAGCCCGCCTTGCTGACAGGGATTATGTTATGTCAAGGATAAATGTTCTTAACTTTCCTCCAATGTATTAGGTGGACAGTGTATTAGTTAGGGTTCTTCAAAGAAGCAGAATGAATAGGAGATCCATCTATCTATCTATCTATCTATCTATCTATCTATCTATCTATCTATCTATCTATCTATCTATCTATCATCTATCTATCTACCTGTAGAGAGATTTATTAGAAGGTATTGGCTTATGCGGTTATGGAAGCTAAGAAATCCCATGATCTGCTGTCTGCAAGTTGAGTTGGAGACCCAAGAAAACCAGTTGTATTGTTCTAGTCTGCATCCAAAGACCTATGAAAAACTGATAGTGTAAGTTCTAGTCTAAGTCTGAAGGACTGAGAACTGGGGGCACTTGCTGATGGTGTACAGGGTTCCAAGGACAGGAGAAGACCAAAGTCTCATCTCAAGCAGACAGGGAGAATGAATTCTCCCTTCATCCATCTTTTTTGTTCTATTCAGACCCTCAATGGATTAAATGATGCCCACCCACACTGGGGAGGGCAAATTGCTTTACTTAGTCTACTAATTAAATGCTGTAGAAACATTCACAGATACACCTAGAAATAGTGTTTAACCAAATATCTGGGCACCCAATAGTCCAGTCAAATTGACACAAAATATTAACCATCATAGAAACCCTTTACTCCCAGCATACAAATCCCTCTCTTGTTTGCTGAACAAAAACTGAAAGTAGAAAAAGGAAGCTCCAGGAAACACAGTAAGGGAAACATATTCTGATTTTTTATATATCTTTGATCCCTTTTATAGATATCTCTGACAAGAATGGAGCATGGTTCTCATTCCTCCAGCTGGTGAGGACTCCAGGGCCAAAATGTCATTTTTTTACCTTCTCCTGAGTAAAAACTGGCCTCTGCTAACATCCATCTGAACTAATGTTTTATCCTTTGTCCCACACCCTGACACTCTTTCCTTTTTCCCCTATGCTTCATCCTTCATCTTGGGTTTTTTTTTGGGGGGGGGGGTTGGCCAGTAATGGGATCTGAACCTTTGACCTTGGTGTTAGCAACATCATGCTCTACCAACTGAGCTAATCAGCCAGACTCTCTTCTTGACCCAAGACAATCCTGATACATTTTTGAAAACAAGCCACAAAACATTAGGAAACAAGAAATAGATGAGCAGAAGGGGAAAAAAATTATAGTAAGGAGGAAAATAAAAAATAAAAAACCAGGAATTTAAGCCACTTCTCTCACATCAGTTGACTGACCCATCCCCACAAGTAGAACAAGTTGTACATGAATGTCCCAATGTGCATTGACTGCCTCTATGTAGTCACTTCATTTAGGTAAGGAAAGACCCCCCCCCCCCCACTTGTTTTCAGTTATTCACCTGGAAGAAAGCTAAGGCTAAGCTAGTATACCTCTGCCAAAAGGCTTCTCCAGGCATTAATATACAAAACTGCTTGGTTCCTTGGTCTAGCCTGGGGTACAGTGGCTTCCTAGAGGTGTGAGAAACTGAAGAGTCATGAAGAAATATGCATAGAAGCCTCTTCCGGACTGCCAAATGTCCACTTTCCCCTTTCGAAAGAGGTGGCTATGTTTTTCTGAAACTTTTTTGGTCTAGTAATTTTCACAGCCCACAGAATATGGCCAAAAGACTCTCTGGTAGGTGTCTGAGACAAAGGCAGCAGAACTGTTTTTTACTGATGTGGTAGAGTATATTACTTACATGCTACAGGAAAATAAAGCCCAGACTCACAAAGAAGGGTAGGATTAGAGGCAAAATGATATTTACCTACTTCTCCCACCCAGAAAGGCTCTGGACCAACAGGTAATTATAGAAGGAAGCTCTTCTCGCATTTGCAAATAGGGGTACTGGGGAAGCCAGGGGCAGACCAGGAGAAGCTCCCATGGCAACAGCATGCACACTTGGCTGCATGGGTCTAGAGTTAAAGAACACTCAGGTGTCTGTAGTCTACTGTGGCCTGCAGGAATCAGCAGTCAGCACAGTGCAAGGTTTTGAGATTGGCAAGCCTGTGCTGTAGCCCAGCTCCACCTAGGATGCAGCTGGTCAGCCCTCCGGTGCTGAAGAGAGAACAGCAAGGCTCCTGGAGAGAATGCAGGACAAGGGAAGCAGCAATGGATTGCGGGGGAGAGAAGAGGAAGTGCCTCTTTCCACTTTGCTTGGGTAACAGACATTCCCTGAGGCTCAGAAAGCATGGGGCTTAGTCACATCTATATACTAATGACACCGAGGTGAGCCCCATCTTAGGAAAAGAGCAATCTGCTTTGTGAGTGCAAGGGAAAAGTAGGCATACTCAAGTCATTGATTTATGTGAGGGAGGGAGTGAAGCCAGTTGCAGTTTAGTCTTGATAAATGTGTTAGAGAACTTTCCAGCATCTTTGGTTCAGCAAACCCCAAAATAGATGTCACCAAGGAACCTCTGTATTTGCCTTTATTTAATTTATTACTTTATTTTTTTGCTATTTTTCCTTTAAAATTTTTTTTTTATTATAACATAGTAGATTGTACATATCTGTGGGGTACAGAGTTGAATATCAATACTTGTGTGCAATATGTGATGCTCAAATTAGGATAATTAGTATATTGTTTTTATTTTTCATTTTTTTATTTTTTGACTTTTGTTTGTTTGATTTTTTTTTTAAATTTTATTTTGTCGATATACAATGTGGTTGATTATTGTGGCCCATTACCGAAACCTCCCTCCCTCCTCCCTCTCCCCCCTCCCACCCAACAATGTCCTTTCTGTTTGCTTGTTGTATCAATTTCAAGGAATTGTAATTGTTGTGTCTTCTATATTCAATATTATGCAATGTAATTATTTTTCATGGCTCTTTTTACCAATTCCTCCCTTACCCCCCTTACCCTCCCCCTTTTCCACCTCCAGTAACCTCAGTTCTGTTCTCTCCTTTTGAAAGTTCAATGTATTATTGTGATTGTTGCATCTTTCTCTCTTTCTTATTTATTTATTTATTTATTTATTTATTTATTTATTTATTTATTTATTTATAAGCTCTCACGTATGAGTGAGGACATGCAGTATTTCTCTTTCTGTGCCTGGCTTATTTCCCTTAACATAATTTTCTCTAAGGTCATCCATGTTGCTGTGAATGGCAGCATTTCATTCTTTTTTATGGCAAAATAGTATTCCATTGTGTATATACACTACATTTTCTTTATCCAGTCATTTGATGATAGACATTTTGGTTGGCTCCAATTCTTGTATTTGCCTTATTTTAAATCCCCAAGTATTTTTAGGACAATGGAATCCATATGCTTCTGTTTCATTTACACTTAACTCATGAAAGTGATACTCAGTGAGAGCCAGCTGATGTCCATAGACTCTTCTGTTATCATTTTATGAGCATTTTGAGGCATTTGCATTCAGAATCTGGGAGCCAGCTAAACTGGATCTGAACAGGACTCAGTTTGGCTTGAAATTTAAAACTCTTGAGGCTCTGCTGGATATTATTCTTGGCAAAATATCTTCTCCCATCCCAGATCCACAGCCAAGAAGTTTGCTGTATCAAGCCCACTCCCGGAAGGGATAAGAGAAGTGTGTCAGAACACTTAATTGGAGCAACAAACCCAAGAAATATGTCTCAAACACATGAAATGCCCAAAGGAAAAATTTCATTTTAAAGTTAGTCTTCACTAGCTTTCCAAAGTGGGGCATAAAATAGAAACTAAAAGAGCAAACATCAAACTGAATCAAGGCAGGAAGGGCTTGATAACAAATCATGATTTGTTATGACATAAAACTCAGGTTTCATTGTTCATGTAGATTCCATCAAATGCTTTATAATTTTTATTGAAATAATCAAATAAGGAGGTTTTAAGGTCGACGTAAGCAATGAAAAACTGAGAAGAGTGTCATTATGAAGCCAAAGCAATAAAGAATTTTTTAAAGATCCAGTATGGATTGGAATGGATAGAGGGAAACAGAGATTCATTGGTGACTCAATGCATGCTGAGCAAGGAATGGGCCCTTCCCTTCCAGAACTCTTTGAGAAGTGAAAGAGACAATGGTCAGCATGATAGCCTTGGTCCCTGCTCACAAGGAGCTCACAGTTTAATGTGGGAGACAGACAAGTTAAATCAACCATCATGGAGTAATATCTGATGATAAATCATGACTCGTGCATGGAAGAAAAGAAGATAACATGACAGTGAGTAAGAGGAAAGTTCATCTAGTGTGGGGGATCTGGGATGGCCTCTCTAAAGAAGGGACTTTTTTTTTTTTTTAAGGTGACTGGTAAGGGGATCTTAACCCTTGGCTTGGTGTTGTCAGCACCACACTCTCCCAAGTGATCCATGGGCCGGCCCTAAGAAGGGACATTTTTAAAGGATGTATGAAGAATGAGTAAGGATGAGATGAAAAATAGGCTAGTTTCTTGGCAAAGGATACAATAGGCACAAAGGCCTTGAATTGGAAGTTGGTCAAAGAAGGCAGCTGGGAGTTGGAGACGATGCTGGCCTTATCATCCGTTCAAAGCTGGTGTGCTGTGTTAGTCTGTGCTGGACTCAGTTTCCCCAAATTACATTAGTCAGTAGACTATGTTATCCTTATTTTGTCTGGGTTTCCCCTCGAAGCCCCGTGTCTTTGCTGTTCAAGATTGTGTTTATCTATTTTTTCTTTTGCACCTGCTCCAACCATAGGTCTCAGGTCACTTCATTGTCTTGGGCAGTGGTTCTCAGAGTGTGGTGGTCTCTGGATCAGCAGTATCAGCATCATCTAGAATTTGTGAGAAAGGAAAAGGGAACGGGAGGGAAGTTTCTGGCATTTGAAAGCATTGGCTACATTATTCTCTTGTTAAACATAGACAATCTCACAGAACACCAATCCCAGACAAGGTTACTCTAAACCATGATAAATGAGACAAAGCAAGGCCACTTCACAATTTTATCTAAACATAGATAAAAACAAGGTTACTGTGCAGCCCACAAATGACCAAATACCACCTCTCTTGGCCAAAATAAGTGGCTGCTACATCTTTACCAAGTATAATTTATTCTCTTGCTAAGTCTCCCCTCCCTACAGATAAAATTCATTGAGACACCCCCAGGAACAGGGAAAAAACAAATAAGAACAGGTGACTGTATACCACAGCCCCTCCCACCCAGGAGGCCTATCAATACCTTGTCTGTCTCAAAGCAGGACTTGGCACTTCTTTGTAACCTTAAAAAGCAAATTCAACCCTACAATGATGAAGATATTTTAGGTAGAATAATGAGAAGAAGGTTCAATTTTATACTACATGGAAAAACTCAAGAGTCCTGTCTAGACGTCTCTAATTTCCTCATATTATTGCTTCAATTGACAAACCTTATTTTCCTCACAACATTTTCCCCATTTATCTCCCAATTCTCTGTCTCCACCCCATTCTCCTTTCAAGAATGTATATCTCCTTCCAATCGCCCTTCCATGCCGAGACACACACATACACACAAACACACGCATGCACATCCCTTCCCCTGTATCTTTCCCTTGTCTAATACAAAGACCATTAGCCCCTTCTCAATTTTTCCAAATTAGTGGCATCATCACACCCGTAAACTCCCTCCCTGCCTCTCCATCTCTCGACATTTACCCTCCTCAATGCAGTAGAGGATTCTAACCTGACACCAACGTGTGTGTGTGACAGAGAGAGACAGACAAACAGGCAAATACAAGCAAATACAGTAAGTGCCAATATAACAGACAGACACAGGATAACACGAGAATGAAAGCAAGTAAGAGTGGCTTCTCACCCTAATCCCAGAAGAAGGATCAAGTTATATTAATGGTTCTAACATTTGAGGATGTCTGGAGACATTTTTAGAGAGGGGGTGTGGTGTGCAACTAACATTTAGTAAGCAGAGACCAGCGTTGCTGCCAAACTTATTACAATGCACAGAAAAGACTTCACAACAAAGAATTTTCTGACTCCAGATGTCGATAGTGGTGAGCTTGAGCAATTCTGAGTTATAAATTCCAGAGAAAGTGACAGGTAATCTTAGTTTTGAAGAAAGATTAGGAATTTCCAAGCAAATAAACAGATGAAGAAACTTCCAGCAGAAAAAAACTGTATGGCAGAATTTTAGATCACTTTGTCAAGAGTGTGTGAACTGTTTCAAACATTTAGAGGGAGTTAATCTTTAGTTAGCATGTAGAAAATCACTAAAAAACCGGATAATTTACAAAATCATTTTCATTTTAAGCCTGCCAGAGAGCTGGGATTGCAAAGTCATGTGACAAACTAAAACCCAAAAGAGAACAAATCCCTCCTAGGAGAGATGGGAATCATGGCTATTTTCATCTTTGGTAGAACAGAGAGAAAAAAAAACAGTCAGAGATGTGGGTAGGAAAAAAACTTGTAATGAATTTTTAGAGGTTGAGTGTGGGCTGAGTATCAGAAATTAGGATCCCTAGAATTGCAGACAAAAGTGGAGTCTGCACCCACCCTACGAGCTCTTTTACAAAAGTCTTCACAATCTCCTCACAAGAAAGATTGTGATCAGGGCAGACTGCAGAAGTGCAAACACACTGGTCCTGCTGCACTTTGAGAGTGAAGCAGAACTGAGAGAAGCTCTCTCATACTCTAGGCCTTACAATGAGTGTGAGGCAAGGATGGCCTCCCACTGGGGAAAGGGTGGAGAAGCAGAGCAAGACCCAGTCTCAGGCACCGGCACACCAGGCCGCCTCTGTTCTGAAGGAATAGCAAGAGCACTCAGGGACTACAACTATTAAGAAGGAACGACAGCCAAGCCGGGGCTGCTAGAGCTCAGGAGAAGAGGAGGAGAGACTATGGAGTGCTTGAAGGCAGGAGAAGCCACAGTGAGAAAAAGAAAGGACTACTTCTACCATCTTGAATCCTGGCCACTTCAAGTCTGGAGCTGCTGAGAACACAAAGCAGGAGCTGGCAGAAGCCGCAGCTGTGCCCTTCGGCTGAAATTGCTTAGAGGCAGCAGGAGAGAAGAGAGCCTTGGTGGCCCTCAAGCCAGCAAGACTATTAACAGGATTCCCGTGGACCCACATAGGAGCAAGGAGCCACAACAACTGAAAAAAGGAGCCATTCAGAGGCCAGTGAGTCATTGCAAGGGACTGGCACATGGTCTGTCCCATGGGAAGTGTTTGGAACATGGGTGATGGGGGAGACGGGCCCACCCGGGGAACACTGGGACACAGCAAGGACAGCTGATCTGCCCCTCAATCAGCACAGGCCCACTCAGAGGAGACTGGTCAGGAATATCGGACTGCAGGGGGTGCAGTTTGCTGAAAAGACTCAGGCCCAGACAACAGAGTTTCCACACAACCCAGGTGTATGTGACCTCACAAGACCCTGAAATGCTTATAAGTTCAACAATTATGCTGAACAGAAAGCCTTCCCCAGAGAACCAGCAGTAAAGCAGCAATTTAGCTCAATCACAGAGCTCAAGTGCTGGTCCCCACAGGAAGTGCCCTCATTTTAGGAGTAACCAAGGGACAACAAATGAGTTCCAGTGCAGTGTTTAAGTGATGGGAATAATGAATAATCCAACACAGAACTGAAAGAAAAAAACAAAAAACCCACAGATCAGAGACAAAGTATTGATATCAACCAGTAAAGGTCTAAAACCACTAAAGAACATCAGTAAAACCTAGAAGGACCAGAAGCTCCCCAGGCTCCCAAGCTGGGATAGGGGAAGGGCCAAGGATCTCAGCCCTGTCCCCCCCCCCCCCGCCCACAGCATCCATATTCAGCCCAGTGATGACCACTGAACAGCCACCAGAAGTC
Source organism: Cynocephalus volans (assembly GCF_027409185.1). Taxonomy (NCBI): domain Eukaryota; kingdom Metazoa; phylum Chordata; class Mammalia; order Dermoptera; family Cynocephalidae; genus Cynocephalus; species Cynocephalus volans. Next base: position 58,000,123 of record NC_084461.1, on the reverse strand, counting down.
CCCCAGGCTCCTGAGCTGTGGCAGTAAGGGGCTAAAGGCCTCAGCTACCCCCATCCCCAAAGTACACGTCCAGCCCAGACGCAACTGAGCTGCTGCTGGAAGCCCCCTGGGCTCCCTTGCTGGAATGAGGGGAGTGCCACGGGCCTCAACCACGACCCCCTCTTTCTTCCTCCTCCCCTCTCTCTCCTTCCCATTCCCCTCCCCCCTCCTCCCCAACTGCTCCATAACAACACCTTAGAATGTAAAATAAATAAATAAATAAATAAATAAATCTAAAAACAAATAAATAAATATGTTAGCGTATGTAGAGGAAAAGGTAACCCTTATGGGTGAAGAAATAGGCAATTTTAGCAAAGAGATGGTAACAATTAAAGATATAAATGGAAATTTTAGAAATGAGAAAGATATCAGAGATAATTTCTCGAATGGAGTACTCAGTAAACTGAACTAGATAATCTGAAGAATCAGTAAACATGAAGACTGGTCAATAGCAATTAAAAAACTGAAATACAAAAGAGAAAATGATAACAAATGAAACAGAACAGCCTAGATGTTTGAGACAATATCAAACAATCTGATAAACTTTCCATCAGAGTTCCAGAGGAAAAATGAAAGAAAATAGAAAAAATATTTTGAGATAACAGCTGAGAATTTTCTAAAATTAATAAAATATATTAAACCCTTGATTCAAGAAGCTCATCGAACTCCATGCATAATATAAAAAAGAAAACAAACCTAGACACATCATAGTTAAACTTTTGTTTTGTTTTTGTTTTTATTTACTTACTCATTTAAAAAAAATTAATTGAATTTATTTTTGCAGGGTACAGAGTGCTGTTTCAATACATGTATATACTGCACAATGATTCACCTGGGGTAGACAGCATAGTTTGTATCTGTTAGTCCACCCCTTCTTTCCCCACCCTTCCCCTCCCCTCCTCACCTCTGGTAACCATTATCCTACTCTCTACTTCTATGAGGGACCATTTGGTATTTGTCTTTCTGTGCTTGACTTATTTTAATTTCTTGCCATTTATTTTTAGTATTCCTCATAAGTTTTTGTGTTATGGTTACCATGAGGCTTACAACATACATGTTATACTTATAACAGATTATTTTAAACTAATAACAACTTAACTTTGTTATCTAAGAAAAAAGAAAGAACTAAAGCCAACTCTACACTTTGGAGCCCCCCCTACTTTTTGACATTTTGCTGTTTCAAGTTACATCTTTTAATACTGCCTATCTCTTATACGGTTGTTGTATTTGTTGTTGTCTTAGTCTTCATACTAAGGATGCAGTTTGTTCCCCCCCTCTTAAGATATTGAAGTATTCTGAGTTGTCTGTGAACTTACTTTACTAATGAATTATGTACCTTCAAATATTTTCTTGCTGCTCTTTAGCATCATCTTCTTTCAGATTGAAGAACTCCCTTTAGCATTTCTTATAAGGCAGGTCTATTATCGTTGGTGAATTTCTTTAGCTTTTGATTGTCTGGGAAAGATTTTATTTCTCCTTTATATTTGAAGGTTTGTTTTGCTGGATAGAGAATTCTTGGCTGAGTCTTTTTCCTTCAGCACCCTGAATATATCATCTCAGTCTCCTGTGGCTTGTGGAGTTTCTACTGAGAATCTGCTGAGAGACATATTTGAGCTCTGTTGAATATTATGTTTCTTTTCTCTTGCTGCTTTCAGTATCCTTTCTTTGTCTTTGGTTTTTGATAATTTGATTGTGATGTGCCTTGGAGTGCTCCTCCTTGGATTGAATTTGATTGTTGACTTCTAAGCCTCCTGTACCTGGATGCTGATATCTTTTTCCATACTTGGGAAGTTTTCAGCCATTCTTTTCTTGAATATGCTTTCTACATCTCTTCCTTTTTCTTCTCCATTGTGTATGTCAGTTATGTGGAGGTTATTTCACTTGAGGGATTCCCATATTTGCTGTATCTCTGCTTCAGTTTTCCTTATTCTTTTTTCTTTGTGCTCCTCTGATTTGACAACTTAATGTGTTTTATCTTTGAGCTCACTGATTCTTTCTTCAGTTTGATTAAGTCTACTGTTGGAGCTTTCTATTGAGTTTCAGTTCAGATAATGTATTCTTTATTTCCACAACTTCTATTTTTTCTAATTGATTCAATTCCTTGTTCAAGTTTCTCATTCTGCTCCTGGATTGTTTTCCAGATATCACTTAATTTTCTATTTGTTTTTTTTTGTGACTCCCTGAACATTTTTAAGAAGGTTATTCTGAATTCTTTGTCAGACATTTCATAAATCCACTGTTCTGGGTCCATTGCTGGTGCTTGGTTTGTTTCTTTTGTTGGTGTCATCTTTCTCTGTTCTTTCTTGATCATAGTGTCTTTATGTTGATGCCTGGACATTTGAGGACTCTGCTCCCTCTTCTAGATTTCATAGGTGTTCTTTGGTGGTGTTAGACCTTTACTGGTTAATATCAGAGCTTTCTCTCTCATTTGTGGTTTTTGATTCTTTGTCTTTCAGTTCTGTCTTGGATTATTATTTACAACCACCACTTAAACTCTGCAGTGGAACTAATTTGTTGTCCTTTGGTCAATTCCAAAATTGGGGGATCTTCTTGTGGGAACCAGCACTTGAGCTCTGTGGTTGAGCTAAGTTGCTGATTTGCTACTAATTTTCCAGGGAAAGCCTTTTGTGTGGCTCAGGTTTTAATTGTTGGCTTTTAATCACTTCTGGGTCTTTTGAAGTCAGCTACACCTGGGCTGTATGGAAATTCTGGCCCAGGACTGACTCCTTGCAGCAAACTGCATCCTTTCCATTTTTATCACCCTGATCAGTCTCTGCTGAATGGGCCTGTGATGATCAGAAGGCAGATCAGCTGTCCATGCTGTGCCCCAATATTTCCCTGGTGGGCAGTCCTTCCACCTCCCCCAGTCCCTGCACTCCAAACACTTCCCATGGGGCAGGCCATGCACTTATCCTTTGGAATGACTCACTGGCCTCTGGGTGGCTCCTTCTTCAGTTGTCTGTGGCCCTTTGCTCCTATGTGGGTCCATGGGAACCCTATCGGTGGTCTCACTGACCTGGGGGCTGGCATGGTGGGCTCCAAGGCCCTCTTTTCCCTGCAGAGTCCAAGCAACTTCATACAAAGGGCACAGCTGCGACGTTTTCAGCTTTTTCTCTGTGTGCTGTAGCTTCTTCCCATCCCCTCATGAACTCTGCAGATCTCTCCTCCTCTTCCCCTGAGCTCCAGTGGTCCCAGGTTGACAGTCTTTGCTTTTTAATAGTTGTAAATTGATTGGTTGTGGGAGTTAGTGATGCTGAGAACCATCTATTCTATCATCTTCGATTCCCCACAGTTAAACTGTTAAAAACCAAATGTAAAGAAAAAATTGAAAGCAGTACCTATATACATGTCTAATAATGGTATTGCACTTTTTTTTTTTGGCCAAGCCTTCTGAATTTTGGTTAAATTTAATTCAAAATCATCTGGAAATCTTTAATCAATATATTCAACAAACATAGTATCAAATGTTTTCAATGAAGCAAAGACATGAAATTTATCACTACAAAATAGGGAATCTAAATTTATTAAACATTGAGAATTAAAACAATGTCCAAGATTTAGTTTTAAAATTCTACAACTGCATTTTTTATCTCAACTTTGGGGAAGGCTCTTTTTTTGGAACTTCTATTTGTAATTGTATAAATTTATATCTTCTATTGCAACAGAAAAAAGTAGGAAAGCTAGGGGGCTGTCTTGTTAGCTCAGTTGGTTGGAGCAAGGTGTTATAACACCCAGGTCAGGGGTTGAGATCGCCATAGTCTAAAGGCTTTTTTTCAAAAAGCAGAATTGGGCTGCTCTATAATAGAAGTTCATGGTCTACAGTGCATTAGACAATTGACACATTTGCTCATACCTTCCATGTTTGGGGAATTTTTTAATTTTTGAGTCCATATGCCTAGAGGCACTTTGAAACTTTTATTTGGAAGTCAGTGAAACAGCATGAGCCACAGAAAGCCTTTTGGCAATTGTACTGGATGCAGTTTATGTGTTCTCCTAGATTCACTCAGTGTTATGGTAAGATAAAAAAATATATTTGGTCTTTGCTCCTAGTTCTTGGCAAAAATCTTCAAAAACCCTTGGAATTTCCTGAGAAATAGGTGGGTCTTTTGCTATTCATGATGAGCCCCCAAGGACCACACTGGAGTTTATGCTAATGAGATGACTCATGGGGTGAGGGGGGGGCCTAGATAGCTTCAGAATGGGGACTTGTTGCTAGAAAAACAAATGACATGATTAGAAGGTTGAAACTTTCAGTCCCAACTCCAGACTTCTGCAGAAATTGAGTTCAATTACACGGCCCATGATTTCATCAATCATGCCTACATAATAAAACCTAAATAAAAATTCTGGACAATGAGGCTTGGAGGTCTTCCTGGTTGAGGAACATATCAATGAACTGGGAGGGTGGCACATCCTGACTCCACAAGGAGTCCAGCCTAGCCTCCATTGCCCCCACCTCGGTGAGTTCTGCAGCAGCTCCAGGACCGAGGTCCAAACCTAGCAGACCATTGAAAACTCTGGCTTCCTCAGTGATTACCTGGACGGTCCAGGTAGCAAAACCCCAGAAGCTCATGGAATGACCTTTGACCAAAGAAAGAACCAACAGATAAATCACCCATCTTCCCTGCCACCAAGGAATTTTGCAAGACACAGTGACTGCTTGCAGTCTCTTTGGAGATATCCTGTATGTCTGAATAACTAGCTGAGTTTTTTTGTGAAATTGTATCTATATCAATAATGCACTACTTTCCTGATTTTCTTATTTTGCCTTATTTTTGCTTCTCTGAGATTGCACCAGCCCTTAAAGTACTAGCATGCAAACTTCACTTAGGCTCTGTTTTCTAGAGAGCCAGGGATAAGACAGAAGTGTGGCTAGAGAAATTCTGTTGTTAAAGGAAGCTGTGGCTGATGGTCCGGTAATAGCATCCCACGCCTGGTGTCTGCCATGTAAACTTCAGTGCCTATGCCAACCTCAAGGGCAGGAGGGGCTCTGATAAAGCCATGGGGCAACATATTTGGGCATTGTTACTTGCTGTATAACCCCCAAACATGTTGTCATTCTCTTCCTAGAGATAATTTACAGATAAAAATCCTATCATATAGAATTTTTTTAAAAAAAATTACGGGTGTTATTAGCCATCAAAACCTTCCTGTTTTGGGGTTATGGGATGTCTTTTCTGCTATTATGTAATGATGGTGATGGTTGACGGCCGGTGTGGTTGTTTTAAAAATGTCTTTATTTGACAAAGTATTTACGAAAATACTTAGGTATTTTTAAAAATAGAAAAGTATTTATGAAATTCAAAATCTTGGAACCACTGGATTTCCCCCTTAGAGGACATGACCCCAGCTATCCATTTTATGGCATTTCTTTGACCCAGATATAAAACCTACTGAGGCTGCCCTTTTCCACTACTATGAGAAGAAGTAATTAATTGGGGTCTTAGGAACTATTGGTTAACCAGAAGAGGAATGTTAGTTTTTCTTGTTAGATAGTTATCTGGGATACAACAGGAAAATTACTAACTAGATTGAGACTCTTAAAAAACAGTGATAGAAGACATCTCTCTCAAACAGCCACTACCTCTTTTCCTAAGTTTCCCATGTAGAAGTCACTCACACTGTAATATATCAGATAACTAGTTTGCCTGTATCTGGTGTTAATAGGACGGTACAGTCACTGAGCTCCTATCTTCTAGGTCTCCTCTGCTAAATGAGGGTAATTATTTTTCTTAAAAAAAGAATTATTGGAAAACCAGAGGAGAAAGACATCTAGCTATTTTGGAGTGAAGAGGTAGGCTAATATTCTCCCCCATAAAAAGCACAAAACTGGACAAAATTATAAAAACAAACAAACAAACAAACAAAAAGTCAACCATTTCAATGCTCTGGAAATTGGCCAAAACAAAGGAAAAAGACAAATTGAAAGGTATTTATTCTTGAAAAAACAAATCCAGAATTTCAGGTAAGAACAATGTTAGCCTTTAGTGCTCTTGCCTGGGACTGCACCCAAGCCCCTCTCTACCCCCAGCTCACTTGGTACTAGAGTGTCATCGAAGTGGGGCTTGCCATTGAAAAGCAGCAGCTTTTTTTGTTGAATGGGGCTGACTTGATTTAAAGCAGAGAAGGAAAATCCAAAGATGGCAAAGTTGTCGATGAAAGTAACAAACTTGGTAGAAAACACAAGGGAAAAATCCCCAGTTCTGCTAGTCAGAGGTTGCAGTTTCAGTTGGTAAGAATGGTGGACTAGCCATGAGGTTCACGAGGAAATCCTGGAGAAAGTCATAGAAGGGATGTATAAGCTCTGCATACATCTCTGCCTAAGTAGGAAACTACCAATATGTGCAAGGGAGAACTGAGAGGTCCTGGAAGAAGGCAGAAGCTGAGACAGACTTCAAGAAGCCTGAACTGTGAATGCACTTCCCATTCTGCACACACATCCACTGGGAGAGAGGAGATGCCTTAGGGATGGCAACATCTTCCCCATCACTGCCTGACCAATAAGCAAGAGATACTATGCAGACTCAGGAGCAACTCCTAATGCGTCAGGTGACAAAAATAAGAACAAGATTAAAAAACCTGAGCAGAGACATCAGTGGCGGAATACCATCGAAGAGACAGAGTCCACAAATTAAATCCAGGTATGTTTTAAAAATTTCCCCACAGGAGTAAACCAAAAATCCAGATTTACTATAATATGAGGGTACTTCAAATATTCATGGAAAAATAGAATTAAAAGAGAAAACAAATCATTCCATGAACTTTTTGAAGTACCCTTGTATAATATCTACAATATCCAGTTTTCAACAACAAAAATGATAAGATATACAAAGAAATGGGAAAGTATGAGCCTTACTCAGAAAAAAAGTCACTAGAAACAAATTCTAGTAGGTCTAGACATTGGCATTACTGAAGTTGTCAAAGAACTGTTATAAATACGTTCAAACAAAGAAAAACATAAGTAATGTGAAAACAAATGGGGACATCTAGCACTCAGAACCTGGTTTCTAATATCATTTTCCATCTAAATGAAACAGGAGTCCTTGAACATGGATAGGGCAGGGAATATACATGAGCCGCGAGTAATTTGTAGTACTGGAGAGTAAGAAAATGCTCAAAAAATCAAAACAATGGAGGTATAGCAAAGGAACACAATATCCAAATGAAAGAGCTCCCAATGGACAAATCTGAAATAATCTGAGCTAGTTATTATTATTAATAAATAATGTAGTACTGGATTATAGCCCAAAGTATAAAATAAATATCCATCTCCATACTGATATAAACAAATTATTAAATAAGTAAATGGGGGGAAATGGAAAAATCTCCCACATAGAAGAATTTCAAATAATTTATGGAGCTATTCCAACCTCAGAAAGGTGGTGTATAACTCTCTACACTTTAAGTATGAGATGTGCATAGCTGCTTTCTTCTAAAGAGTACAGTATGGAAAGTTGGAAAAAGTAACTTTTCAGTGTAGAAACCACACATACTTTGGAAGCCACGTGATCCAGCTTAGCATCATGAGTGAAGTGTCACGTTAATAGCATGTGCCCTTGATATCATGTGATAAGAATAGCACTTTACCTCTTTGGTCTTATTCCCCAAAGCCCATAATATTAATTTAACCATGAGAAAAACATCAGACTAATTCAAATTGAAGGAGAGTCTACAAAATACCCATTCATTACTTCACAAAACTGTCAAGGTCATCAAAAACAAAAATAGCCTGAGAATCTGTCAGTCTAAAGGAGGCTAAGCAGACATAATGACTAAATGTAATGTGATATCCTGGATGGGACCTTGGAACATAGAAAGGCCATTAGGTTAAAACTGAGGAAATCTGCATAAAGTATGGACTTGAGTTAATATTAATGTATCAATATTCATTTTTTAACTGTGATAAATATAATAGGTTAACAATAGGGGAAATTGTTACAGGGTATATGGGAACTCTATAATATTCTTACAACTTTTCTGTAAATACAAAACTGTTCTAAAATAAAATTTATTAAAAAACAAACAGGGGACCTCAACAGAGATAGAGAAACTACAACAAATGAAAATTCTAGATGTGAAAAGTGTAATAAGTTAAATAAAAATTTACTGGAGAAGATCAACAGTAGATTTGAAGTGGTCATTTGGATGACTTTTACTCCCTGACTTCAAAACTTACTGTAGAGTAACACTAAGAGATGTATAGATCAATGGAACAGAATAGAAAGTCTAGAAATAAACCCTTACATTTATAGTCAATTGATTTTTAATAGAAAGGGCCAAAGTGATTCAATGGGGAGAGATAGTCTTTTCAACACAGGTTACAGGAGAATTGAATATCTATATGCAAAAAGACCCCCCAAAACTTAGATTCTTCTTCACATCACATGTAAAAATTAACTCAAAATGGATCACAGACTTAAAAGAGAAAGCAAAACTATAAAACTGCTAGAAGAAAGCAGAGAAAAAAATCTTTGTTACCATCGACATAAATGTGACACCAAAATCAAGATCTTCAAGAAAAAAATTAATAAATCGAAATTATTCAAAATGAAAAACTTTTGCTTTTCCAAAAGCATCACTGAGGAAAATGAAAAGATAATCCACACACTAGGAAAAAATATGTGTAGATCATGTATCTGATAAGACTTGTTTCTAAAATTTAAAAACAGTTATACTCTACAATAAGAAAAACAGCCCAATTATAAGGGAGTCAAAGATTTAAAGACATTTAGCCAAAGAAGACATATTAATTGGCTAAAAAGAACATAATACCATGATCAATATCATTAGTCAGTAGGGAATGCAAATTAAAATCTCAAGAAGAGACCAGTGTATATTCACTGGAATAGCTGTAATAAAAAAGACTGACAATTCCAAGTGTTGGAGGGCTGTGGAGATATTGAAACCTTCATACATTCCTGGTGGGAATATAAATTGGTGCAGCCACTTTTACAAACTTCAGTAGTTTCTTAAAATTGAAACCTATATTTACCATATGACCCAACAATTCCACTCCCAGGTATCTACCCATGAGAAATGAAATCATATGTTCACCTGAAACTTGTGCACAAATGTTTATTATAGCTTTATTTATAGCAACCAAAAACTATATTTAAAGCAATCCAATCAGTAAACAAAATATGATATGTGCAAACAATATACTAGTCAGCAACAAAAAGAAATGAACTATTTATACAGGCTATATTGATAAACCTCAAAAATATTATGCAAAGCTAAAGAAGTCAGACTCAAAAGACTAAATATTAATACAATACATTCCAATTAAATGAAATTTCTAGGGCTGGCCAGTTAGCTGAGTTGGTTAGAGCATGGTGTTGATAACACCAAGGTCCAGGGTTCCATTCCCCAACCCAGGCACCAAAAAAAAAGAAAAAAAAAAGAAAAGAAAAAGAAGAAGAAGAAGAAGCAGACTCAAAAGACTACATGTTGTATTATTCTATTTAAATGAAATTTCTAGAGACCACATGCCCCGTGGTGCCAGCGTGTGACCCAGCAGCCTGGCCAAGTGTGCATGGAGCAGGGAGACGTCCAGCAGGGGATGTGGAAGCTCTGCAGAGACTACATGCCCTGCGGTGCTGGCCCGCAACCCAGCAGGTACGCCTCACATCTGCCTTCTGACTCCACCCCCGGCCCAGCTGAGTGCTGCGTGAAGCAGGGAGATGTCCAGCAGGGGAAGTGGAAGCTCCACAGAGACCACATGCCCTGCAGAGCTGGCACGCGATGCAGCAGACTGGCCGAGTGCATGCTGACCAGAGAGGCAGCTCCCTGGAGAGGCCCAAGACCTGAGGCAAACATGCACACAAGGCACTAGTGGCCAACCGAGCAGACAATGAGGTAGCCGTACCAAACTGGCAACCCCAGCAACATCCTAGCCAATCATGTAGACTGTGACACCCCCTGCCACAATGAATAAACATCAAAGGAAAGATACCAGAAATATGAAAAATCAAGAAAGTATACCACCAAAGGGTAATAACTCTCAAGCTCTAGATCGTATAGAACAAGAAGCCCTTGAAATGTCAGACAAGGAATTTCAAGTGATAATTCTAAGGAAACTGAATGAGATACGAGAAATCTCAGATAGACAACATGATGAAACGAGGGAAAGTATACAGGACCTGAAAGAAATGTACAAGGAAATCAATGCCCTGAAAAAGAATGTAGCAGAGCTTGCTGAGCTGAAGAATTCATTCAATGAAATAAAAAACACAACAGAGAGTTTAACCAGCAGGCTTGCAGAAGTAGAAGAGTGAACTTCTGACCTTGAAGATGGGCTGTTTGAAATAACACAGGCAGACAAAAAAAAAAAAAAAGAAAAGAAAAGAAAAAAGAAAAAAGAATTAAAAGCATTGAAGAAAATCTAAGAGAGATATCAGACAACCTTAAGCGCTCAAATATCCGAGTCTTGGGTATTCCAGAAGGGTAGCAAAAAGGAGACTGCATTGAAAACATCTTCAACAACATAGTGGCAGAAATCTTCCCAGATATTGGAAAAGGCACATATCTTCAGATTCAGAAAGCTCAAAGATCCCCAAACATATTCAACCCCAAAAGGTCTTCTCCAAGACATGTATAGTCAAATTGGCAAAACTCAAAGACAAAGACAGAATCTTAAAAGCTGCAAGAGAAAAGCGTCAAATCACCTATAAGGGAACCGCAATCAGACTAACATCAGACTTTCATCACAAACCCTAAAAGCCAGAAAGGAATGGGATGATATATTCAAAATACTGAAAGACAGAGATTGCCAGCCAAGAATACTCTACCCTACAAGGCTATCCTTCTGAAATGAAGGGCAAATAGTATATTTCTCAGAAAAACAAAACCACAGGAGTTCACTACCACATGACCACCCTTATAAGAAATTCTCAAGAGAGTACTGGGTTTGGTACCTTAAAAACAACTACCACTGCCATAAAAACCTGAGAAAAATAAAAACCCACGAGTATAATAAAAATGGCATCTATGAAGAGAAAACAAATAAACAAACAAAAAAGGCTATCTACAGCCCAAGGAACCAACGAATACAGAAAACAAACAGTAAATCAGAAAGAAAGGAAGAAAAGACACTTAAGACATCCAAACAAAATCAATAAAATGCTAGGATTAAATCAACACTTTTCAATAACAACTCTTAATGTAAAAGGCTTAAATTCCCCAATCAAAAGGCACAGACTGGCTGACTGGATTAAAAAGTAGGACCCAACTATATGCTGCCTTCAAGAGACCCACCTCACCCATAAAGACTCACATAGACTAAAAGTGAAAGGATGGAAAAAGATTTACCATGCAAACAGAAATGAAAAACGAGCTGGAGTAGCTATTCTTATATCTGAAAAAATAGACTTTAAACTAAAAACCATAAAAAGAGATAATGAGGGTCACTACATAATGATAAAAGTATTGATCCATCAAGAAGACATAACAATCATAAATATATAGGCACCCAATGTTGGAACAGCCAGATTTATAAAACAAACTCTATTAGACCTAAAGAAGGAAATAGATACTAATATCATAATAGCAGGGGACCTAAACACCCCACTGACAATATTAGACAGATCATCTAGGCAAAGAATCAGCAGAGAAACACAAGATCTAAACAAAACACTAGACCAATCAGACTTGGCAGATATCTACAGAATATTCCATCCAACCACCTCAGAATATTCATTCTTCTCATCAGCACATGGATCATTCTCCAGGATAGATCACATGTTACGTCACAAATCAAGTCTCAGCAAATTCACAAAAATTGGAATTATCCCATGTATTTTTTTCAGACCACAATGGATTAAAATTAGAAATAACAAACAAAATTCTGGAAACTACACAAATACATGGAAATTAAACAGCATTCTACTTAATGACATATGCGTCCAAGAAGAGATCAAACAGGAAATCAAAAAATTTATTGAAACTAATGAAAATAGTGATACTTCATACCAAAACCTGTGGGATACTGTAAAAGCAGTTCTAATGGGCAAATTTATCGCATTAAATGCTTACTTCAGAAGAATGGAAAGATGGCAAGTGAACAGCCTAACACTTCATCTTAAAGAACTAGAAAAACAAGAACAATCCATACCCAAAGTTAGCAGACGGAAAGAAATCATTAAGATCAGAGCAGAACTTAATGAAATTGAAACCCAAAAAACAATACAAAAGATCAATGAATCAAAAAGTTGGTTTCTTGAAAAGATAAATAAAATTGACAAACCATTAGAACAGCTGACTAAAAACGAGAGAAGACACAAATAACAAAAATGAGAAATGAAAAAGGTGGTATTACAACTGATACCTCTGAAATACAAGGAATCATTAGAGACTACTATGAACAACTATATGCCAACAAATTTGAAAATCTGGAGGAAATGGATAAATTTCTGGACACACACAACCTACCAAAACTGAGCGAAGAAGATGTAGAAAATCTGAACAGACCAATAACAACAAAGAAGATTGAAGCTGTTATCTGAAGGCTCCCAACAAAGAAAAGCCCAGGACCAGATGGATTCACAGCAGAATTTTACCAAACATTCAAAGAGGAATTGACACCAATTCTTTACAAACTATTCCAAAAGACTGAAACAGAGGCAAATCTCCCAAACTCATTCTATGAAGCAAACATCATCCTGATACCAAAACCAGGTCAAGATACAACTAAAAAAGAAAACTACAGGCCAATATCCTTGATGAATATAGATGCAAAAATCCTCACTAAAATACTAGCAAACAGAATACAGCAACACATACGTAAAATTATTGATCACCATCAAGTGGGATTCATCCCAGAGATGCAAGGCTGGTTCAACATACGCAAATCAATAAATGTGATACACCATATTAATAAACTCAAACACAAGGACCATATGATCATCTCTATAGATGCTGAAAAAGTATTTGATAAAGTTCAGCACTCATTCATGACAAAGACCCTCTATAAGTTAGGTATAGAGGGAAAGTATCTCAACATAATTAAAGCCATATATGCCAAACCCACTGCCAATATCATCCTGAATGGGCAAAAGCTGAAAGCTTTTCCTTTAAGAACAGGAACTGTACAAGGATGCCCACTCTCACCACTCCTATGCAACATAGTGTTGGAAGTACTAGCCAGAGCACTCAGAGAAGAGAAGGAAATAAAGGGCATCCAGATTGGAAAAGATGAAGTCAAACTGTCCCTCTTTGCAGATGACATGATCCTATATATCAAACAGCCAAAGCCTCTACAAAAAAACTCCTGGAGTTGAAAAATGACTTCAGCAAAGTAGCAGGATACAAAATCAACACACAAAAATCAGTAGCATTTCTATTCTCCAATAGTGAACATGCAGAAAGAGAAATCAAGAAAGCTTGCCCATTTACAGTAGCCACCAAAAAAATACTTAGGAATATAGTTAACCAAGGAGGTGAAAAATCTCTATAATGAGAACTACAAACCACTGCTGAGAGAAATTAGAGAGGATACAAGAAGATGGAAAGATATCCCATGCTCTTGGATTGGAAGAATCAACATTGGGAAAATGTCCATACTACCCAAAGTGATATACAAATCCAATGCAATCCCCATCAAAATTCCAATGACATTTTTCTCAGAAATGGAACAAAGCAATTCTGAGCAAAAAAAAAAAAAAAAAAAAAAAAAGCTGGAGGCATAATACTACCTGACTTTAAACTATACTACAAAGCTATAATCACCAAAACAGCATCGTACTGGCATAAAAACAGACACACTGATCAATGGAATAGAATAGAGAATCCAGAAATCAACCCACACACCTACAGCCATCTGATCTTTGACAAAGGCACCAAGCCTATACACTGGGGAAGAGACTACCTCTTCAGCAAATGGTGCTGGGAGAACTGGATATCAATATGCAGGAGAATGAAACTAGACCCACACCTCTCACCATATACTAAAATCAACTCAAAATGGATTAATGAATTAAATATATATCCTGAACAATAAAACTTCTTAAAAAAAACATAGGAGAAACACTTCAGGAAGTAGAACTGGACACAGACTTCATGAATATGAACCCAAAAGCATGGGCAACCAAATGAAAAATAAACAAATGGGATTATACCAAACTAAAAAGCTTCTGCACAGCAAAAGAAACAATTAACAGAGTTAAAAGACAACCAACAGAGTGGGAGAAAATATTTGCAAAATATACTTCTGACAAAGGATTAATATCCAGAATATACACGGAACTGAAACAACTTTCCAAGAAAAAAACAAGCAACCCAACTAAAAAATGGGCAAAAGAGCTAAATATGCATTTCTCAAAGGAAGATATACAAATGGCCAACAGACATATGAAAAAATGCTCAACATCACTCAGCATTCAGGAAATGCAAATCAAAACTACACTGAGATACCATCTCACCCCAGTTAGGATGGCTAATATCCAAAAGACTGTGAATGATAAATGCTGGCGAGGTTGTGGAGAAAAAGGAACTCTCATACATTGTTGGTGGGACTGCAAAATGGTGCAGCCTCTATGGAAAATGGTATGGAGGTTCCTCAAACAATTGCAGATAGATCTACCATATGACCCAGCTATCCCACTGCTGGGAATATACCGAGAGCAACAGAAATCATCAAGTCAAAGTTCTACCTGTTCCCCAATGTTCACTGCAGCACTCTTTACAATAGCCAAGACCTGGAACCAGCCCAAATGTCCATCATCAGATGAGTGGATATGGAAAATGTGGTACATCTACACAATGGAATACTACTCAGCTATAAAAAAGAATGAAATACTGCCATTTGCAAAGACATGAATGGACCTCGAGAGAATTATATTAAGTGAAACAAGTCAGGCACAGAAAGAGAAATATCACATGTTCTCACTTATTTGTGGGAGCTAAAAATAAATACATAAATAAATACACAAATAACCTGGGGAGGGGGGAAGGAAGAAGACCCAACAATTACAATTCCTTGAAGTTGATACGAGAAGCGAACAGAAAGGACATTGTTGGGAGGGAGAGGGGAGAAGGAGGAGGGAGGAAGGTTTTGGTAATGGGACACAATAATCAACCACATTGTATATTGACAAAATTAAAAAAAATAAATGAAATTTCTAGAATATGCAAATCTATAGAAGGGGAAAGCTGTGGTTGCCTAGGACTGGTGTTTGGAGCTGGGACTGACTTCAAATTGGCATGAGAAAATTATTTGGGTTGGTGGAAATGTTCTGAAACTGGATTGTTGTATCTGCTGCATAACTCTACATATTTACTAAGAATTTTTGAATTGTACATATTCAAGGAATGAATTGTATGGAATGTACACTATACCTTAATAAAGCTATTTTAAAAATTACCGCACATATAGCAGACTTCTATCACTGCAATTTGAGCCTCAGGGATGAGGTAGAGTTTTCTGGTTTAGCTGTTCAGTTCTAGATGGAAGCTTAAATGTGTTCATGTTCCTTCCATCCAACAGTCATGTCTGGAATAAAAAGCCTGTGGGTATGCTAGAAGACAGCTCCAATGTAATAAATGCAATTGGAAAACAACCCATTCCTTTAAATAATAGTTCCGCCTTTTTATAAAATAAAAGTTTCCTTTTTCTTGTTGGAGAAAGTTCTTTTCAAAAATCAAATTAAAATATTTTTGATTTTATAGCACAGTTGAAGAATAAGGAATCTTAAAAGAAAAATATTCTGGGATTTTTTTCAATATTTTTGGATTACACATGTAATAAAAAGCTGAAAAAGAGCACATTTTAAAGGTATGGCATTCTTTCCCTTCACTTCTCATTTATATGTTCTTTACTCATTCCAACAAATGTCTGTTTGTAGTTTTTAAGCTCTGATTTTTCAGAACTCTGTCTTTCATTTTATTGAATATCATTTTTCAGTTGGAAACAGTTTTTACTACCCTGTGTTAATGCCTGCTATAGTTACAGCAACATTAATTCTAAAGGGAACGTTCCCCTCCTTTTGGGATCTGGTTCTACTGCTTCTTTCTGCCACGTTGTGACCATGTCCCCACTGGTGACTTGACCATCCCCGTTCTGTGCGTCAGTGTTCTTATTTGTAAAATGATATATATAGTACCCAGGACATAATAAGAAATATATGTTTGATCTTTTTTCCTGGTTCCTGACCCAGAGTTCCTGAAACCCTTGTAATTCCCTAAAACCCTGTATTTTCCTGAGTGATAGGGTGATGGTAGCAGCCTTTGTTATATACTTAGTCT
This sequence comes from Cynocephalus volans, assembly GCF_027409185.1. Taxonomy (NCBI): domain Eukaryota; kingdom Metazoa; phylum Chordata; class Mammalia; order Dermoptera; family Cynocephalidae; genus Cynocephalus; species Cynocephalus volans. Next base: position 57,983,848 of record NC_084461.1, on the reverse strand, counting down.
TAGGCCCCAGTTCCTGACACCAGAGGTTCTAAAATCCTTAGAATCTGCTAGTGATGGATGTCATTTTGTATGCTAATGCAATGACTGGTGACTGGGGGCCTCCAGAAAGCTTCAGGATTGAGGCTGGGTTGCCAGAGGAGCAAACCACATGATCGGATGGTTGGAACTTTCAGCTCCTAACCTCTAGGGAGGGGAGAACCACTGCAAATTAAGTTAATCACCAAGGGCCAATGACTTAATCAATCATACCTACGTAATAGGAGCTTCATAAAAATCCTAAACGATGAGGTTTGGGAGCTTCCAGGCTGGAGAAAATAAACACTTGCTGGGAGGGTGGCACACCCCAACTGCATGGGGACAGAAGTTCCTGAACTCAGGACACTTCCAGACCTTGCCCTATGTACCTCTTCTTTCAGATGTTCATTTGAATCCTTTATAATATCTTTTATAATAAACCAGTAAATGTAAGTGTTCCTCTGAGTTCTGTGAACCATTATAGCAAAGTATCAAACCTGAGGAGGGGGCATGGAAAACCCCAATTTGTAGCCATGTCAGACAGCAATGTGGGTAACCCGAGGACCCAGTACTTGTGATTGGTGTCTGAAGCGGGGGGCCGTCCTGTGCGGCTGAGCCCTTAACCTGCAGGGTCTGCGCTAACTCTGGGTAGTCAGTGTTAGAATTGAATTAAATTGTAGGACACACAGTTGGTGTCTACGGAGAACTGGAGAATTGCTTGGTGTGGAAAACCCACATATTTGCTGTCAGAAATGTGTGAGTAGAAAAACAGATTTCTTTTTAGTACCTTAAAATGTTGCTTTGAAGTTTAAAAGAGATAAAATATTTAAGGTACATAGCATATTCTTGGCCTCAGTAAAGATCAATTTCCCTTACCTTTTCAACAAATGTTTATGGAAAGAATAAACGTTGAAGATAGGCCATTTGTAATAAATCTCAAATCTGGAACAAGGCATGCCTCAAATTGTATTTATAACTCACAATGCAACTCCATGGAAATAATATTACACATAAAAATGATTAGATTTTTAGACCTGTGTATAAAGTTTAGATTAACCCATTATATTACTCTTTGCTTTTCAATCTAGGGTTCATATATTGCAAAGTGTATACAATAGCGTATAGCACATAGGATATACTGGAAGCCCAGAATAAATATGGTTTGAATTTGGGAACATGGTTATTTTTATGCATATAAATAATCTAAGATACTTTCCAGTTTAAATAAATATAGCAAGGGGTAGAATGCAAAAATGCTCATAAACTTTTAATGTAAGTCATAAATCTTCCAAAAAGTTTTCACAGAACATGGATGGGATTTGGGAAAATGGTGGAATTACACAATTCCTGCCTTCTGATGGACACTTCAGTGGAAAAATCTAATCATCTCTTACCCACCTTCAGGTTGGAACTCGAACGACAGTACTTCAGAATTAACCCACCAAGTTTAATAGTGTTGCTATGGGGCAGAATTGCACTGGACATCAGGTACAGAGAGATGGGTTTGCATCACCTTCATCCCTACTCCACCACCTGTTCACTGGCTGCAACACACCTGACTTGTCTGTATCAAACAGTGGGGAAAGAAACCAAATCAAGAGTTCCAAGTAGAAGAGAATAGGAATTCATGGTCCTGGAGTGGGAATTCCAGGTGGTAGTAAAAAGGGACCGAGGTAGAATTCTTGGAAGATTCAGAGGGTGTTCAAGTCTTCAGCAAGTGTGCTCCAAAAGTGATGCCTCAGAGAATGGTGAGGTTGCTTAGCAGGTCCCCGATACATGGCAGTGATGGCTATGGCTTTCAGCTGCAGGGAGTCATCCAGGGGCAAAAGATCTGCATCTTCTAGGACAGTCTGTTGACCTTCTGCCATCAGTGGCCAGGGGGCAATAAGAGGAGCAGAGCAGAGGGAAATCATTGCAAGGAGGGTGGGACAGCTGAGTTGCTCAAAAGGATAGATTCTGGTGCAAATGGAGATAAGGAGTCCCACAGAAGGGAAGTGAGTCCATAGCTAAAGTGGCCATTCAGCTCATACGTCAGGCATTCCAAAGCTGGGGCCTCCCCATATGTATACATAATAGGAGATTACCTGTGACAGGACAGTAGTACATGATGTACACAAATGAACAGTAGAGAGAAAAGTTCATGAACTGGAGGTTGGGGAAGTATCTCTTTCTCTTATGTGTATTTTCTTTGGCCTGTCCAGTGTTTTAGAGACAGGAGGGAATACCACATATGTATTGAGATTTCTGGATTTTATTGAAAAACATCACAAGCTTAGGTAAAACATACTCACATTCGGGCAAGGCCATGACTAGCTAGTGTAAACCCTCTAGTTCTCCACAGTCTCCTCCAATCCCTATTATCTCACACTCAGCTCTCATCACTTATGTGTGTGAACGGCCCAGACATGGAGGCATGTCAGTTTGTAATCCTTGGCAAAGACTAAGTACTCCAGGTGACTTCCTAGAGTCTATAGAATACATTTAGGGAGTCCTCCTACTAGGCACTTTTTTAGCCACCTGGCCTAACTTAACCATCACTAAATTAAATGAGATGTTATATATTAAAAACACTTAGAACGATGCCTAACACATAGCAGATACTTACTACTTATTTTTATTTTTATTATCATTCTTAGAAATAGAAATCAATTTTGAAAAATCCTCATTTGTTCGGATTTTCCACTGATTCAATCTGGCTAATTCTCAGCACCCAATAATACCTATATATATATATATATATATATTTTTTTTTTTTTTTTTTTTTTTTTCTCAGAATCTATTTTACTCAAAGTGAATCAATTCTGCACTTATCAGTGAGTCAATATGAGCCTGGCTGTGCATACTGAATTCTACAGAGTACAGTGTCGATCTGGCGTTACTTATCAACTTGTTTATTAATGACCCGCTAATGGAAAAGGAGCCTGGCAACCAAACTGGATGTTTGTAGCTCTCCTCTGGGGAATAAGATTTAAACACAAAGTTAACCATTTTTAGATGAAGCAGGACACCTCTAGGATGGACCACAAAAGGGGAGCTTTCTTCATAATGTATTTAGGAGAAGAAATGAAAACAAATGGTGGAAATATGAAATGTAGCCAGCATGGCTTGGAGCAAGGATGGCTGTAAAAATGCTTTGATAGTCTCAGAATCATTTATCACGGAGCTGGGAAAGTGCTCAGCCATTTGATTCAATCCCTTTCTTTAGCTGAGGAAGGAACTGAGATCAAAAGAGGGGTTGCTGCAGGAGCAAATTCCCTGCACCCGTGGTGGGTGGTGGGTGGTGGCAGAGTTGGGCTGGGACCAGGGTTTGCTTTCGCGGCCCAGGGCTCTGGCCACCGCCACTCTCCAGAGAGCTGCTTATGGAGTCAGGCAACATGGGAATGGATTCATGGGGCAATCCTCCTACCTCAGCACTGGTCAGGCTTTTATCTGAGCCCTCTCTTCAATGTTTCTTGCCACCACTGAGATATAACTCTGGAAAAGTGCAGAGGAGAGCCACAAAAGTTATTAAAGTACAGAAAACAGTCCTTGAGAAGACAGGCAGAAGAATTTGAATTATATTACTGGACGAGGAGAGAAAAATCTGACATAATAGTCTCTATAAAGATGGCAGGGATGTCAGTGAGGAGGGAGTTAGGTGAGGTTAATAAATCAAAGAATCAGAACCTTAGAACAGCAAAAGAAGATTAAATATTGCAAGTTCAGGTTCCTCATTTGACTTGTGATGAAATAGGGGTTCAAAAAATGTCACCGACTTGCTTAAAAGTCGTGACAGAAATGGGGAAGGACCTTGGGACTCAACCCCTCATCCTCTGCTTTCTTCTTTATAAGACACTGCAAGGAACTGGCCAGGAAAAAAAGAACAAACACAGGCCTGAGAAAAAAACATTGGCCAGATTTCCCAGGGGGTAAGAAATGAATCAGTGAGACAAACTTCTACATTTCCCTGTCAGTCTGATCATTAAATCATTCTTTTGCTCTGAAATTCTGGTAAAATCTGACTTTTCCGGAGACATTTTAAGCCAAAAGCTACCAAACATTTGGAACAAGATTTCTTTGGCTAGAAAGGATTTTTGAGAAAGATCCTTGATCTAAGCTTCCAAGGTCTTTCTTTAACAGGATTTGCTAAAAACCTGCAAGAGAGAGAGAGAGAGACAGCACGCGCACGAGCAATTTTTCTACTATGAGAAGATTTGGTTTATTCTGTTGGATCATATTTTTTCTTTTTCTTTTTTGGCTGTTGAGAATTCAAGCTTTTCATATGCTTGGTTGCACTCAGCAGTGGAAACAGTAACATTTGATTTGACTTTTGTTTCTACTGCCTGTACTTTTAGCTGCCAGGTCCAAGTTACCTTCATTTCCATCGTGCCTTCCGCTGATCCACAAGAGTCTTGCTACCTGACGGCTCTCTGGTTTGCACCTGGGAGTTTCAGATAAAGAGGCCCAGGACAATGGCAGGGCCTTCCACATTAGGTAATTAGAAGATCCTTTCAGCACCCCAGTGTGAGGTCCCCTGGCATAGAGTTACAGATAAGATATGCATCAGGATGGTGCAAAGCTGTCTTCCTTCTTTCTCCTTTCATTTTCCTCCCTGTCAACCCCACAATAATCTTGCTCAATAGCAACATAATCTGAATGTTTTCAGCATGCTATTAAACTCCAAACTAGAAGCAAATGACTCTTTCATTTTCTTCCAGGAAACGTGGCCAATATGAAGACAGGGACCCAGGTTTGTAATTCTGAGGTCAAAGTTAATATCTCAATAGAGGGTGGAGAACTTGTCATTTTAGCTGGCCTGAGCCCCCAAAGGGTGGAGGGGAGCACATGTACTTTTCAGAGCTCAGCTTGAAGCAGTCTGCTAACCTCATTACCAAGCCAAAGCCTTTCAGCGATGGGTACACCAAGTTCTTCCCCAAGTTCATCTCCAGATTGCTCTAATAGTTCAGCAACTTGTTTGGTTTCTATTGCTCTTTCCAGATTTGTATTTTATGATTAATTTTTTTTTTTTTTTTTAGTTCTCTTTGTCAGATTTGGATGTGATTTTACAAAGACTATAGGCAGTTTACATTAACAAAATCCTAGTATTTTCAGGGTTAAAATGAACTCATCACAGAACTGATCATTGGTGGCCAATGATGGCTTCTGTCAACTCTTGGTAAACCCTTAAAATTCTTAAGGGATTACTAATCAGAAAAGCCTGTTGGTTATGTAAAAAGATGTGACTAAACTTAATGAACCAGGAGAAAGTGATTTGGTTATCACCAGCCACCCTTTCCATTTGATCCTTGACTGGTGTGTTTCTTTTATTTCCTGGGGTGAGTCATTGAACCAGTCAGTACTATTATTGATTAGTTGTGTCAATTGGAACATTTTTACTTTCTTCTTAATTTGATAAAACAATAGAATTTTTGAGTTGGAAGGAATCATAATATTCCTAGAACTGTACACTGAAAGCCGCTGAACCAAATTTTGATTTCGTATCTTTAGAGGCAAGGAATGTACCCCTTCTGAGGAGCTCTAAATACCAGAGACATCACCCTTACATTTCATTCCTATTATTTCAAAGTTTTTTAAGAGATGCAATAATGTTAGTTACAGAGAGGATTACAGATTCTTTGCTCTGAAAATTGAATATCTTGAAAAGAATACATGTTTTAGTAGGGAAGATAATGGTGATTATTTTCCTTATTCTAACATATATAATCTTTATATTTTCACATTTCTTACAATGGAATGTATCTTAGAAATGATGTGTGCATTTAATGTAGAATTTCTTTTTTACCTACAAAGTTATTTAATCAATGAGGGGTTTTACATTTGACAAATTATATATCTTGCAAATAAAGATATATGATGATTATAATACTTTATATAGCATAGCATTGTAAAGCACTTTTAGTTCTGCTCATCTCTAGATAATGTGTACACTTTGGATGTACTGGTACCCATCTTCTACAGAAAAACATATGTGGGACATCCTGCCTTCCATCCCTCACCCCAACAGTGAAAATTTCCTTTGTAGTCGAAGGGATCATGTCAAAAAAAAAAAAAAAAAAAAAAAAAAAACCCAAAAAAGAAAAACTAAAAACAAACTCAGGATGGATTTCAGAAAAAGATAGACATAGAGGTAGAAAGTTAAGTCTATTAAGAAATGCATCTGTGTGGGAGACAAGTTCTTCTCTAAAACTCTTGAGCACGTCACTTAACTCCTTTGAACGTGAGCTCTCACCTGTAAAAACCAAGACAATAAAGCAACTCTCTAAAGACACAGGGATCTCTTATAACTTCTTCACTGAGCTACAGCTCAGTATCAAAGAGCTAGGCATTACCCCAGTCTTTTGACTGTTAATATATTTTTTTTACCAAATTAAAAAATCTGATTAAATTTTTAGTGTTTAGCCCAGTGTTGATGATTGATGTTTCTTCTCAGTTGTCTACTGTTTCTAAGGTCAAACCTCAGAGTAAGCTACACTCTGAACTCTAATGTCAGATATGATTTTTTAAAAAAAGGAATTATTTGAAAAACATGAAGGATAATTTTTTTTTTTAGGATTCTCTCAGTATGCATAACAATAAAGATGGGTAAAGGCAGTTCCAAAAGCAATTCAAAATAACTTAAAGAGATAATATGTTGCAGACCTAATATTTCTTTCAGAAATCATACTACAAGAGTATTTTATTGAGCAGAACTAGACTTGTCAATATTTGGTATTCTGATTCTGGGACACCAGGAGAGATGGAGTCTTCTGTGTGGTATCAGTTGTTTTCAAGTCCATGTTCCCATATTTATCTAAACCATGGTTTCTGCTTTAATTAATCTCAGTCAAGCAGAGATTATTGGTATGTGTATCATGAAAAGAGCATGACTTAATATCTGTCAACACTGCCATTCCTTAGAGAAAGTGGGGAGTGTTGTGTATCTGTAAAATGTGTGGCTAACACATTTTTCTAACTACTTATCCCATTTCCTGTTCTGTGATACCATTCAAATCTGTCTTTCCTTTAAATAATCATAATACCTCATCCAAATAAAAAATGACAATAGCTCACATGGTATGGACATATTTCTATTTAAATATTTAGCATTCAAATCAAGATTTAGAGGAAATCGTAAAGACCATATATTATATATGCTTCTGATGAATGCTCTATCCTACTGGCCCATAATAGATTTTCTAAATTTCATCTAATATATTTCATGAGCAATGGCATACCTAAAAGCTGCTAGGTCACAACCAACAGAGTATTCCTAAAGCTGATAGTTATCTTGTCAGTAAATCCACTTTGTCCCATACATAGTGATTTTCAGAAAAGGTGGCTGAGTTTACTCCACGCTGTGATCAATATTGTGCTATGACAGGAACAGCAGAGAACATGTTAATTCTGTTGATGAGAAGCTGGCTCAGAACAAGAAAATCACATCAGCCATTTATCAAAATAAAATCATGATATAAAATATTACCTTCCCAATACTTCGTGTTCCCAATAAATCTTTTTGTGAGTCTATTAATGCACGAGGCTGAACAAATATTTTTTTTCCCTAGGCCCAGTCATGCTATCAGGAGATTCATTCTGATGACAATGACTGCTTTCTTTCTCAAGAATCCCACATGCCAAAAGTACAGCAGCAATAAAACAGAAAGTATTTTGTGCTGCATAGATGCTATGTCCATAAGAACTAGTCTGAAATACCCTTCCTTCAGAAGATTTAGCTATTTCATAGCTACTTTAAAGAACTACCAAGTAGTCTCTTCCTTCCGCACCCTAAAACCCCTAAGTCTATACTTCAAAGCACTTCAGGCCCAGCCCTTAAAAGCATCTGATTTTCATTTTTCATTTGGCATTTTCACACATATCCTTTTACAAACTTGATTCATTTCTGTTTAGCTCTGGAAAAATATTGTCCAGTTGGAAGGAGCAGTCAGGAATGTGGGAATTCACACATTGCGTGCATGCGTGGTTAGTGGTGTGTGCACCATTTGTACACATCACTGACTGGGGGAAGTTAAATCATTTTTGGATACAGTCTGTGGCAGGAGTGTCCAAAGTACCATCTTGAGGTCTTTGAAGTAACATTCTACGTAACCTGTTATTGAAGCGTTTCTTGCCAGCTTAAAGCAGAGGAAGTACCCATTGAAAGAGGAATATTTTCCTTCTTTTGCCATTCAAGCCGCATGGGGACATTCTTTCAACTCATCTGAAAAAGAAGAACTTCTAAATTTTTCTTTATTTTCCTTTCCTCTGGTGAGGACATAATGACTTATGATATAAATATTTTCTCTTCTTAAGTTCTCTCTTTGCCTCTCATCTCTTCTAAAGTAGGATTTAATAAACAGATGTGTAAATAAGAGATGGTTAATATGGGCAGATACAGTTAAGAGAAGAGCCTGCTTGCAGGGCTCTGTAACTGGCTTAGTGGTAAAAGTGAGTAGGGTAAGTTCCATCCTCTTGCTCTGAGGTCTAAAGGTTCAAGTTCCAAGTTCAAGTGGAGGCCCTAGGACGTCTGGCATACTGCTTCCTCATGACACTTTACGGAGAAAATGAAGATGATGACCTCTGTGGCACCAGCCTCTCTCACAGCATGCATCGTCCTGAAACTGTAGCTCATTGCACAGAGTGAAAAGTACTTTGGGATCACAAACTGAATCACGACATCCTTGATTGACAGCAGACTCTACACTTTGTTTCCCAGGGTTAATGGATTTTCAGTTTTTAACACTTCGTCCTACTGGGTTTATAATGTACTAAGAAGTAAAAATCCATGATAAGAGAATTTAAAAGGCATATCAGCTCCAATTGTGGATATCAAGAGTCTTAGGTTTTCACTACTGATAAGAGTTTTTAAAACCACTAAACTCATCAGGGAGAGGGTTTTATTAGCTCCCCTATTCCTGGGTTTGTACAAGGGCTTTCTGCTTAACTTCTGGTTGTGTTGAGAGACACAGGGGCAGCCAGTTTACTCAACTACTGTGACTGACAGCTGTGATGAAGCTGAGCGAGGCAGAGTGGCTGTTCATCACGCCATCTCAGGCACACAGCTCTCTCCAGTCCTCCTCCTCACAGAGACAGAGGAAAGCCCCTGTCACCTGAGCCTGCAGTGGGCTGGGCTGGCCGCATGGCAGCCTGGCTGGGCCCCTTCCTTCCAGTCCAGGAAGCCATGCCTAAAGGGTGCCGACCCTGCTGCTCTGGGGAAAAGTGAAAAGAAGAGGTAGTCACAGCACAGCCCATGAGCCAGGTGATATGTGGAAGAAGCAAAGAGATCTGAATTGTTAGCTGCAGCTTCCTCACCAGGTCAAAAAGGTGCTGGCTGAGAAAGCTTACCCAGGCACCACCTGGGTAGCTGGCTGTTTCTGAGCAAAAAGAAAATGCTTTCCTAAGTATCCCATGTGACAACACTGTTGAATAACTCCCAATGGGCACCTGCCTTTCATTTTCTTCCTCTAACTTCCATTATCACAGTAAAATCTGCATTTTTCTTTTAAAACAAAACTTACCAATCCTGTAACCCCACCCCAACCAGCCATCCCCTGGGATTCTGAGAAAGGAGCAATCAGCTGTAAAACAGGGGCACAGCCTGGGGCCCACCTGGACCTTTTGTTCCCTGTGCTGCTTTTGTCAGTGTAAGGAGAGCTGACAGCACCTGGATGCAATTTCTGGTAGAGGCACCTGCTGATGAGGTGTGGATCCTTGTTTGCAAATCTCTTTTCCACATCCTGTCATTGACTAATGGATCCTCCTACCCTGACTCAGGAGTAAAGTTCTCTACAAAATCAAAGTGAACAATTTGCAGTAGCCCCAAATAAAGGTGGTGTTTCTGAGATCCAGGAGTCATTTCTTTCTCTCATGTTGTACACATTTACAAATTACCACTGAGATGTTAAGGTCATCTTTCTAGGGAAATCTCAACCCTTTTGCAGCTTTAGGTCTTCTTGTGTTCCTATTCAGATGCCTATGATGCCTTTTGCTTTGAGATTACAGGTGGGTGGATGCTGCCTTTGCAGTGCACAGTACGCATGTCTCATAGGGGGCAGAGTGCTCGCTGTGCAGTGAGAAAAGCTAGGTGGGGCGGAAGTGAGGGAGGAAACAGACAAGGCCCCAAACTCACAATAGCTGTCCTCTAGCACGGTTCTTTCAGTTTATGAGTTTTGTCAGGGGTAGCATAATCAGAGGTTCAAGACACTTCAGTGACAAGCGGAAACCTCTTTGTGATGTTGGGAGAGCTGATTCCACTAAACATACTAATCCCCGATGGATTTCAGGGAATGCCAGGAAGGAAACTGTATTGACTGTTTATGATGTGCTAGGAGCTATGCTGGACACTTAGCACTTGTTTTATTTAATCCTCCCAACAGCTTTGAGAAATTGGCAATGTCATTCCCATTTTATTGATAAGGAAACTGAGGCTCAGAAAGGCTAAGTAACTTGCCCATGATGAGGCTGATAGGAGATTAGTAGTAGTGGTAGGATATGAACCTTAGACACAGGTTCCAAAAATTACGATTAGTTCACTAAATTAGTTCTTTTCACACTTTTGCATTAAAATACTTCTAAGGACTGAAGAGGGAATTTGAACCCTGGTAGTGGTGGCAGCTGGGGTTGGGGAGGTGTTGCAGGTTGTAGTTGTTCAATGCAAGTGCTAATTTTTAAGGTCTCATGTTTTACCTTAAAAATAAATAACAATGGGGCCTGCCGACCCGTGGCTCACTCGAGAGGGAGCGGAGCTGATAGCGCCAAGGCTGGTGCGCTCACTGGCTGAGCGTGGTGCGGACAACACCAAGCCAAGGGTTGCAATCCCCTTACTGGTCCAAAAATAAATAAATAAATAAATAAATAAATAAATAAATAACAATGTTTCTCACCTTAATAATGTTGCTCTCTTTAAGTAAAGATGTAGGACAAATTATATTTTTGTTCTACATTTGTAGAACTGGAGGCATGTTGAGACTATGGCTTTGAATGTCTTCCAGATACAAATGACTAGTAAGAGTGTGTCTGCTCTGGTGGTACAAGCATGCAGTTTGAGAAATACCAGTGCTGCTTCCTCACTGGATGTTACAGAGTCACAGATGACCGTGTGTTGGGTGTGTTATCAAGGGGATTTGTGCATTCAGTAAAAAGTTGGACTGGGCGAGGCTGAATGGCTGCTAATTTTCAATGGAATGAACAGAACATAAAGATTGAGGGTAAGGTTAAAGAGCCAGGCAAGCCTCGGACTTGAATATGGATTCCTGCACCTGCCAATTGTGTGCTTTGAGGCAAGTTACTTAAGTTTGCTAAGCCTGTTTCCTAATGCGTAAAAGGGAGTTAATTATACCTACCTCATAAGGGGTATTGAAAGGATTAAATCAGCTAGTGTGCAGAAAGCACTTAGCTCAGAGACTAGCACACAGGAAATGTTCGTAAATGGTGGTTATGGTTCATATCTCCAAGGGGGCTCTGGGACATAAGTGGAAATGAGCCCTCCTGCAGTGTCCTTACACCTTCCTTCTCTGGGTTCCCTCCCCTGCCTGCTTTGCCCCAGTTCATCACCTTTTACCCTCTGCTGGGTAAAAGGTGATAAACTGATAATGAGCAATTTCCCCTGCAGCAAATAAAAATATTTAGTCTCTTTATTTCCTTTCCACAGTTTTGTGCATCCTTGGAGAAATAGTCATCCACCCTGATGTGTTTCTTCCTTTCTCTAACTTCTCTGTAGGTGCCAGGTAATGGGCATGTGGTTTTGGCTGCAGCAAAATGTGTTCACTAGGGATTTTCTCCTTTGTACTGTGTAGCAAGGCATGTAACAGTTTGGCCTTCTTATGTTTATTGCAAATAGGAGCAAGGGATAAAGTATGGTAAGGGAGTATGGATTTTATACAGAGACAGAAAAAAGCCAATGAGAAAGCATACTCTATTTAATTTAGGATTTTTTTTTTTCCTTTTTAAATGAGTCAGACATTGTAACCACATTTCTAGGCTAGTCAGTCATTTGTAATGCATAGAAATTTGGAGTCAGGAAGAGCCTGTCTTCTAGCACTAGCAGTGCCAAACCCTCTTCATTGTACCTGGTGCTGCTTCCGTAACTGTCCTGTCACTAGCCATGATTATGACCAGTCTTCCCGCCCTGGGCTGCATCAGAACTTTGCCCACAGGCTTTTGTGCCTTCTTGTCTTCATCATCATTATTATTCTTCTTATTTAAAAAAAACATTAACTTTGCTTTTTGTTAGAAAGAGCATTGTCCTGCTCTGGACAAATTTACGAACTACAGATCACAGCAAGAGGTGGGCAACTCTGAATAAAACATATTGCTCAAAAAAGCAGTGTCGCAATGACTTCTTAGAATGAACTGTTCATAAAATAATCAGGCCCTGGGTGGGAAAACAGGTAAACCCGAAGGTTACTTAACTGTTGATTAATCTTTTATTTTCGCTGAATCAATTTGATTCCCATAACTACCATTTCCGTGGTGCAAAAAGGGGCCAAAAAGATCGTTTTGAAGGAAGTTCAAAAAAAGAGTTATTGTTAGAGTGACAAAAATGTCAGCGAGTGGAGCTTCTTATCTTGGATGATGGAATGTGTCCTCTTGGTAGAAATCAGCTGTTCTGCCAAGAGAACCTGAGGGAGTGACTGGGAGGTTTTTACATATTATGTAAGCAAGTTTATTTTGGGAGTTCGGGTATTGTGTGGGTAAAGCTACTGCCTTTACCTACATCTGCTCTATTTTCATGAGTATCACTTCATTCCCCGGCTACATTAGGCCAGGTAAGCAGCCGTTAAAATTCCAAAATTAGGGAAATGGTCCCATGACGTTTGTCAAACTCTGCTCAGAAATAAACATATTGATTTGGAAATTTAAAAACACTACCAGTTAAATCAATCTATTGCATTTGGATTCCCATCCACAAATGCATCCAAAGGCCCCTTGGAATACTCAACTTTTGCTCTCTAAGTGAAAGTCTCTGTATTTTTTATTTTATTCAATTAAAATAAGTATTGAGCAGAATTTCTTAAATTAACTCATAATGCAAATTCTATATGCTTCAAACTTATTTAAAACCCTAAATAGTTATGACTTTGTGTCTGGGAATTTCATGGCTCTTCTAGGATTTTCCCACCTTTAGTTGTGCCTATTTCTTACTCCTTTAACTGCTCCACTGCCTTTATTTTTCTGAGTATATTCCTTTCATCTTCATGAAGCTGGTGCTTAATCTTATCACTCAACTGTCCCCTCCAAATTGGCTTGACAACTATTAAGGTATAATTTCTAAAAAGGTAAAAATCATAATTCTTAGGCAAATATAAAAAAAGCACATGACAATGATTGTACTTAACTCAGTAAATGGAGGGGCCAGTAAGATGTTAAAATCAGTCCAAAGAGCATTTAAAACATTACATATATAGTCAATTCAACAATGAAATGTTAGGATAAGATTTCTGGGTTAGATACAATACTAGTTAATGTCCAACAGGTCTATAAACCTGGTTCACTCTGGATTGAAATTATTTGTGTCCCTACTGGATAAAAATCTCCGTGTTTACCTCTGCCATACAGAGTTGTAAAGTGTCAAAAGTACAACCTAGTATTGTACTAAAAGTATATCCAGTAATCTTTCAAAATATTGGATAATTTTTCAGGTATAATCTAGAGTCTCTCACATTGCAAAAGCAAAAAACAAAAAACAAAACAAAACAAAAAAAGCTCTTGCTGGATTCATGATCTCTATCTATTCATTTCTTCTCTAGCTCTCTCAACCCCTTTCACAGTCAGAGTACTAGAGAGAGTTGTCTACTTTCACTGGCTGCATTTCCTCGCCTCCCCCTTACTCTTCAGCCCACTTCAGTGTGAATTCTAGCTGCATCTTTTTTTTTTTTCTTCATGTTTTGCTGTGGTCACCCATGACCTACTTCTTGCTAGATCCAATAAGTATTTTTCATTCCTTATCTTATCCAGCCTTTCTGCAACTTTTAAATTTGACCACGTACTCCTTGACAAAAAAGCTCTTCCTTTGCCTCCTGGGACCTAATACTCTCCTGGCTTTTCTCCTACTTCTTGGGATGCCTCTTCCCTGTGTCCTTTGCAGGCTTATTCTCTAGTACCCAGCCAATAAATGTTGGAATTTTTCTATGTTGGGTACTAGGTCCTCCTCTGTTCTTCAACACTTTCTTCTTCTCAGATATCGTCCAGGTGAATAACTTTAGTTATCACATTTGCAGATGAAGCACACATTTGTGTCTCTAGGCCAGGCACTTCAGCTCATATATCCATTTGCCTACTTGACATCCTCTCTTGAATTCCTACAGACATCTCAAATTTAATAAGAATAAACCTAAACTTATGAACTCCACCCTGACACTCGTGATTAAAGCAAGTCTTGTTCCAGTGCTCCGTATCTCAGTGAATGACAACACTAGCTATATAGTTATGCAAACAACAACCAGGAAGCAACTTGGACACATCACTCTCACCAAGTTCTGTGGCCTTTGTACCTCCATGCGGAGAAGATCCCCAGAGTTCAATGAAATGACCTTCAAAATTTAGAACATTCCACAGAAAAAGGTGCTTGATTATTTAATGTGCCACTTAGGCCTGAAAAATACCAGGTAATTTAGATGCTACTGTTATCCTCTGGAATGTACAATCTGTTTCCAAATACATATGGGATACATACGGGAGTTAGGATTCCAAGGAAGTACCAAGTTTGTTGGTCCAAAGAGAGGCTAGACATGGGCATGGCTGACACATCGTCACTCGGTTGAGCAAGTGATACTCCTCTTGCAGGTAGGAGAGAAGAAATCAGGGTCATGTTCTTCAAAGAGCTGAAGCAAACTAGAAGAGTTACTTTCTTTTTCCACTCACATTTGTGTCCCCAGCTCCTGACTCTGTCTTTGATATAAGTGGCAGGAAGCTGACAAGGGGAAGGATTTATTAACAGGCTTTCTGACTATTCTTAAAAGAAAGATAAGTGAATCTAGCATAAATATATAATATAGTCAAAATTTATGCTGACAAAACTGTTGTGGTAGAGGAGAAAAAGGATCTGTAACATCCCTTTTCTCTCCCAAGGCCAGGGTAGAATGTATTTTGGTGTCCTTTCTTTCCATAAAACAAAGATAACAAAACTAAAGTTTATAAAAGTATCAAATCTAGAAAGGCTTGAGTTGAGCTCCAACAGATCCTTATATAAACCTGTGTGTGGCAATAAATTAAAAGGTACTGTTATTAAAGAAAACACCCTATACTTGTATGACAGACTAGTCTTCAATATACATTGCCCTACTAGCAAGAAAGTAAGGGAAACCCCGAAGGAGCAAAAATAAAAAGTAAGCAATAATTCAGAATAATACTTAGCACTGAATCTCTCTGAGGCCATTTACCAGGAGGAGTTTTAATGGCAGCACAAGTTAGAGGAGACAAACATGGAGCCTGTGCAAGGACAAGCATGACAATAGAAAAGCCACATAAATTCAAGGCCCCTGCAGGGCTACCCGCTCAGTGAAAGCATGGGATAGAAAACATTCCACCTGCTGCCTAAAGGAGATGATGAAATAACTTTTTCTGTCTTGGTTTTAAATCCAAGAGGAAGAAAATACTGTTCTCTCTTGAGAATTCATCACCACAGCCCTATCCTTGTGTGGGTTTGAGGTTTAAATTTATACCACCTGCATGAGCCAGGAAACCCGAAACCAGGAAGTTAGCACAGAGTGGTCCCAGTTTGACAGTGCGCTGGGCACCTGGCCAGAGCCAAAGAAAATCCTCTGTGGAGTCCGAAGTGAGGCTCTTCTGAATTCCAAGAGGTTAAAGTTATTTGAATAGCTCAAACATATTGAAAGACAAATAAGGAATAAGCCACTGTGAGTGAGGTATGAGTATTCAAGGAACACTAACAGTGTTAAATGCTTATAGAAGAAATGGAAAAACACCAATAATTAAAGATCTAAGTATCCAATTTAAGAAGTTAGGTAGAAAAAGACAGAAAGAAGGAAGGGAGGAAGAAATGAAAGAAACCATAGGAATCAATGAAAATGAAGATATAACAGAGAGGTTTGAACATACCAAAAAGTTGGTTCTTTCAAGAACTAATGAAATAGCCAAACCTTGGAAAGAATGATCAACAGAAAAGGAGAAAAGGTACAAAAAATATTAGAAAGTGAAAGGGGTACAAATACTGATACGGTAGAAAAATTAAGAAATTCATACCACAGAATGAATTTGTTTATTCTAAAAAATTTGAAAACTTAAAAAAATGGGCAATTTTCTTTAAAACCAAAACTTAAAATTGATTGTAGAAGAAAGAGAAAGCCTGAAAGGGTCTATAACTGTTCCAGAAATTGAATCAATATTTAAAAACTTACCCACTGAACAAACAAGGTGAAAATGCTTGGGGGTGGGGGTGAGCATGGGGGACGAGAGGGATTCCTTATGGAGGCTCAAACCTTCTCTAATCTGAAACATTTCAGTTGGATCTGAGTGGTGAGAAGGCATGAGCTCTGTGCAGATCCAGAGAGCAAAATCCCAAATGTAAGAAATATTAAGTGTATAGTGTCTGAAGAATTGAGACAGACAACAAAACAGCCAGAAATAAACAACAAAAATGAACAAAAGATTAAAATAAAAAGGAATAAAAAAATAAATTTCAGATACTTGTAAATTTATAACAGCTTATGTTTGCTGAGTTCTGCTCTAAGCCATCGCAGAGCTCAGAGTTTTTTACACACGATTCCCAGTTCCCAAACATCCCTGCAAGGTGGATTCCATTCCCATTTTATAGAAGAGGCAACAAGGCTTAGTGAGGTTAAATGACATGGCTGACAGACACAGAGCTAGACACAGAGCTTAAATGTCAAGCCAGTGTGACAGCTAAGACTGAGTTGTGAACCACTTGTGCTGTCCCTAAGTGCCCCAAACAAATGCCATCAGGAGCGATGGCTGTCCATCTGGTTCTTGGGTCAGCAGTGTCAGCCTCACCTGGGAGCTTGTTAGACATGCACGTTCTCAAGTTCTCGGTACTCATCCCAGATCTACTGAGTCAGAAACTCTGGGGGCGGGGCCCAGTAATCTGTGTTTTAACAACCCACCCTGGTGATTCTGAATCACTGGTCCAGAGCAACTGGTAGGATGCTGTGATGAAAATGACATGGACTTAAGAGTGAGCCAAAGCTGGGTTTGAGTCCCAGTTTTGCCACTTGATAGCTATATAATCTCACACATGCCTTAAAATTTCTTTGCCTCAGTTCTCTTACCTGCAAAATGGAGATAAATATGGTACCTACCTTTGGGTTTTTGTGAGAATTAAGTAAGATAAATGTAAGTATTAATAAATCAGTACCTGGCACATACAGTAAATGTTCAATAAATATTCTCAGTCAAAGTTTGCTATTATCACTCTCTCCCATGGAATCTGTCTTCCCTTACCCTTTTCACAGGCACTCTGTGTCCTCAGTGTGCTCTGGGGAAGAGGAATTGGAAAGATGGTACTATCTGGAGCCCAGAAAAGCAGCTGGGTTTAAGCCCAGGTGAAATGTAATAGGTAACTATCCTAGAGCAATAGGAGTGAAAAAGGGGAGGAGGGGAGGATTCAAGAGCTGTTTCTCAGGAACATGGTTGGATCTCAGCGCCTGATCAGATGGGAGAACAGCAAAGCAAGGAGTCAGAGATGATTCTGGACCTCTAGTTTGGCTGAGGGGTAGAGCACGGTTCCAGTGGGAAAGAATTTAGAAGCAAGAGTAGGTCTGGGTTATGAAAATGTGTTCATATTTAGACAAGTGAGTGTCTGTGTGTGTGTGTGTGTGTGTGTGTGTGTGTGAGAGAGAGAGAGAGAGAGAGAGAGAAACTATAATGCCAGTGTAACACCCCATGTTCTTTGTTCTTTGTAATTGAAATTGCTGTCTCCTTCCTGTGGGTACCGCAGTGACAGAGAAGGGTGTTACTTGCCAGCCGGCAGGCCCTGCTGGTAATGCCACATTCCATTGATACCCAGCAATCATGGCCAGTGCTAAGTACAGCATTAACACAAAGAGGTGTCATTCAGGAGACAGAATGTGGGAAGGGAATGAAGCCGTCACTAATGAATAGGCTAATGGAACTTGATGAGCAGTGAAAATCAATGAGGCAAAAACTGCCTGCCTTAAAGAAATGAGCAAGGTAAGAATGGACAAGTGCCAAATCAGTTATCCTGAGTCTGCGCGAGTTCTCACCCAGTGAAACAAAACTCACACAAATCTCATACTATCCCTGGCATGGTCATAGGTTGTGATTATGGGTTATGGATCATGATCACCAATTCAGTTCATCCAGTTCTATAACATTAATTACTCATCTGTGCAGGGCCAGGTCCTGTGCAAGACACAGAGGATGCAGTTTATGCTACTACTGTTACCATCATCATCACCATGGTCACTATTATTTTATCACTCAACATCACCATAGATCCCTTTAGCTGCTTATAACTGCTCATCTTGCAAAATCATAATCGCTGTTCTCAATAAAGAAAATTTATCTGTTATTCCTAGCTGTTGTCCAGACAGCACAGGCTGTGTCTGGGCCACTTTCTCTGGTACTGGGAACACACATGACATCTCAAGCTCTAACTGTCTGAGCACAGCTCTCAGGATCTCTGTGGCCAGGCTTCATGCTTGGCCTACAAGTGACTTAAAAGGGGCCCAGATCTGTAGGAATGAGGGCACTGATGATGATTAGAATCTGCCATCTTAACTTCCTACTTAACAAAGCAAGTGACAAACCCTTCGCTGACAAACCCAAAACCCTCGGAGGGCAGGTGAAGCCTCCTCTGGACACAGATGTGAAAGGATTCTTGGTTAACAGGATCAACCTAGCTGGCTCTATGTTTAAAATAGTGCCAAGCAATGGAATAATCAGTGCACTAGCCCCAGCTCTGCCTCCTTGGATAAGTCAGTGAACTGACCTTGGTCTCAGTTTTCTTACCTGTAAAAAATGCCACATTCAAAGCAGCACAGAGTGTTTTAGTGTCTAGGCTTCTCTTTAACTTAGTTTCTCACTAACTGCTTTAAGAAAAGAGGGTATGAATTAGTGCTTTACATTTTTGGGAAAGTATCTCCCCACCCAATGCCATATCACCTATCAATCAGTGATCCAAGTTACTCGCTGGCATCTGAAGTCTCTGGGCAAGCGACAGATGGGTGTTGTTCCCTTGTTTAAGAGAAGAGGCATATGAAAGTCCTTTGTCTCAGAGGTAACTTCTGGTGCAGAGGCCAAGCCCCGTCACGTGCCCGTTGTTGTGCTCTATTGGCTACCACGGATGTCCTGACTCCTGACTACTGATTCGGACCTTCAGCAACCTGAATCACATTATTTTGTGGCGTTTGTGCCTCCTAGTTTCAAGCCTGCCTCTTCTCTTGACAAGTGACATCTGTACATGCCTAGACCTCTGCATTCTGCCTGGATTTCTAACTTAATGCTTCAACTAAACCTTCCACTTAACGGTCCGTGGCTCATGGCAGCTCTTCGCACCTGTCCCAGATCCTGGGAGGCTGCGTCTGTTCTCAACACATTTGGTCAGCCCAGGCCCGATACCTTGACCTGCGTTGATGACTCATGATCTCCCACTGTCCAGATAGCGATGTGCAGAGAGGATTATACGTATGGTACTTGACTGGCCTGAAAGAGACTGCTCACTCAGTTGGAGGCTGAAGAGAAGAAACGTCAGTGGTAATTACTAAGCTGCACTCATTTCTTGCTGTTCCTCTGTTCTGAAAACCCTGCTAGGATAAAGGAATGGAAAGGGTTTGAACTTGCTCTGCCTTTCCGACTAAGGACTTGCTTACAGGAATTCACTGTAGTTTAGACCTATGCATAAGGGCTAGCAGCTGCCGCCTTTATTATGTGAGGTGACTCGAGCTAAACAAAATGAATTGGGATAACACATCATAAGTGAGGAATGTTATTTCTGCCATTTTTGGCTGCCAACAAAATGCCCCCCAAATTACAAAGTAATAGCTACCACTATGGAAGAGAATAAGAAATAAAATAACCTTCTTGTGCCTAAAGAAAAGCTTTGTGTTCCTGTTAGTTTTGCAGGGCAGTACAGAGCCTTGTGTGGGTCTTGGCACCAGAAGTCACATAAACAATCATTTGTGCACATTAGGAATTCAAATGTGCTCTGTTCCTGGGGCCTGCATCCTTGACCTTGACAGGAACAGAGAAAGAGTTTTAATTAGATTTATTTTATACACAGCAATTGCCTCTTTTGTCAGCAGGTAAAAAATTCAGTCAAATGGATATTTTTATAAAAATCAGCATAAGCATTTTAAAAATTAAATCACACCTTATTAGACTCACTTTCTTTCCTTTTTTTCACTTCCCCCTAAATTCACCACACAAACTTGGCAATGACCATCCTTCTCATTGTTTAAATTACTGGCAGGGTCCCACAGAGAAGGAGAAAAGCGGTTGTCTAATTAAGCTTTAAGTGTACATTCAATCCCTGCTGAAAATTCTAAAGAGGAAAGGCCTCAGGTGGCTGTGTAACATGTAACATGTCTCCATGGAATTTCCACTTTGCTTCAAGGTGGAAATCTGTAGAGTCTAGACAGGGCATTGAAGGGGCACCTGGAGCTTCCTGTCTGGAGCCAGGAAGGGTACAAAGACTGGGAAAAGATATATATTATTTTAAGGAATAAGTTCACATAGTTATGGAGGCTAAGATGTCTCACGATCTCCAGCTGACCAGCTGAAAACCCAGAAAAGCCAATGGTATAGTTCCAGTCTGAGTCTCAAGGCTGGAGAACCAGTAGAGGCAATGGTGTAAGTTCAAGTTCAAGTCCAAAGGCAGGAGAAAACCTGTGTCCCAGGTCAAAGACAGTCAGGTGGGGGGAGGGGGAGGAGAGAGACTCAGCCTTTTTATTCTATTCAGTCCTTCAGTGGATTGGATGATGTCCATGCACATTGAGGAGGGCAACCTGCTTTACTCAGTCTGTCTACTCCAGTTTAATCTCATTCAGAAATATCCTCACAGACAAACTCAGAGTAATATTTAGCCAAATATCTGAGCACCCTGTAGCGCAGTCAAATTGACACATAAAATTAGCCATCACATGGAAACAGTGAGAAATGTAAAAAATGACTGTGTATTCGTTGATTCAGTTCAATTTAGGACCAGATGAGTTCACAGATGAAAAAATTTACTCTAAGACTGGTGTGGCCCCCTTGGGCTACTATTTATCTCTGGAGAGCTTGTCACAAACCTGGCTGGCATTTCAGGCAGCTAAAGAAGGAATGCTTTATTAGGTCACCAAACAATGAGAAGATTAGACTGTAAGCTCCTCTAGGAGTAATGACACATCTTGTACTTTATTTCTGGCATCATGAAGACCCTGTAGAGAAACCTCAATTTCATTATTTCTAACTCTGAGCTATTCTTCTCGTTTCCTGTCCAACGGTCAGTGTAGCGTTCTGTTTTGGAAAGGAGCAGGAAGATGAAGGGTCGAGGATAAAATGTAAATATCTTCAAATGGTGTTTGTGACAAGCAGCTTAGGCTGTTCCCAGCTGAATCGTGGCTGAATTTCCACTGGGTAGATGACAAATATCTGAAATCCATGGGAAAAATAGAGAATTTTGCAGCCAAAAATTTGGGATTTAAGTTCTGGCTCTACCATTTTCTAGAAGCAAGATTTTGAGCATGTCCCTCGACCTCTCCATAGAGGATTTTATCCATCTATTAAATAGGATAAAAATACTTGCAGACCTTCTGTCTCATCTGGTATTTGAGAATGTCAAAAAAGATAATGAAAGTGATTTGTAAATACAATGTACAGTGTGAAATAAATCCATTAATTCAGCAAACATTACTTGACACCAAGATGAATTAAGCAGACTTCAGCTCTCAAAAATTTAATAATCTAGTCAAATCATCATCTACATGTGTGTTGGTTTATGAGGGGAAGCACAACCAGTGATGTCTGGGGACCAAGAGTAACTGGTAAATGATGCCCAGTGAAGCAATTTTAGAAGCAAGAGCAATAAGAATAGCCAGTCAGGTATGTTAAATTTATCTCAGATTTTGTTCCTAGAAAAAAAGTGTAGGAGTTGGGTGGAGGGTTGGGAGGGCTTCCATCAGAAGGAAAGTGGTACCCGTGCTGGTCATCCCTGCATAACTCAGAAAAAACTTCAAGGGTCCAGTTCCTGTGCTTCTGGTCTATTTTCTATACATCAGCCTTTCTTCTCTCATTATCACTTTCTAGGAAGTCCAATAAGAAAATCTGAAAGTGAGATCGGAAAATCACTTATTTTCAAAGGGAAACTAGATGGCCTGATGGTTTTCATCCATCTAATGATTCTCAGTTCAAATGTGAATACAGAGACATATTTAATATTGTCTCAAATGTGGCCACCCTTTAGAATGAACACACAAACGCATATAGTGATTCTAAACTCCCACTTGCTTAACTGTGAGAAGACCAGTTTTACAGACCCTCCTGTAAATATTTCTAGGAATCCATGGGGATACACACATGGATGCCTAAATTAGTCTTTGCCATTTCTTGACAATGCTGGCCAGCCAAACCAGTTATTTGGAGTCTCTGACATTAAAACTTTATTCTTATATCTGTATTTATATTGTAACAGCCACTTTCTCGGAGCTGCAAATCCCTGGTGCTCAGCGTGCTGAAGCTGGAGCATGAGGACTGTGCCTCAGTGCTGCAGGGCTTGCCACTGCTCCTGACAGTGAGCAGGGGATAGTACAGTTTTAGGATCAGCTGGGTGTTGGAGAGGGGTTCCCAGTAAGAATGCTTGAGACCCAATGTGCTGCATTGTTTAAAGCTACAGTTCTTTGCATAGACGTCCCACTTTTTCCCATGTGAGCAGACGCAACTTGAAGATGTCTGGGTCAAGATGACTTATGGTGTCCTCCACCACGTTTAACCTGGACCCTTTACTCTCCTACAGTCCTCAGGCTTACTTCTGGTCTGAATTTACTTCTGTTTTTTTAATGTAGTCTCTCTTTTAAAAATATATTTATACTTGACAAATAATAAGTGTGTATATTTATGGGGTACTATGAGATATTTTGATCTTTATCTACGTTGTAGAAAGATTCAATCAAGCTAATCAAAATATTAATCACCTCATTGACTTATTATGTTTTTGCAGTGAGAATGTTAAAAATCTATTCTTTCAGCACTTTTGAAACATATAATACATTATTATTAACTTTGGTCACCATGCAGCACTATAGATCATTAAAACTTATTCTTCCAGTCTAACTGAAACTGTATCCTTTGATCAACCTCTTTTTTTTTTTTTAATTTTATTTTGTCGATATACATTGTAGCTGATTAATGCTCCCCATCACCAAAACCTCCCTCCCTTCTCCCTCCCCCCCTCCCCCCAACAATGTCCTTTCTGTTTGTTTGTTGTATCAACTTCAAATAATTGTGGTTGTTATATCTTCTTCCCCCCCCGTTTGTGTGTGTGTGTGTGTGTGTGTGTGTGTGTATGTGTGTGTGTGAATTTATATATTAATTTTTAGCTCCCACCAATAAGTGAGAACATGTGGTATTTCTCTTTCTGTGCCTGACTTGTTTCACTTAATATAATTCTCTCAAGGTCCATCCATGTTGTTGCAAATGGCAGTATTTCATTCGTTTTTATAGCTGAGTAGTATTCCATTGTGTAGATGTACCACATTTTCCGTATCCACTCATCTGATGATGGGCATTTGGGCTGGTTCCAACTCTTGGCTATTGTAAAGAGTGCTGCGATGAACATTGGGGAACAGGTATACCTTCGACTTGATGATTTCCATTCCTCTGGGTATATTCCCAACAGTGGGATGGCTGGGTCGTATGGTAGATCTATTTGCAATTGTTTAAGGAACCTCCATACTATTTTCCATAGAGGCTGCACCATTTTGCAGTCCCACCAACAATGTATGAGAGTTCCTTTTTCTCCGCAGCCTCGCCAGCATTTATCATTCATAGTCTTTTGGATTTTAGCCATCCTAATTGGGGTTAGATGGTATCTCAATGTGGTTTTGATTTGCATTTCCCGGATGCTGAGTGATGTTGAGCATTTTTTCATATGTCTGTTGGCCATTTGGATATCTTCCTTAGAGAAATGCCTACTTAGCTCTTTTGCCCATTTTTTAATTGGGTTGCTTGTTTTCTTCTTGTAAAGTTGTTTGAGTTCCTTATATATTCTGGATATTAATCCTTTGTCAGATGTATATTTTGCAAATATTTTCTCCCACTCTGTTGGTTGTCTTTTAACTCTTTTAATTGTTTCTTTTGCTGTGCAGAAGCTTTTTAGTTTGATATAATCCCATTTGTTTATTTTTCCTTTGGTTGCCCATGCTTTTGGGGTCGTATTCATGAAGTCTGTGCCCAGTCCTATTTCCTGAAGTGTTTCTCCTATGTTTTCTTTAAGAAGTTTTATTGTCTCAGGGTGTATATTTAAATCCTTAATCCATTTTGAGTTGATTTTAGTATACGGTGAGAGGTATGGATCTAGTTTCATTCTCCTGCATATCGATATCCAGTTATCCCAGCACCACTTGCTGAAGAGGCAGTCCCTTCCCCAGTGAATAGGCTTGGTGCCTTTGTCGAAGATCAGATGGCAGTAAGTGTGTGGGTTGATTTCTGGATTCTCTATTCTATTCCATTGGTCAGTGTGTCTGTTTTTATGCCAGTACCATACTGTTTTGGTTATTATAGCTTTGTAGTATAGCTTAAAGTCAGGTAGTGTTATGCCTCCAGCTTTATTTTTTTTGCTGAGCATTGCTTTGGCTATTCGTGGTCTTTTATTGTTCCATATAAATGTCTGAATAGTTTTTTCCATTTCTGAGAAAAATGTCTTTGGAATTTTGATGGGGATTGCATTGAATTTGTATATCACTTTGGGTAGTATGGACATTTTCACTATGTTGATTCTTCCAATCCAAGAGCATGGAATATCTTTCCATCTTCTTGTATCCTCTCTAATTTCTCTCAGCAGTGGTTTGTAGTTCTCATTATAGAGATTTTTCACCTCCTTGGTTAAGTCAATTCCTAAGTATTTTATTTTTTTTGGTGGCTATTGTAAATGGGCAGGCTTTCTTGATTTCTCCTTCTGCATGTTCACTATTGGAGAAAAGAAATGCTACTGATTTTTGTGTGTTAATTTTGTATCCTGCTACTGTGCTGAAATCATTTATCAATTCCAACAGTTTTTTTGTAGAGGTTTTAGGCTGTTCGATATATAGGATCATGTCATCTGCAAACAGGGACAGTTTGACTTCCTCTTTTCCAATCTGGATGCCCTTTATTTCCTTCTCTTCTCTGATTGCTCTGGCTAGTACTTCCAACACTATGTTGAATAGGAGTGGTGAGAGTGGGCATCCTTGTCTAGTGCCTGTTCTTAAAGGAAAAGCTTTCAGCTTTTCCCCATTCAGGATGATATTGGCAGTGGGTTTGGCATATATGGCTTTAATTATGTTGAGATACTTTCCCTCTATACCTAACTTATAGAGGGTCTTTGTCATGAATGAGTGCTGAACTTTATCAAATGCTTTTTCAGCATCTATAGAGATGATCATATGGTCCTTGTGTTTGAGTTTATTAATATGGTGTATCACATTTATTGATTTGCGTATGTTGAACCAACCTTGCATCACTGGGATGAATCCCACTTGATCGTGATGAATAATTTTTCGTATGTGTTGCTGTATTCTGTTTGCTAGTATTTTAGTGAGGATTTTTGCATCTATATTCATCAAGGATATCGGCCTGTAGTTTTCTTTTTTGGTTATATCTTTACCTGGTTTTGGTATCAGGATGATGTTTGCTTCATAGAATGAGTTTGGGAGATTTGCATCCGTTTCAATCTTTTGGAATAGTTTGTAAAGAATTGGTGTCATTTCCTCTTTGAATGTTTGGTAAAATTCTGCTGTGAATCCATCTGGTCCTGGGCTTTTCTTTGTTGGGAGCCTTCTGATAACAGCTTCAATCTCCTTTATTGTTATTGGTCTGTTCAAATTTTCTACGTCTTCACGGTTCAGTTTTGGGAGCTTGTGTGTGTCCAGAAATTTATCCATTTCCTCCAGATTTTCAAATTTGTTGGCGTATAGTTGTTTATAGTAGTCTCGAATGATTCCTTGTATTTCAGATGAATCAGTTGTAATATCGCCTTTTTCATTTCTAATTTTTGTTATTTGAGTCTTCTCTCTTCTTTTTTTTGTTAGCCATGCTAATGGTTTGTCAATTTTATTTATCTTTTCAAAAAACCAACTTTTTGATGATCAACCTCTTCTCTTTTCCCAGGCTTTGCCCTCCCACCAGCTCTGGTAAACACCTTTTTACTCTGTTTGTATGAGACTGACTTTTTTAGGTTTCACACGGAAGTGAGATACATGTTATTTGTCTCTTTGTGCCCGGCTTATTTCATCCAGCATAAAATGTTTCAGTTCTACCCACATTGTTGTGAATGACAGAATTCCTTCCTTTTTAAGGCTGCATAGTATTCTGTAGTATAATATACATATATATATATGTATATTATATACCACATTGTGATATATATATATACACACACCACATTTTCTTTATCTATTTATCTGTTGATGAATACTTAGGTTGCTTATGTATCTTGGCTGTTGTGAATAATGCTGAAATGAACAGATTTACTTTTAAAGATTTTCTTCCCTTGTTGGGGCCACCTCAATCTATCTGACTCATTTGATGACTGTATCCCAATAGGTGAATAGGCTTCAATTCTGGAATGTTCTTCAGGCCCAATGTGAATCAATGGATGAAAACAGGTATGCAGATGGGCTGTTGCCTTCCTCTACTGACCAGAACGAGTGAGCCCTAGCTCCAGCTACACAAGGCCTTTTCACTGTTCTCAAAACTCTCCAGCCTTCATTTTATTTCTTGGACATGGTGAGCTCTTTTTGCTGCAGGGACTTTGTACTTACTTTTCTCCTTTCAGGGTACCTCCCCCACACCCCCCACTGCTGATTGCTCCAGTCTCAGCTTAACCGTCACCTCCCGTGAGAGGCATTTTCTCAATTAGTCTCTATTATATCGCCCGTTTATTTCCTCCACTGCACTTTTCAATCTGTGTTTATCTTGCTTGTTAACTTGTTTCCTTGTGCTACATAAGAGCCACTAGAGCAGCAGCCTTGTCTGTCTGTCACCATTATATCCCAGGGCCTAGCATAAGGAACGTCAGACTAATCAATAACAGTAGTTAACATTGACTGAGCATTTACTATTTGCCAAGTACTGTGCTAAGTACTTTTGCATGCACTGGCTCATCTAATCTTAGCTGCAAGCCTAGGAAGTAAGTGCTATTGTGCTTCCCTCTCTCTAGTAAAGGAAATTGGGGCTAGATAAGTGTAGTGACTTGTCCACGGGCACAGAGCTATTAAGTGCTGGTGCTGGGATCTAAACGTGGGCAATCTGACTCCAGCGTTCTTGCATTTAACTACTATGACATATATTCTCCCAGATAACTAAACATTGATAGTTATTTTGCCCTATTCCAGGGCAAAAGGACAACATGCTGTGCTCCCGCCCATGGATGAGAACACAGCAACTTCAGCACACGTGCTGGGGAATACATATCGAGCACTGATTCTAGTGGAAAATATACATGACAACTAAACACGTGCAGGGCAATTGCCTTGCCAGACATGAAACTTACTATAAATATGATAATGGCACCCAAAGAGGCATATGGTAATGGAACTGAATAGTGCAGATAAAAAAAGGAAAAAAGAAAAGGCAAAAGGAAAGCTTATTTAATAAATTGTGCTGAAATATCTGTAAAAAACAGGATAACTGCAATATACCACATGCAAAAACTAAATGAATTATTTTTCTAAATTTTAAAAGTAAAACTACAAAACTATTACTAGAAAATTTGGGAGATTATGCTTGTACAGTCATGGGTTGAAGACAATTTTTGAAGAAGTCAAAAATGCAAAATACATTAAGAGAAACACTTATCTGAATAGATAAAATCTTAAAATATGTTATAGGAAAAGATATAGACAAATTAAAAATATATTGGGAAATGTATTTATTACACAAGTCTTTTAAGATCCCTAACACACAAAAGTATTTGTCACATAATATTCCTATTTTCATAATGCACAAAAAAAAGCCTCCTAAAATTGATAAGAAAAGATAAAAGCTCAATAAATGTAAAGGCCAGGGGTTCCAAACAGGTAATTCCCAGAAGAGGAAATCCAAGTCATGGATAGATTTGTCCTGACCTCATAAGCAGTCAGAAAAATGCAAATTAAAGAAGTGAAACACCATTTCCCACCTATCATATGACAGTGACATTTCAGGGCTGGTGAGCATCTGAGAAAATGGCAATGCTCATCTATTGCTGGTGGAAAATTAATTTGGACTCTGTCAGACTTCTGTTAGAGAAAGGAGTGCAAGAGAAAAACAAATTTAAGGAGGGAAGATGAGAAACTAGATATCTAATAAGCAGCTAGAAATAGTTGGAAGGTTGAAATATAAATTTATTACTCACTGGCCTGCAGAGTATACGAGGGCACATCGAGAAATTCATGGAAAGATTTGTATTATCTTTCAATTATATTTTCCACAAACTTTTTGAAGTACTTTGATACTTGAAGCCACAGGTATTTATGAGCTCACTCAGGCAAAGCATGCAGATAGAGAAAAGAAGTGGTTAAGAATGAAATCAAGAGGTTCATGAGCATTTAATGGACCCACAGAACAAAAAACCAGGAAAGGAGGTTGGCTCATATAGTGTTCATTGGTTTCAATGGTCATTTTAATTGATTCTTCACGCTTGCAGCCCATAGAGTACAGGCAATAAACTTACCTATCTTTTCCTATTTTGTTTACACTTTGCCTGCTCTTCCCCTTTGTTAACACAATCTCGTTTAAGAGCATGGATGCTAAAGCCACTGCCTGAGTTCAAATCCTGGCTCTGCCACTTCCTAGGTGTGCGATCTTGGACATTCTTTGGGGGAGAATGTCTGTGATCACCAGAGGCGTCAAAAGACTTTTCCGCCCTAGCCATCACGAGCTGTGTGCATGTCTTCTCTCCAGAGCAACTGGTCACTGGCAGGAGGATGACCACGCCTCCCTCACTCATTTTCCAATCTGCAGACTACTGCCAGAGGCCTTTTTCCTCCTCATGAATAAGCCTTCCTATTTCTCTTCTGTGGGTGGTGTCTGTTCTGATATTTAAAATATTTTTTCTCTTCTGCGTTCATACTATGTATGCTTTTGTTTCTTTGGTGCCCGCCTGCCATGCTGACACCAGCTCCCTCTGCACTTAATGCCTCCTTCTTACTCCCACATGACAGGGCTGCAGACTGCCCAGACTGTGAAGGGGCGGGGGCGTGGGGGGATGGATTTTTTCTCCTTGTGATGCATTATTTCCTTTCCCCAGTAAGCGGTTCCTCCAGTGCTGTCTCTGGGGGACGCGCTGCTGCTCTTGCCTGGAGCTGCCCTGGTTATTCAGTCTGGGCTCATGTACAGCTCTAATTCAATTTACAACACAGTTACATAACTGTTCCCAGTCTCCTGTTGACCTTGATGTCAAGCAGCGGTCAAGTTGTACCAGCTCGGAGAAAGGAGGAGGAATCTCTGGTCAGCCCTTGAGAACATTTTAGATGGGGTTCTGGAATGAAATGTGGCACAGAAAGGCCAAATGATACCAGTAAATTCTTTGGAAGATTGAAAAGCCAAGGTTGTTGATTTTTGTAAGATGGACGCTGTTGGCTTTCAGGGCAATCCTGTGTCACTCAGAATTATGAGAGCTGTTCTCTGACCAAAGATGAGAGGGCTGTCTTCTTTCCCCAGGAATCGCTGTAAGTGGATGAGCCTTTTGGCCTCAGTGAGAAGTGCTCCTAGGAGTGTCTTCAGCTTGGAAACCTTTCAAGGACAGACTTTCAGGACATTCTTTTCCGGAGTCCTGGTTCTACTCAGTTCTAAATAATGACAGGAATAGTTAAATTTTGATACTTTTGCTTCTGGTCTTAATAAAGCCAGGAAGCCAGGGGTTTCCACATGAAAGCAAAAATACAACCTAAAGGCTAAGAAAATTACTCAAAATTTTAGAAATGCAATAGTATGAAAGCTCTCTGAGAGCGGTACTCTGTTTATTTTGTTCTGTTGTCTTCTCACACCATGAACAGGACCTGGCATGGACTAGGTACTCAGAGAATATTTTGTTAATGACATAAATGATTTATAGATTGTGGCAATTGGTCTAGTTAATTTGGCAAAGGCTATCATACCAGAGACTTCCAAAACTCTATTTTACATATTTTAATTATATATGTCTATGCAAATATAATTCTAGATAAATGTATAAATGTGTATACACTAATGTATAAATATGTCTCTATACAGCATGATTAATGACCATTAAATAGTTTCTCATCTATAATAAGCACATGACTAGATTGTGCCTAGATTTAAAGGTTTTGCCTTAAACACAATTCATTTGCACTGATTTGGCTGTCTTCATTGGCAGGACCAGCTTCGTGGGTGTGAGGCTTATGCAGCTGCACAAGGTCCCTGGCTCAGATTTAGTGCTCTATTGTCACCATCATGAAATTCTTAATAATTTTTGAACAAGAGGACCCCATTCTCATTTTGCACTGGATGCCACGAATTATGTAGCTAATCTTGCTAAAAGTATAGAGAAAGCTAGTGTTTAAAAAATGCCATTTAATATTACCTACCTGTGTTAGCAGCCCTGGGTGAGAAGAACAGCTGCTTATTGACTAATGCAACAACTACTACAGGGTACATATCAAGGAAGGGTCTACTATTTACAAAGCATTGAAAGACATTAACTGATTTATTAACCTTACTAATGACAGATGCATAATACACAGATGCTTTCAATAAAGATAATCAGAGACATAATTCATGAACTCACAGGTAGCTCTTCTCTGCTGTGAACTATCTCTGCTTAATAATCTTTACCTGCCAAAATTTTATCAGTTTTCTATCAATTTCTATCATATTCATAAATCATCCATGTTGCCTACCTTTATCTTTTTTGACAATACGAACATTCTCATTCCTGATTATCTCTATTGCTTGGTCTGTATCACATTTTAGCACTTGATAAAAATCATTCTGGTACTTCAGTTTGTCTATCTAGTGCTTTTTAAAAAAGGGTTTCCACATCAAGTTATTTTCCAAATCTTGCTGTCCAGAAAGTGTTGATAGGGTGACATATGTAATGTTAATTTTTATAATAGTACGTAGCTTAGAACTAGGCATATAATAGCCAGCGAGTAAATATCTAATTAATTAAATTGAACTAACTAGCAATGAGTAACTTCCTGTTTACCATACATTAACATACATATAATAACTTTCATGTATCTCTCCGAAGTAAAGCTTAAACTTTCAAAACAATAGTTTTTTTCTGAAACAGTTTTTAAAGTTGCCATACTATTAGGGGGTCCCTCCACATGCTGCTTGTGTAAAAATGAATTGAAACCTCTTTGTATTTCCAAACTAGGGAACCGAAGAAATTTGTTAAAAACATCAGGCCTTTGAAACAAATGATGATGATCTTTTGGTCGATTTAGTTTTCCCAAGGTCTCCCCATTGCAAAGCACACCAACTGCTTCAGCTTCGCTTTGCTGAGTCATTGAACTCCCTCTTGCATCTCATAAAGTTGTCCGTGTTTATAATTACAAAGGATTTCACGAAAGGCTGTTTGTCTGTTTATTAAAATGTCAAGTCACTCAGCACGTTGGCTGAGCAGAGCAGCCTGGTTCCTATGGACATCTCAGGCATGGCGGTGAGGTTGTTTCTTCAAGTCGATCTGGGGCCAGCTCCTCGCAGCAAGATAGTTCTTAATTGCTTCATTTTCTAGATAGAGATTTTCTGAAATATATTCTCTCTGCAGCAGAGAAAAAGTTTTAAAACTTTACTTTCACTTTATACTGGGAATAAGGAATATGCAGATAAAAAATAACCAGTTTCCTCAATATTGTCTAGGCGAAAGAAGTATTTTCTTCGTCTCTATCTTTTTGTACATATTCAGCAACACCAAAATCCTGTTTTTCATTCATTTGATTCTTGTTAATTCACTTTCTTCCTCTCTGGGTAGGGTAGATCACAGATGGATGCTGTCCTGTCATGATGCCGAGATAGTAAAAATGTTCTCCAACTTTAACATAGTTAGGGAAATCTAAAATTTAAACTTACACCGTCACAGGCATCCTGGCAAAGGGAGGCCTCATTTATGCTGTCCTTTGAAATGAGGCTGAAGCCTTTTAAGTTTCTTCACTAAAAACAAAACAAAACAAACCCAGTTTAAGAAAAAAAAAAAAAAATCAAAGAAACAAAAAGAACACAGTGAAATAATGACTTACCACATGTGAACAAACTGAATTAGAGTAAATAATCTCTGGAGAACCAACTTAAAGTGTTTGAATAGCTATTAATTTAGTCATGAAAATAATATTAAGCCTACACATCCAGGTTTAAGAAAAAAAAAGATTAGGCCTAATTGGAAATCAGGAGCCCTATTAAAAGTATTTCCATCTCCCATCATTGTCCACAAGGTCTGCTTTTCATAAAAATAGTCTTTGAGAAAATTCAATCTTTCATTTACTGCAGGTAAATAATTCTCTTTTTTCATTTTTAAGGTTCTCAAATTGGTCTCCAGGTAGCACAGGGCGTTTCTCTTAGGTCCTTCAGGTTTGCCTGATTTTAAAAACATTTTGTTCGCAAATGTTCATCTATATTCAAAACATGAAACTCTTTCTAGAAATCTTCAATAATTATTATGTGATTAGGCACTCATTCTGAAAAGGAAAAAAAAGGGGGGGGGGCTTGAAGGGACTGGTTAACATGGGCGATCTACTAGGATCTTGGGACTGAGTGATTCCCAAACCGATAAACTTGAACATCACATCCTTTTTCTCAAGTGAGCTCAGAAGCCTGAAGAGGATTGAGCTAAGAGGGAGGCATGAAGCAGAAGCAAGTACACTCAATGACATGAGCAGGGCAGTGTAAACCCAGCATGCGACCCTGACCTTCCGTTCCTCAGCTGTCTTTAACCAACCATTTGGAAGGGTTGATAACTTATCCTTTGGTCTATTGTAATTTTTCAAAGACACTGGTGGCACCATGGGTAAATGAGAATTTGACATTGAATAACAGAAAAATGAAATGGAATGTTAATGACCTTAGATGAGAACTCATAAAATTCTCAGGACACAATTTTAGTTTATTGGAATTCAAAGAGGTTTTACCACATATTGTGTGTGGCTCAGGGGAGGAGCCGGGGCAGTGTCAAAAAGTCAAAGCAAAATAAACTGAGTTACCACTTTGAACAGGGTGAACATTACTGGCCAAGTATATAGCCACTAATCCTGTTTCCAAAACCTCCATGTATAGCTATAATTAAAATGGAATATCTGGTCATGGAGGCCTGGGCAGTCAGCTTTGGTCCAACTTGGCATGAAGTTCCAAGAATGCCCAAGAAAATCAGGGGCTAGTCAGAAAATACAAACCAAGGTTAGGTTCAGGTATTAGGTGGGAATATTTATAGATTTTAAGCAAGTACTTAGTTGTATTCTTATCACTTGGAAGCAGGTTTTAGCATGGATGCCATTTTTAAAATATATAGCAATTCGAGATTAGCAAATATTTATATTTTACATATTGTCATCTTATATATTATTTTATATATTTAATACCTATTTTAGAGGAATGGTTAGCTCTATCAGTTAACTATGGTGAAGAAAATCTTTTGAACCAAAATGATATAAATTCACTGGGTGGCAGTTAACCACACTTGC
Organism: Cynocephalus volans; assembly: GCF_027409185.1. Taxonomy (NCBI): domain Eukaryota; kingdom Metazoa; phylum Chordata; class Mammalia; order Dermoptera; family Cynocephalidae; genus Cynocephalus; species Cynocephalus volans. Next base: position 57,950,066 of record NC_084461.1, on the reverse strand, counting down.
AGAAATATATATAAACATGAGAAATACAACAGAATTGGGCTGATAAGTTAAAAGCATCCCAGAGATGATGGGGAAAGAGGAAACATCACCATCTTGGTATGGTATGGTGGGGGGATGGGGAGAGGTGTTGGAACATCTATGGCATGTGCAGTATACACCTGTGTAGTATGGCATGTGTGGTACATGGTGTGTGGTATGGCATGCGCAGTGTGTAAGTACACTTGGCCTGACTTGAGCAGGGAGTTCCTACCCAGAAGCAGTGGGAACTTAGGTCAGAGAAGTAAGGGAGAGAGGAAGTATGGTTCAGATGACGGTCCCCAAAGGTCAGAATGAGAGAACACACTTGTACGATGCTAGGACAATCCTCTCCCTTCAGTGCACTATTTTTCACATCCTGGGACTATTTCACAAGTTTATGAGTGAATCTTCCAGTTTAGATCTATGTTTGCAGGTTTCTGCATATCATGAAGTGTCACACTGTTAGGAAAAGTGAAAAATCTTACAAAGCTCTTAAAGATGCTTCACTCCTAAGACAGAAGAAGTTTATTGTGTTTTATGATAAAGAAAGGGTGCAACGTGCATCTTCTGATTTTAAAAGGGAGAAAAAGAGATAGGAAGGAATTGCTTAAAAATGGTAAAGCCACTCATAAAGAGAACCAAATGAAAAATCAACCATATTACATGCAGTAACACTGTGCTTAGTAACTAATTAATCATGATATCCAGGGGAGCCTGTCTAGCACTTAGTTTTCTGAGGTCTAAATAACAAGCAAATAGAATCTTGGAGAAAAGAGGGCCTGTCAGGTGTTTGTTTGTTTTTGTTTTTTTGTTTTAGACAATGGCAGTGATGCACTCAGGAGTTCCTAATTAAATTCACAAAGCCAGGCAATATGTTTAAATGTTTGTCACTGTAAAGCTACATTAAGTATCAGAGCAGATTTTTTAAGCAAAAAAAAAAAATTAAACAAAAAACACAATTTAAAGGGGGTCATAGTCCAGTGGTGGAAAACCAGGGTTTTTCCTTAATCCAGCTATCTAGTGCAGAAAGGTTATAATAATCAGTTTGACAAACAATGGTGAATTTCTACTAGGTAACAATGACATGTCAAAAACACGCTGTTGGTAGATTGTGAATAAAATGAACTTAGACAGATATGAGGGTGCTTCAAAAAGTTCTTTGAAAGATTCATATTATCTTTTAATTCCATTTTTTTCACAAACATTTTGAAGTACTCATATAGAGAGTGATAGTTAAATGTAAAAGTCCAACTGCAGAGACAAATCTCTACTGATGGGAATATATATATATATTTTTAATTTCCCCTTCTCCTTACCACTCTCCTGTCCCCATTGTAAACTTTCCTGAACTGAACTGGCAGCTACGGCTGGACAGAGGAAAATCCCACATCTAGACATTAGAGGCGGAAAAGCCTAACCTCAGATCTAGACTCTGCTGCTCACCAGTGTCCATTTCTTCTCCTGTGAGAGTCAAGGACAAGGCCTTCAGAGCAGTACTGTTCTTAGAATTAAACATGATCATGAATGTCAGTTGGGTAGCAGTGTTCGGAACAGGTTAAACCCCTTCACCAACTTCACAAACATGAGCCCTCTTCCCTTTCACTATCCCTCCCCCATGCCAAACTCTCTTTTGAAGGATCTCAAGAGAATTTCCCTCTACTCCTTCCTTCCCCACTTCCCCGCTTGCTCTCCCTGCTCCTGAACCCCGCATATCTCCCAGGCGGCTCTGCCGATGCTCTGCTTGACTCCTACGTGGGGAGCAGGAGTGAGGACAGCAGCCAGGAGAGAGCGGCGAGGCTGAAGCCCACAGGAGTGGAGGAAACACACGGCGGATGCTGCTCTCTTACCTGGGAGCCTCTCTCCTACTCTCAGGGAACTGGGTAGATAGAGTACGGGGCTTGCACTGAGCCTCCCTTGCTAGTGGGAGGGGTGACTTTGCCTCCACCTGGAAAGAAGTTACACGTGTCTTCACTGCCTGCCTGGGGATGAGGGTAGAAGAGACCATGGACCTTCTTCTCTTTTCTGTCACCATGTTAATCACATACCTGTGCTGGGGTCCAAGGGCTGCTTTGCAGAGGCAGATCTAGTCTGGCCAGGCAGGGCCAACTTCTTCTTTAGGCACAGTGGCCACAGTGCCTATGGCTCAAAATACTCATGGGGGCCCACTAATAGGTTTTTATTGCATTTAAAATGAGAAGGAAAAAAAAAATGAAGTTTTAGGTCAAAAATAAGGTTTTAATAAATACTATTAATATATTAATCTTTGTACCAACAATGTCATAAAATAAAATTTTCAATTTTGGGGTTTTTTTGAAGAAAGTTGCATACAAAAGTAAAAATACATGGGGCCCATGAAAGTCAAAATGTGGCCCTGTGGCTAAGTTCTCACACTCTTCTTTCTGTTGCTGGCTGGCATAAGTGAGTCTGTAATCCCCACCTTGACAGTCTGCTCAGTAGCACCAGCCTCCTCCGTGCAGGAAGGGAGAATAAGACAGTTCTGCTTTGACTTTAACCCAAGGTATAGTTTTTGTTTCCTTCTTTCTAGATATCCTGAATGGTCATTGACTGCCCATTAACAAAGCTAACCTTGATTGTTTGTTTGGCTTTTCTTTTTTGTTTCCTTTCCTTTTATTTTCTTTTTAATTTCCATCAGACTATCGATTTCTTGCATCTATTTCAGATCAAGTTAAAGCTGGTAGACAGTAGAGATGTCTTAGGTCTCCATAATCTCCAAAACACTTCCCCAGCTGATCATGACCTACTTTTTCCTACTTTTTCTACATTTCCCTTTGATGTGTTTGTGTTCTGCTTTATTTCCACTAGAAGATGAAGACTTATTTGGAATCCAACAACTTTGGAATGAACCAAGAGTTGTGCAAAGGCAAGGCCTTGGCTTCGCACAGGAAATTTAGTTGTAACAAGATCCTGCTCCTCTTAGTATGTTTTGGCTCTAGGTCATAGGGATCTGTTGGAGATGATTTTGTTCTGTGATTCTAAGGCATTGTATGATAATTTATTGAGTGCTTACTAAGTTTAAGTCCTAAGGCCTGGCCCCCAGTGTCATAAGACACAGACCCAGCCCTCCGGGAGGGTATGATGTAGTATTCGGTGACTATTATATGTTGAACTGTGTCTCTCCAAAATTTGTATGTTGAAGTCCTAACCCTCCGTACCTCTGAATATGGCCTTATTGGAATTAGGGTCATTGCAGATGTCATTAGTTAAGATGAAGTCATTAGGGTAAGCCCCAATCCAATAAAAGTGGTATCCTTATAAACAGGGGAAATTTGGACAAAGAGACAAGCACATAGGAAAAATGTCATGTGAAGATAAAGGCAGAGATGCTTGTACAAGACAAGGACCATGAAATATTTCCAGCAAACCACCAGAAATTAGCAAGAGGCATGGAACAGATTCTCCTTCAAAGTCCTCAGAAGGAACCAACACTGCTGATACCTTGATCTCGGATTTCCAGCCTCCAGAACCGTGAGACAACAAATTTCAGTTGTTTAAGCTATTCAGTCTGTGATACGTTGTTACGGCAGTCCTAGGAAACTAATACTGTAACTACCTAATGTAAGAAGAGTCCCCTTTCACATAAAACAATCAAAACAGGTAATTATTCCTAAGCAAGCATGAGCTTTTAAAAAGGCATTTATTGTGCAGAAAGAAATATGTAAAAAGACACAAAGGCTAAATAAAGGCTGGTAAATATTTCCATTCTGAAAAATGAAAGTTATCTTTTAAAACTCACCAGGGAAGCTCCACCTTTGTTTTGCTCAGCATCTGGAGGAGATGGAGGCTGGGTTTTTCCATTCTCACCTCACTGCCTTCCTCTCGGCCTGGGAGGTGACCGCGTCACTGTCAATCCTCTTCACACCACTCTGCTGTGGTCAGGTTGGCCTTCGATGCTGGGTTTGGTGTGGCCCTTTCAACAGACTCATTCACTGGCAGATGTCCTGCCACCACAGAGAGAATTTTTTGACCAGGTTGTGGCAATTTGCAATAAAAGGATAAATATAAATGGAACTCTCTACTTTTTCATTATAGAAATAGTCAATATTGAGTACTCAAATGATACATTGTACTCTTCTCTGAATTGCTCTGTGGGAAGCATTTTTAAATATGATATCTAGATCCTCAAATAGACAAAACGTAATGGCTTCAGATCAACTCTGAGGCTGAAAGGAGACTTTGCAGAGCCTTGTACAGCATCACAGGCAAGGAAATGTGTTACATTTCCCCATCCCAATATATTAATGACCAGAGAATTTAGAGTGTCTATCCTGAAAAGTTTCTGAGGACAAATGTTCTCCTAACATTTTAACAAACATCTTATGTGGATGTCCATTGTATGTGGACACCCACCATGATGTAGCAGAAAAAAGTACAGTAATTAAATAAAGAGGAGTCTCAGATTAGGGATGAAATGTGCAGAAACCCAGATCTAGAACCAACAACCTGAAACGCAATTGGGGACAAAAAGCCAATCTTAGAACCAAGATTGTATTGTTCAAGGAAAGAACTGACCAAGGACCAGGTACTCAGGATTCACTCATTCATTCACTCATTCATTCACTCACTCACTCATTCAACAACACCAAACACATAAAAATATGGTGAACAAAATGTACCTGGGCATTGTCTTCATGTAGTTCTCATAATAGGACACAGGAGAGGAGGACACAGACAATCAAGCCAGTACAGTACGAAGTGGGGAAGCAGAGGCTGTTATAGGAACTCAGATTTTTTTAGCTCTGGAAGTGCCCGCAGATTTCTCCCAGACCTTCAGGAGCCAGCTCTCTGCCTTCCCCACTCCCACTCGTACCATTTTAGAGTCAGTGGGAAATAAGGTACTTGGAATAGAAATTTTCAGATACCTGGCATGTAGATACAGGGCTTTCTAAGCTAAAATTCACTGGACATAATTGAATCTTTCCTTGGTGATTCAAAAAGCCAAGACCAGGAGACTATCACTTAACAGTGGTTTCAATGTATTTACTACCTGTTTCTCAATGGGACTTAGTTATTTGATGAAAGGGAAAGTGACATTCTTTGGTTTAAAATGCCCAGAAAAATGTAGAGTTTAGTGTGTATTTTTCCTTGATTCTTTTAGAAAATTCATGACTCACCCCCTCTTCAGCCAATCCATCAACAAGTCCTAAGGATTCTCCCTACAAAGCATACCCCAGACCTCAAATGTTTCTCCACCTACACTGCAACTATCTTTGCCTAAGACACCATCGGTTTGCACCTGGATTACTGTGGCCCCTTCATAACCAATCTACCTGCTTGCCCTATGACCATTTCCCCACCCCCACGCACTTTTGAAAACATAAATCGTACCACATTAGCTCCCACTTATAAACTTTACATGGCTTCTCACCAAGTAGAATATTCTTCCTCGGCATGCAAAGCCCTACCTAGCCCCAGCCTGCCTCTCTAACCTCCTGTCATAAAGCTTCTCCATTACCACACTGTCTTTCTGTTTCTCTAACATACATATTCCTATCTTAGGGCTTTTCCTGTAGCTAATTTCTCTTTATAGAATACACTTACCTTAATTATCAAATGGATTTCTCTTATTATTTGGGTCTCAGCTTAGGTGTTACCTCTTCAAGGAGATTTACCTGATCCCCCCAATCCCAGACAGTCACCCAGTTACTGTCTCATTACCACCTTCTAATTCTTTGTATACCACTTAGCACTTTCTGTTATCCTTCTTAATTTTTTTTTTCTTTAATTCTTCTCTTTTTCACAAGACTGCTAGTTCCATGATAACAGGAACCTTGTCTATCTTGATCACTAGTGGGTCCCCAACACCTTACTCTCCCAGGCACACACAGTTGTCATTTGTTGAATGGCTAAATGTGTTCTTATTTTATTATTTGCTGAGGGTATTGAGTCACTTTCTTTCTGGTTGCAAGGAACATAAGTTATGCTTAAGTTACTCTATTTATTGAGGGCATTAAAGAAGAATAGAGCACATAGCCTTACAAGCTGCCCAGCCAGGCCACAGTAACCTGTTCATAAGATGCCATAGCTCCTACAGCCCCATGACCTGGACTCCACCTCAGCAGAAGCCATCTGCCACTCCCTCCTCCAGTACTTAGTGACTTATGCACTCTCTGTTTCTAGAGATCCTGACATTCCCACAGACTCCCCTTCTTGAATCTTGACACAGGCTTCCTAAGTAGGGCCTGACTGCGGCAGTGCTGGTGCAGAGGTGTGGATTCAGGAGTCCTCACAGGGCTCTAGCTCACCTCACCCAGGGTTGAGCTTGGTGGTCATCCTCCAAGGCCAGGAGAACAGGGATCCTTTGGGGAAGGAATCCCCACAGAGGGTTGTAGGTCATACAGCCATGCTGAGCATCCTCAAAAGGGAAGTCATTTTCATCAAGCAACTCCAGCAATTTGAAGAATATATTGGAAGCTGTAAAATGTATAAGAATGAAAATGGATAAGGAGTCCAGAGATTGGACAAGCATCAAAACTATGGGGGCAATACAGTCAAAAGGTTAATCCCAATTCTGATTATGGCCCCCCCCCCAAAGTATAATCAAATTGTGTATGGCCAATATTTATTTTTTTAAATAAAATAAGTTGTTTGCAAAATACTTAGCTCTAAATCATCTTTCTAAAAGTCTTTTAAATGCTACCTACAAATTCATATGCAGACCTAAGACCCACATGCAAAAACATGGTTGGTTTACAAACTTGAAGAAAGTGGATATAGAATTGTCTGTAGATTTAGGCAACAGTACTGAATTTTCAATGTTTCCAGTTTAGGAGAATAGTGCATTTGTTTTAAAAGATTTATTTCAATACAACCTTAATGGAGGGCAGTTTGGCTTAACACATCTAAACAAATTAGCATATGTGAGCAAAATTGTATCTACAAGGATATTCATTACATGATGGTTCGAAGTAGCAAAAGTCTAGAAATAATCCAAATTCCTATAAATAAGAGACAGATTAAATAAATTACAGTGTGCCCTTAAAACAAAATGCTCTGCAACTAGTAATAAGAAGGTTGATCTATACACATTGATATAAAAGAAAAACTCCCCAAACACATTATTAAATGTGAAAGCAAGGTATGGAAATATGGATACCATTCATTTATTTATGTGAAAAAAATGTGGCTTGCAAAGAGAGGATCTAGCTGTTTGAGGTGGTAGAGAGATTTACTTTTCAATCTATAAGTTACTTTACTGTTTGATTTTTTAAAATCATTCATATATTGCTTTAAAAATAGAAAAAACAGAACCTTATTTTTATGTTAAGCAAAAAATGCGAATACTAGCTTTTCATTGAGTTTAGAATAGAGAAAAAAAACTGAATATCCAGTATCTCTTACACTGAGAAATATAAACCTATTTATATCTAAAGAATTTACTCTCTCTGCCATTTTACATACTTGGTTTATAGAATTTGTAACAGGAAGGACTTAAAAATAGAAAATCATTGTAAGGATTAAAAGCATTTGCAATACAAGAAAATAGGACCAAAGCGAGTGTTTCCCTGAGAGATAACTAGTTAGACATAGAATCATCATGTCATTAGGCTCTCCTGTGCATTTAGTATATGACACATGAATTATATAATTCTACAATTAATGTAAAGAATACTATGCAAGTCTTTTCCACATCAGCTATTACGAGAGAGTAGACATAGAATAGAAATAAGCGAGATATGGGCTTACATGCTTACATGACCCTTCTCCCCAAAATACTAAACAAAAACAGTCAAGCAGAGTAGACATAGAATAGAAATAAGCGAGATATGGGCTTACATGCTTACATGACCCTTCTCCCCAAAATACTAAACAAAAACAGTCAAGCAGAGAATTAGTAAGTTAAAGACTGTCCTAAGGAATTCATCCAGGATATAGTATGTAGTGGAAAATAGATTTTAAAATGCAAAAAAGCAACTGAGAGATGTGGGGGATAAATTGGGAGGATGCAATAATATCCAACAAGAGCTCCAGGGGAAGAGAAGAGAAGAAATGAGAGAGAAATGATATTCAAAGGAAGAATGACAAAAAATATTGCCCAGAATTAAAGAAACATGTGATTTTTCAGATTTAAAATGCAGCCCCAGCACTGTGTGGAAAAAACAAAAATACAAATCTAGAAGTTTAATTTATGTTTTATATATCAAGTATGAAAAGAAAAAATTATAAACTACTGCATAGAGAAGATAGATGACAATTAGAATAAAAGCAGACTTCTACCAACAATGGTAGATGTTAAAAAAGCAATGAAATGATATTTTCAAGTCTTATAAAAAGACCCCAATGATATAAATTCTATAATTAGCTAATTTATTATTCAAGATTAAGCTATAAAATCTAAAACACTTTATATTCCGAACCATTGCTAACAAACCACTAATTGACTCACTTCATGAAGAAAAGGGAACCCAGAGAAAAGGCAGGAGATGCAAGGAACAATGTGATTTTGGAAACTGGAAAACTACATTAGAGTGACAGGTGGTATTTTCCAAGAAGTGTCACAGCAACAATTTCAGTCCATGCTGTTGCAGAACCTTGCCACACACCCATCAAGAGATCGAGTCTATTTTCTCTGCCCTTGAACTTTGAGAGGTTCGGTGGCTGCCTTAATGAGTAGGACACTGTGAAAGCAGCACTGTGTGACTTTGAAGGCTAAGGTAACATGGCTTCTGTTTGGCTGTCTCTTTCTTCGGACACTTGCCCTGGGAACTCAGCCACCATGCTCTGAGGAAGCCCAAACTAACCCAAACAGAAACCACATGGAAAGGAATACAAGGAGAGAAACTGAGGCCCCCAGCCAACAGCCACATTCCAATGGAGGCTTTATACAATGTGGAACAGAGACAAGTTGTCCCTAATTTGCCCTGCTTGAATTCCTGACCCACAAAATCTATGAGCATAATACTGATTTTTATGCCACTAAGTTTTAGAACAATTTCTTACAGAGCTATATTTTACTAGAACAGTTAGTATATTTAATTATTGACTATTAAGAAGATTTTGATATTATTAGTAATAATAAAACAAGAAAAATGGAGGGTAGTAAGTAAAAGTTGTTTAGTAGCTAAGTTTCTTTCTTAATTTTAGAGAAGGGTAAAGATGTTTAATAAGTTTAGGCTTTGCTAACTTATTGTGGTTACATTTGTATGCTAAACTTTTAAAAACAACCATTAAAAAGGATAGAAATTCAATCAGTGAAGTCCAATCCAGCAATAGAACAAACAAATGAGACAGGGGTAGTAATGAAAACTTCATAAATGTACACAATCAGAGCCAAACAACATAACAATAATCAATTGACTGGTTCATATTTCTTTTCAAATTCTCAGAATTCTAGTTGATTTAGGCTACATTAAATTAAAAATGAAATGAGTGATAGGAATAACACATCTCAGATTTTTAGATAGTGTATGTTTCAGAAAGTTTTGTTTTTTTTCAGTTATGCGATTCATTAGGTATGTTTTAACCTTTATACTTTTAAAAGAAATTGCATATAGACAAGAGCCAAAGATCAGGAAAAAAAGGTTTATATTAGACTACATATTGTGACATTTTAGTTAGAAAATAGCATCAAAACTGTGATTGTCAAAATTAGCTTTCTAAACCTCTCCACTGGAACAACATGGTAAGAAATTATTCTAAATAGTTAATTCTAAATCACTATTAATAAGGTAACATTCATTAAAGAAAATTGTGGTAGTCTTCCCTCAGCTAGGCACAGTTGTTTGTTAACTCATTTTTGTTTAGACAATGCACGACAATGTAGGCACAAAATAGCTGCCATTTGTGACTATGGATGGTGGTTGGTTCCATTTGCCAACACATTTTACCAACTGTTTACTATTATTCTTTACGTCTCTGTCCCTCCTGTGATTCCATGGGATGCAGTAATGAATGCCTTGGGGGGTGCTCTAGAACAGGGAAGAGAGAAGCAGAAGTCTGGGATTTCCAGCTGTGTTTCCATCCCACTCCTCTTCCTCTGCCCATGGGATCCAGCAAAGATGGCTGCCAGCACCAAGCGACGTAGAAGGGGGTGACTGTTGTTCATCATTTATTTTGGCAAGACAAAGAAACTTTCTCTTTTCCTTCAAGGAGTGTAATAGCACTTACTAAAATTACCACCTATTTGTCTTGGTTCATACGTTGCTTTATACTGAAAGTTAACTGTAACTATATGTGCCTTATTTCGTTAATCAGACTGTGCACCCTTTGAGGGGTAGAATTTTATTAATCTTAGTATTTCCAGCATTTAATGTAATGTTGTCACATAGTAAACACAATAATGTTTGCTGAATAAATAAATGTTACAAATGAAAAAGGAATTTTCTCTATAATGAATTTTCTCCATAGCATGAGAATAGAAGGCTGCTTAAGAAATTTAGTGACAGAAGCAGAACAAAAAACAAAAGACCCTGACCTCCTCCTGGCCCCCAGTTCCAGCATGCTTTTCCCAGCACCGCACTTTCCCCAGCATCACGCTCTCTAAAGACAGAAGGCTCATGCTCAGAAGCCTTCAGATTCCTTCCTGGTAAGCCTGTGTTATGCTCCCACACTTGCATAAGACCATGTCTCAGGTCTCTGCAGGTTACCATATCAATGATCTGGTGGCTTTAATGTCTGACAAAAATTGCAAATAAAGAAGGCACAAGCATGCTGTGTTACATAATCTTTAGGGTGGCTCCTTTTGCAATATAGTGTTTTTATATGTAAAGGAAATATTTTACCCCTTCTACAGCTCTCCCTTTCCTTGAAATAGTCCCAAATGTTAATCCTGAGCGATGACTTTCTCCTTGCCATTATAATAAGTGTATTTATTTATTTATCTAATATTACGTGCCTCTCCTTTTTAGTTTCTGTTAATAATTTAATCATCTTGGGTGCACTATCTTACTGAAGCCCATAGGAAATAGGCAATAAATAATTTTCCTCCTCCTCAGCATTACTCCTTTTCTATTTTATAAACTTTCCCCGTATAGTACAAGGATCTTTGGAGAACACTAATAATCAGTTGGCAACTAAGTTGTGTTATGAATAATAACATAATTCCCTAGTTATCTTTCCCCCCATTGGAGAGGACTTACAGATTCATTGATCAGGACGTATTGTTCTCCCTTTCAACCTTATCTTTTAAAGGTCTTGTGAAGCTTTGCCTTACATTTATTGCCTAGCAGACTAGAAAGACAGGAGAGCAAGAACAGCTGAATGGCATTGTTGATTATGATTGACAAAGAGCTGCAGTGTGCAGGAAACAAAGAGACCTTTGTGTCAGTGGGAAGCATGTGACCAGCTGCCCCAATTTGGTCCAAGGAGTTCCATTTGTTAGTCTACTTTTCTGGGTTTTCTTAGAGATTCTAATTATCGAAGCTGGTCTTTTCCACACTCCTTTCCACTTTCCCCAGTCATCATAAGGGATAAGAGCAAGAGGGATTCCTATCAATAGCCAGATGGTTCATCCTCCAGGCCTTTTCCTCAGTTTTCTCAAATAGTCTCTAAATATATTTGATCATGGATTAAATCAGTACAATGTATACCCCATTTGTAAGTTATATTCATGTCTATTTATTTTGATACTTTATGTGAATATATTATGTACCACAAAAAACACACAAAAATATAAATTAAAAGATATAAATTAAAAATAGATAAAAATAGATAAAAATATAAATTATAACACACAAAAATATAAATTAAAAGAGAGAGAGGCAAAATAAATGTTAATAGAATTTTTTTTAATGTTTCTCCCCTGCATCCTAAAGCAACATCTTCCAGGATGTTTGCGCCCTGTTTTGGAGGCTCCATACTGACAAGTAGTTGTGAGTTGACCAAGGAAAAGTACAGTTAAAGCTGAGAAGCTGCATCCTCCTTTTGACATCATCTGGGGATGTGACAACCAGACATCTGCCCCACATTTCTGGATACCACTGGGAAGACATGCAAAAAAATATCCAAAAGCAAATGCCCAACCCCAAGCTTCTAGAAACCTGAAATCTAGTCCCAGAACTATCATTAACAAGTTCTATGACTTTAAGAAACCTATTTAAAAATAATGCATTTATAAAACTATATATATAACTATAAAATTGCATTTATTTTTATAGTTATATAAAAATAATAACTTTTCTGCCGATTTTTTCTAATTGCTGTGAACATCCAACAAGGCAATGAATTTGAAATAGTTTCGAAAAGGGTAACATGAGATATAAATATAGGGTTGTATTTTTATAATCTTTAAAGATCATAGAAGGAAGGTTTATTTCCCCCCCCCCCATTGTCCATTGCATCAGCAAAACTAATTCAACACAGACTCCCCCCTCTTATGCCCTCCCCTATAGTACAAGTAATCACTGGTGAAAATCCAAGCCTTTTAGTTTCAGATTTCAGTGAATAATTTCCTAACTTTTCCTCTCAAGGTTGTAAGAACACAAAAAGTAAGAGGAAGAGAAAAATTTTAGAGTTAAAGACACCTAAAAAATCATCTTAGCTAGTGTTCTTATTTTATGAATGAAGATGCTGAAGCTCAGAGAGGCTAAGTGATTTGTTCAGGATCACACAGCTGGGAAAGGAGCCACATCACTAGATGAGAGCCATAAACTATGTCGGAATCCAGTTTTTCCCATATTGCTGCTGTGATGCCTTTTCTTCCTTCAATGTTGCTTTTAAGGGCTGATTCACATCATACTATTCTCGTAAATTGTTTATAATTCCTCTCCAGCTGTATGTTTCTCCTAGGAGCAAATCATGCCCTGATTAAATTCACTCGATGTCTCTATACTTCATTGCAAAAGAGCTTCTCCCTTCTTATATCTTTAAGTCTTACAAAGCAATTCCCTCCCCCAAACTGTCTCTAATTCCTTCTCACTTTAACTTGATGCCTACTCTGATTGCCGTGTTAGCTGCCAGTGATGTCTTCTCATCAGAAAGAATTGCAGACTAGATGGCCAGCAGTGGCCACTTAAATTGTCAGGGAAGGCATCTGCCCCTTTTAAAGCACTGGCAGCTGTTGTGTGAATCACACAAGGTAAAATAACCTTCTGACAGAGGGTAAAAATAAGAAGGTTAAAAATAACCTTCTCACAGAAGTCTCACAGCAGAAGAAGGCGTGAATATTGAGGAAAGGAGTGTTTGGAAATGGGTGATAGAGAAGGCACGGGCAGAGGCTGGTTAAATGGATATCTGTTCTTCCTGGAAACTGTTTCTTTTCTAGGGTTTGTTCTTCTAATCAGGAGGGTCTTCCTCTTTCTACCTCTCCCCTTTTCTTCTTTTGACTCCAGCCACTTCCCACCTTCCAACCTGCCCACCTCAAACAATCTCTAATTTAATGTGAAATTGTGTTCTTGTGCTATTTTCAACAGGTTCCATTTTCCCCTGCCTAAGTCATTTTTAGGTATTTAATGGAAAAATATTCTCTATTAATAAGATATATTAAATCTCAGGATCCATGCTTCTAATGGGGTAAAAATGAGTTACTGAATGCATTTAATAAATTGTCTGAAAATGAAGCCTTGGCTTAAGTCATCAATAGCCAGAGATCCAAGGCAAAGAGCTGAGAAGATTTTTTTTATGATTTTCATTCATTCTTGCCTTTGTTTTCATAAAATATCCATTTGGTGTGTAATAGGCTCAGAATGCAAATAACTAGATCACCAGTGTGACTTTTGAGAACAAAAATTGCTATATGTAGTCTGTTACCAATTTGTCTTTTAGGAACATCCCATGTAAGTATTCATGTCACCCAGTTTGCGTGTGGAAGAAAGTTCAGCATTTCCTACTACTTTTTTTCCACACCTGAGTGTTATATAGTATACCTGACACCAAAACACCCAGCAAGTTCCCTAGCACAGAGCAGGTATTCCATAAATGACTACTAAGTTTGACTGTTCAAAGCCAGGAGAACCTCAGTCAAGAAGCTGAAATGCTTTTCGTTTTCTAAAGGTTCATGTTAAACAATGACACCTCGTGCTTATAAAACAAAGAGAAATTAGAAAATGATGAGTAAAAGGAGGGAGGTTAGGACAGTACACTCCAGACTTTGAGAGCTAGACCAAAACATTTCAAGGAGTGAAAGAAACGAAAAGCCAGTGTTTCTTGGCATGTGTCATAAGACAGGAGAAAAGAGGTCTGCTAAACAACCACTAAAAGGAAGTGAACCTGGAGCGTGGAAGGTGTAGGAGTAGTAGGGTGCGCAGGAGGTGCCTCTGGGCTGGAAGGAGCCTGGGTTCGCCCCGCCCACCGTCAGTTGCACCTTGCCTCCCCTTCCAGACACTGAGGTTGGCTCACGTTCAATGGGGGCACCGGCCGAACTCTCACAGGCTCATCCCACTGCAGTTCACTGAGCAAGAAGGAGAAAGAAGGAATGCCTCCTTGCTTCTCCCCTCTCACTCCTCCACCCCTGCCAGAAATTAAAAATACGTGATGGCAAAGAAGCAATTTTTCTGACTGCTAAACTCTGACACTGCACGCAATATTGTCCAGACACTTTGGCTGCTGGCCTTTGTTAGGGAAGTTTTTTGCTCTGAAACCACACAAGTCTGTGTGTGTGTGTGTGTGTGTGTGTGTGTGTGTGTGTGTGTGTGTGTGTGTGTGTGTGTGTGTGTGTGTGTGTTGAGGTGGGGGGAGTGAGCTTTAATCTCGGGCCAGATTCACCCTACTAATAAGAATTCTTAACTTCTGAAGGGAACTAAGTTTACACTGGAGGCATTTTTCTTGGTTCAAATGGTAGTTGGCGAATTTTCTAAGATCATATATTTGGACACAAGGTCAAATAAACAAACAACAACAAGAAAAACCTACCCTAATGTTTAAAACTTAACTTCAATTCTACTTTAACAGTTTAAAAAGATTTCACAATAAAATTAGTGTTTTAAGATTTACACAATTTTTTTTTTTCTTTTTTACAGGACACCTACCAGATACCCTCTGCCTGTCTTGACCAGATGCTTTTGATTTATGTTCTTTCACCATCTCATGACCTTTATGCCTTCCTTTAAAGATGCTCAGAAGCCCAACTGAGCTAGCTGGCTAGCTTCCTTAACTAGAGCTTACAGGTGAGATCTCAAAGGCTTAGGTGATTTGCAAGCTTTCATAAATATCTTCCCAAAATATTCAGTTGCCCCAGGTCATTTACAGCATTGGAAGATTTGGGTGAAAGGAAAGACAAAAGGTTTGCAGCTGATCCATCCAACCCAGTAGACACGGGTGCTCACTAAGCACTTAAAATTCTATGAGAGCAACTGAGAAGATTTTAAGTATGTTTAGAAAAATTGGGGTACATGACATACTTTTTCAACTTGAATTTCATGAAATCCAAGTAATGATCAAGAGTTTTTAATGAAAATTTAGTATCTGAATTGAAATATTCTATAAGTGTAAAAGACACACCAGATTCTGAACACTTCATAAGAAAAAACCTCATTAATACACATTTATATTGATTAAATGTAGAAATGGTAATATATTGGATATATTCAGTCAAATAAAATATATTGCTCATGTTAATTTTACCTTTTTCTTCTTTTTTAATGTAATTACTAAAAAATTTAAGCACACATCAGCATTCGATGGTGCTGGTCCAGAGGGCAGTTTTGACTTAAACTTGCAGTTCATCCTCCTGCCCAGTCATCCTTCTGGCAGTAAACCTTAAAATTTCTCTGTCAAGTGTGCTTTTTGTTTTCAAATAAAATCACCTAAATCTTCAAAGGGAAATTAAGGGTGGAAAGAGAAGACAAAAGAGACAACAGGCTCCAGCCAACGAGCTTCCTCCATGAACCAGCAAACGCAACCGCTTCTTATGCAGTCTCAAACTTTGTAGGTTCTGATTCTTAAGTGAAATATGCATTTAGTCACTGATAGAATCACAGAGAGATTTAAAGACGTGGAACTTACTATGAGGCGGAAAAGGAAATTGCATTTTGACCAGTTTTCCATGACACTGTATGGGAAAACTTGGAAATCCATACAGGGATGCTCTATGAATACCTTTTTGTGGTATTGTAAACAGAATTTTAGATGTACAGGAAACACATTCTAATGGTGGCTATAGGATGTTAGTGGTGAGGGTGGGAGAGCAATTGTGGCGGAAGACCACTTATAACATTCCCAAATCAGAATTTTTCTTTGAATAGTTTTGCCTTTTTTCTTTTCAGGAGGCTTAGTTCAGCTACACGATGAGCTGCATCTGCACCTTAAAAACTCTGCTCTTGAAACCTCTAATGCTATCTTTGCAAACCACTGCTGGGTATAATGTCCATGCATTCCAGCGCCTTGGGTACTCTGAGCTCCTCTGCCTCTTATATGGCAATCGCTCCTCCAAACATGCTCATTCTCCTATTGTGCCTCATCCAATGGACAGCTCCATTATCCACCCACCACAGTGTAGCAAACGGAGTCAACTTTAATTTCTCTTCTTCCTAACCTCCCCCACACTCAGTCAATCAGTCAATCGATTGATCAATCACCATGTCCAGAATCCCTCCATTTTGTCCTCTTTCTCTGTCCCCATTCATTAGCTCTACATTGGACCCAGTAGCCTCAGGACTCATGTCCAAGTCTTCAGTTTTATCCCATTGGAATATATACTTTAAATTTTTTCAAAAATTATCTACCTAAAATTGATATTTGAACACATCATTTCACATTCAAAGACTGTATATCACCTATTGAATTCAGATCTTTTGTCAGACCTGCAAGGTTCTTAGTACCTGCCACCCACCTACCAACCTCTATAACTTCATTATTTGCTATTTTTTGACTCACACTCTGTGCTTAAGTAATATCAACTTTATGATTCCCTGTAGAGCCTAAGCTATTTTGTGACTTTCTGCTTTTGCTTATGCTCATCCTTCCATCTGGAACACCTTTCCCACTTATTTTAATATTGCTCATAGTTAAGACCCAATTTACTTACAGTCTTTATCCAGGCTGAGCTATGGTCATTCTATTCTGTATTTGCATAGCACCAGGGAGAGATTTCTAGTTCAGTACTCCACATGTTGTATTGAAATTATTAAAATTATCTGCTAACTGTTTGTCTCTTCTGGTAGTCTCTTAGACCCACTAATGCAGAGACCAAAACTTACTCACCTTTGTATAGTCCCACTGCTAATATAAGCTGTCTTCTGGCAAATGCTTGTTGGAATGAATCGAACAAGAGAATGTGCCTAAAGGGATTAGGGCTGGAGGCCTCTATACGTGTAAAGACAGAGCTTAGACTCTTGGTTGTCTCACTGTGGACCAAGGGAATGAAATTGCAAGAAAGTAATAACATGGGTGGCAGAATGAGAGTAAGAGAAGAAAGTAGCCAGAAGCTGTGAACATTTAAAAAAGTCTTGGAAAGGGGACTTACATATTCAGTGGACACACGGGGAGGCCCACACGGGCTGCCTGAAATCTGGACCCCTCTGTCTTCTACTCTTTTCCCTAAGGAAGCACGTGGCCCATCTCCAGACCTTTAATTCTACCCCTACGACTTGTTTCATCAGATTCCACCTGGATGAAACAATTTTAAGTTCAGGGAGTGTAATTTTCCACAGTCCAAATAAACCTGATTCTGCTCATGATAAAAACAAGATCTAGTTAATTTAAGGGCCAGCTCTTAGGAAACCAACACACTAACTCTCAGCATGAATTAAAAAAGAAGCTGAGAGGGGAACCCAAATGACTTACCCGATGACTGTTTTAAGAAAGTTTTCTGATGACTTTTCCAATTAGCAACTAAGACCCAGTGGCCACAGTGTTACAGCTCTCTATTTCCTATCCAGGAATCAGTGGAGCCTAGAAGACTGAACTAGCAGTCCTAATTTCCAGCTCAGCACCAAAGGCTTTGCCTAATGGCAAGGTTGGCTTTCTTTTATGTTCGGGTGCACAAACGAGGCAGCATTGGTTTGAAGTGTCCAAGACATGTGACTAACATTTCATCTGCCATTTTATTAAGATACCTCTTTAAATGTTACCTTAGTGACGGAAACATGACAAATGTCCATCATGAAGAACTCTGGTACAGAAGGGGAGTCAGTGGAAAGGGGAGTTGCTTCTGAGAGCCTCATGCCTGTGACAGGCTTTATTACAGCAGCAACCTAGTAACCCTAAGAAGAGCTGAATTTGTGCCTTCAGATTTTCCAAGTCAGATGTGCAGATGAATGTGCAGATTAACAATGGGAAAGCATATTTGAAAAGCTTTCAAGTCCACTTGAACTTGCATAGGTTTCACATGCACTCCGTGAACCCAAGGCTTGTGAAAGAATCTGTGTTCTAGGAACATGGTGCCTGGAGGCCTGTGGACAGGCAGGTATTGCCACACCAAGACTTTGAGACAACTGGAACATGAGCACAGCAGCCCCTCCCTCCTCTTCCCACACTTCTGGGCAGAAAATTCGCCCCAGGAAAGTGCACCATGAGCTGGCGCAGCAGGAAGAGGTAGGCAGAATAGCAGTGACAGGAGAAAGAGCAACGAGGTCAAGGCTAATAACAGAGTAGCAGAAGGTGATGGTCTGGGAAGAGAGGCAAGTCTGACAACCTTGCATTACATTGTCAAATGTGAAACCAAGTGAATCTTACTTCATTTAGACTGTGGGAAAGGGTGATTATGTGACCGAGACTGGTTTCCCACATCAATCTCTAGTGATCATACCTCCCCCAATGCTAAGCAGATGAGATGTTACGTCAGATGCAAGACGTGCAGTTGAGCCCAGATGGCAAGGGCCTGGTGAAGGTAAAATGCTAAGTGTTGCCCATGTACAACTGCTACCTTCAGAAACGAAACTTTCCTGAAAGGTATCCTTTTCATACTGTGCCATGTGTTATGAAAGCTTCCCTAACGGTTTCTTGAGTTACCAGATATTTGTTCTTGTATGTGCCATTGCAAATGGGAATGGCATGCATACTTGTGTGCCAAATGGCTGCTGCATGGAGGGACCAGCCACCGGTGCTGGCAAGCTGCTACCCCAGATTGCTTCTGCATAGGAAATGAACACCTTGTGTAGGACAGTGTGTCCTCTGTTAAGCCCCAAATGGACTGGTACTGGCAATACCTACAAAGGAATGTCTCAGCTGCCAAAGTGCCTTCTGTCCAAACAGAACCTCTACTGCTTGTCAGCCATAGATGACAACAAGACACCAGGGCTCCACTTCCTTGCTGTCCTCCACATTTATCGAGTGAGTCACTGGCTGCACTGTGGTTGTCCTCACACCGTCTCTCACTGACTCTCTGTGGCAGCTCTGGTGGTGAGTGTGGTGTTACCACTTCAGTCCCATCTCCTGTACCCTCCTCCCTTTGCCCGCCCACTCTAGCCATCAGGCCTTCTTGTGG
The DNA here is from genome assembly GCF_027409185.1 of Cynocephalus volans. Classification (NCBI taxonomy): domain Eukaryota; kingdom Metazoa; phylum Chordata; class Mammalia; order Dermoptera; family Cynocephalidae; genus Cynocephalus; species Cynocephalus volans. The sequence continues at coordinate 57,930,730 of NC_084461.1, read as the reverse complement.
TTCTTCCCTCACCCCTGAGCCTTTGCACTTATACTTCCTGCCTCTAAGGTCTCCTGCTCGTCTTTGCAGGGCTAACCTCCTGGTTCCATTTCCACTCTAGCATCATGACCTCAGAAAGGCTTTCCCCGACCATCTCACCAACTCAGTTCTCTAATCCACCCCCTCTATCCCTACTTAGAACATCAGTCTACTTTGTCTTACTTTTCTTCAAGCACTTCTAACTATCTAAAAATTTCATTTAACATTCTTTGGTTATTTTGATGTTGTTGTGTGTCTGGGGTGAGAAATGTTTGTTAACTGACTGAACGAATGATGTGAGAAAAATGTATAGTTAATTGGCTTGCTCCACATTACTCAGACAGAGAGAAAGATGTGACTCAAACCAGGTCTTTGGATTTCAAATTCCATGCTATTTTCTGTGCACAAGATTGCCTCTATTGCAAAACTTACATTTGGCTTCAATGTTTATTCTAGGGACAAATAAACTAATCTAGACAAGGAATCCTAAGGCTGCTGTCACAGTTTTCATGACTTGGAACTCACATATTATGGACAGACTTTCTTATGTCAATTAGGTTTGACTTACTCTTTCTCTAATGCTCTTCCTTTCTTGTGTAGACCTGAGTTTCTTATTTATTTATTTTAGCATTACACAATGTAAACATTTTTTTTATGGCCTTTACCAGACATTTTATTTTTAATCCTACCAAAGTTGAAAGCAGCAGTTTCCCCAAGAGACTGAAAAGCTGGTCACCCAAGACAACAACTTCTGGATGAGTGGGAGATATAAAGCCTCATGAATTTGGGGTATTTACAATGAGTTCCCTGTAATGAGTGATATCAGTGATATCATTAATGGGTCCCCAGAGGAAAGAAGGTTTGCCATCTCGATTTCAAGTGACAGGTTATAATCCTGGTTCAAGTGTGGATGATAGTGACTTTCCTGACTCCCCTACATCACCTGACAGAAGAAAGCTCTCCCTTTCAGTATCTGCATGACTTGGTTTGTAGTTTTTAATGTTCTCTATCACAAGATCCGCATATATAAAAACTTAAAAATATCTAATAAGTCCAATAAGTATTTATTAAGTATGCATCAAGTATATCATTATATTATTAAGCACTTTTCAGATGCAGAGTGATATATGCTCGTTATATAAAATTTGGAATATGAAACTCCTAAAAGAGAATGCCCTCCCCTAAGTTTTCCACCTGCAAACTGGAAACAAAGCCTGCTGCTGTTCCACACTCCCCTATGAGCATAATACGTGCACACATTTTGGAGGTCACTCAGTCAGTATTTGCTGTGAACAAATGAATGCCTCATCTGATTATTCTGACTGAAGGCACGTGGCTGATTTAAGCTTTTGGCTGAAAGTAGGGAGGCCTGGCAGTGCTATCCACTGTACACTTAAGGAAGGGCATGAGGGGTCAGTGCAGATTGAGGCAAAGGGACAGAATGGTATACAGGGAACATCAAGACAGCTTGGCCCTGCCAAGGACAGTAGTATCACATCCTTAAAACAACATCCTGCTTCTGTGTAAGGCATCCTTCTATCACAATGTGCTACGAGCTGTACATCAGAGGTTTTGTGTGGGAACCTCCTTCTACATAACTCTGAACAAACCAACCATACTCAGTGACCATAATCTGTTGGATATTGCTTTAATTTAACATTTCATTTGCCTTATTTGAGCCCTTCAGCCAAATGGGTGTCAATAGGTTGTTCCTTCTCCAGGGGGAGGTTTCCTAGGTGCACTTGGTTTGTGCCTGGGTTAGAGGACATGTAAGCAGAGGAGAAGCCTTTGGAGTGAGCTGCGGCCCCTGCTGCAGGTGGCTCCTACCATGTCTCTCTGAAACTGTGTGGCCTTGGACATGGTCATCCCATTTGAGGGTGCTGCTGGCTATGGTGTGTCAGGCTGGATGGACTCTCTTATGTCAATTAGGTTTGACTTCCTCTTTCTCCAATGCTCTTCCTTTCTTTATGTAGATCTGAGTTTCTTATTTATTTATTTAATCATTACACAAGATAAACATCTTTTACGGCCCTTTACCAGTTTCTCCCTAACTCCTCCTCCCCCTCTCCCAGATCTGAGTTTCTGACCTATGTCATTCTCCTCGTCTCTGAAGAACTTCTGTTAACATGTCTTCCAAGGCAGGTCTACTAGCAACAAATCCCCTCAATCAATTTTTGTTTGTCCAAGAAAGTCTTTATTTCTCTCCTTCAGTTTTGAAGGATAATTTTTTCAGAGTACAGAATTCTAGGTTGGTGATTTTTTTTTCTCAACACTTTAAATTTTTCACTTCACTCTCCCTGATTTGCATGGTTTCTGAGGAGTCAGATGTAGACTAGAGGAGAGTAGTATAAACTGCTTTGATTTTTTTTTTTTTTTTTTCATCTGGCCTGTATGGGGATGCAAACCCTTGATCTTGGTATTACAAGGCCTTGTTCTAACCAACTGAGCTAACTAGTCAGTGCAGAGGAGTCAGATGTAATTCTTATCTTTATCCCTCTGTAGTTAAGGTGTTTATCTTGCTTGGTGTTCTCTGAGCTTTCTGAATCTGTGGTTGGGTATGTGGCATTAATTCAGGGAAAATTCTTAGTCACTAGTGCTTCCACTATTCTTTCTGTTTCTTTCTTTCTTCTACTGGTATTCTCACTGAGGATGTACTGCACATAATGCACATAGTTGTCCCACAGTTCTTGAATATTCTGTTCCATTATTTTTTTTTTTCTTTTCAGGATTTTTTCTCTTTGCTTTTTTATTTTGAAAGTTTCTATTGACAAACTCAGACATTCTTTCCTCAACCATGTCCAGTCTACTAATGAGCTCATCGAATACGCTCTTTAGTTCTGTCCCAGTGTTTTTGATCTCTAGCATTTCTTTTTGGTTCTTTCTTAGAATTTTCATCTCAGCTTACCGTACTCATCTTGCATGCCATTTACTTTTTCCATTTGATCTCTTAGCATATTAGTTATAGTTTTAAATTTCTGGCCATGTAATTCCAACATCCCTGCCATATCTTAGTCTGGTTCTGATGCTTGGTCTGTCTCTTCAAACTGTGTTTTTTTGCCTTTTAGTATGTCTTGTAATTATTTGTAGAAATCTTGACATAATGTACTAGGTAAAAAGAACTTTCGTAAATAGGCTTTCCGTAATGTAGTGGTAAGGTGTGTGTGAAACATTCTGTAGTCCTGTAATTAGACTTCAGTCTTTTAGTGAGCCTGTGCCTCTGAGCTGTGAACTTCACAAGTGCTTCTCAGTTCCCCTAGCCCCATAGGTGGGACAGAGGCTAGAGGGGCTGGAATTGGGTATTTTTCTTTTCCTGGATTGGTTATGCTCTGGTAAAACAGCTTCTCCTGAAGGCAGGCCTGGTTAAGAAGAATAGAATGCTCTGGAATATTTCAATGATATTCAAAGAATTTCAAAATTCTTTCCCTCTCCCTTCCAGAATCATGAGGGGTATTTTCTCTGCTATTCAGAGAGGGATTCTCTTGGTGAGGACCTGGTAGAGCTCCTAGAGGTAAAACTCACCAAGGTCTCGGGGATCCCCAATGACTGGGTCCCCCTGAGTTTTTAATGCTCAGACTTGTCCAGACTGATCCTCCAGCAATTCATCAATTACAGTACAGGTTTTTCTACCCTGGACTGTTTCCTACGGAGGTTTCTTTGGCGAGTTGTGATTTTCTCTATCTGCCTGTTTCTCCAATTTGGGGGGCAGTGGTTTGCCCTGTGACCTGACTTCTCTGAGGGATCTGAGTTGCTGATTTTTCAGTTTGTTCAGTTTTTTATTTATTGTTAGGATGGAGTGACAACTTCCAAGATCCTTACATGCCAGACCAGAAATCTCTTCTTGATTTTTAGTGCTTCCCTTGTCATATGTTTTACATACTAGGGTCTGTCTTTGATTTACTTTTCTATGTAAATTATAGAAGTACTCTGTTCTGGGTTTTTGGTTTCTTACTTTTATATTGTTTTTTGAATAAGCAATACATTCACATGGTTCAAAAATCAAAAAGTAAAAAAGATTCTCTCATTCTTAATCACTCACTTAATCTCCATAGGCAAACACTATTATTGGCCTTTTGTGTATCTTTCTGCATATACACACACACACACACACACACACACACACATACACACACACAAATGGAATAGGAAAACACAGAAAATATTCTTTTTCTCACAAAGGCTAACATAATATAATTATTGTTCTTCACCTTGCTGTTTTTTGAATTTAACAGTAAATATTGGAGATCTTTCTATACAGGTAAATAAAAAGCCTCCTTATTTTTTACTACAGCTATATATTATTTGAGTCACAGAAATGCCCTAAGTAATTGGACATGTTCCCTGTTGATGGACAGGAAGATTGTTTGCCTTCTTTGGCTGTAAGAAACAAGTTGCCGTGAATAGCTTTGTGCATATGTCAATTCAAAAGTATGTGAGAAAATTTGCAAGATAAATTCCTGAGTAAAATTGCCTCTGTACCATTTTAAAAATTGTAGTCTCATGATATGTTTTATTTTAGCAAGTATTTCTTGGTACTTATTATGCGTAGGCACTATAATAAGATATGGTAGAAAATAAAAAATAATAAAAGTGTTGATTATGAAGCACCTGATAGAACGTGTCTCCACTTAAATTTCAATGCTTTAAAATTTTTTTTTAGTTATTCCTGAATGTTTCTTTTTTAATTCCAGGTGAATTTAGAATGATTTTTTATCAGATTTTAAAAAGAAAATCCTGTTAGAATTTTAAATGAAATTATTAACTTGTGAAGAACTGATAATAACACACTATTCATCTTAGAAAGCTGTGTGTGTGTGTGTGTGTGTGTGTGTGTGTGTGTGTATAATAGAACACTTCACAAAGTTCATGAAAAGATTCCTGTTTTTAATTCTATTTTTCCACAAACATTTTGATGTACCCGTGTGTGTGTGTGTGTGTACACACATGTATTTAAAAGACAATATGTATACATACAAAGAATATGTGTGTACACAATTATACATGTATGACTATGTGTATTATTTCTATGCAAATTTTTGTATTTTCTTCTCTAAAACTAGGTCCTATATATATCTTGTTTATTCCTAGATACGTTATGTATAGATCATAGACAGGTGTAGCAGATCTTATCTTTCTAGACTGCAAGCTCCTTGAAAATAGGAACCCTGTTCCTTTGTAATGCCTTGGTCCTGGACAAGTGCTTTACATTTTGAGCATATGATTCCAGGTTCTTTGCTTTTTACATGGAGGCAAGTGGCTAGCATAACAATGATAGACAATGCCTTCTGTGCTCTTTCCAAGATGCGGTTGGCTTATTTTATCTTTTCTCCTTCATATCATGATGAGAAAGGATGCGACTGATACTACTGACAGGCCGGAGGAAAGAGTATGGGGAAACGTTATAGGATTGCTCTTGTCTCTTACACACAAAGGTAACAGTTTTATAAGTTAAGAATTATGTCCTAACATCTCTGAGAAAAATGTCTTTATTCTTAGTATATGGTAGAATCCTTGTTCACCAGGAAGGACTATAAAGGCATGAAGAGATAAATTATCCAACTATGGTCAGACAGTAGCTCACTGCCACAGGGGAATAATAAGCAAAAGGTGAAATTCTCTAATACATTTGTTTAATGTGAGAGGTTTAAAGTCTGTCTCTTGCTATAGAGTTTAGGTGAAGAGTAAGTTGGATAATTATCCAGTGGATTTAATCAGTGTAGATTATCAATATGGATTACTCAGTCCAAAGGGCCCTTATCAATAGCAGTGATGTTTTCTAACCAAATTATCTAGAAAATTACTTCAACTCTCTCATAACTTTTCCTGATTATAATCTTAATTCTATTTTTCAGTTCATTACTTTGCAAAATATTCGTATTTTTTAAACTCTCCTGAATGTGCTTCAGGATGTTTAAATAACAATATACATAATTTAGTTATAATTATTGAATTCACATTATTTCTACCTATTTATGTAAGCTTTTTACCTTAAAACCAATTCAATATTTTAATTAAAAGTGTTATTGGAAAAATAAATTTATACAAAAGTGAGGTAGTTATTTATATCTGTATGCAAATGAGCCACACGCTTGTTTCCTCAACAATAGGTCAAATATGTGTTTATATCAAGAAATGTGTTGGGAAGCCACTGGCAGCAGCACCAGCCAGCAGAACTGCATGGCTCCATGCGGCCCCCTTACCCCGCTGCCTTGGACCCAGGCTGGCGGGAGCTCTAGGTGCCTCTCCCACACCCTGAACCAGCATCACACAGGTGAACCCATCAGTACCAGCCAGCAGAAACATGCAGTTCCATGCAGCTCCCCCACCCCGCTGCCTTGGACCCAGGCAGTGGGGGAGCGCTAGGCCCCACCCCTGTGCCCTGAACCGCACTGCGCAGGGGAGCCTGGGGAAAGTGGCAGGCAGCAGCACCAGCCAGCAGAACTGCATGGCTCCACGAGGCCCCTCACCCCACCTCAGACCCAGCGGGGGGCACCAGCCTACGGATCTGACCCACCAAGTTTGTCCCAGCAGAACTCCACATGTTAGGAGCTCATTCTATGACCACAGAGTCTCGAACAGGAATGAAGTTGGTTTAACATAACCACCACCACACCTACTGTCAAGTAAGACAGTTCACCCCCCACAGTAGCAACCAAGGCTACTCCATAGCCAACCTCAGTGTAATAGAAGAAGCAAACCCCCTACTAAATGACCAAGCATCAGTGAAAAAACACTAGAAGTAAAAACAATAAAGAAGAAATAATGCCACTGAAAGGATATAGTAATGCTCCAAAGTCAAACTCCATGGAACAGGGAACCCTTGAAATGTCTGAAAAGAATTTCAAGTAATGATCTTAAGAAAACTTGAAGAAATAAAGGAAGACTCAATTAGAGAACACAATGAAAGAAGAAAAAACATCCAGAATATGAAGGAGGAAATCTACAAAGAGATTAATACCATAGAAAAGAGTGTAGCAGAACTTCTAGAAATGAAAGACTTACTCAACAAAATAAAAAACATGACTGAGAGCTTGAGCAGCATGGTAGAGCAAGCAGAAGAAAGAATTTCAGAGCTTGAAGATGGTCTTTTTGAAATAACTCAGGCATACAAAAAAAAAGGAAAAAAGAATTGAAAATAATGAAGAAAACCTAAGGGAGACGGTAGACAACCTCAAGTGCTCTAACATCCAAATTGTGGGTATTCCTGAAGAGCAGGAGAAAGGAAAAGGTATTGAAAACCTACTCAAGGAAATAGTAACAGAAAACTTCCCAGGTGTAGGGCAAGATACAGACCTTCAGATCCAGGAAGCTCAAAGGTCCCCAAACAGATTGAACCCAAAAAGATCGTCCCCAAGATATATTATAGTTAAATTCACAAAGCTTAAAGACAAAGAGAGAATTCTACAAGCAGCAGGAGAAAAGCGTCAGGTCACTTATAGGGGAACCCCCATCAAACTAACAGCAGACTTCTCAACTGAAACCCTACAGGCCAGAAGAAAGTAGAACAATATATTCAAAATTCTAAAAGAAAAAAGACTTCCAGCCAAGAATTCTTTACCCGGCAAGGCTCTCCTTCAGAAATGAGGGAGAAATAGTGTATTTCCCAGAAAGACAAAAGTTGTGGGAGTTCGTCACTGCACGAACGAAATTTTCAAGGGAGTCATTCATCTGGAATCTGAATATTGGTGACCACCATCATGAATACAGAAGAAAGAGCAAAACCCACAGTTAAAGCAAAAATGCCAGCAAGATAGAGAAAGAAACTAAACCATTCTGCCTTAAATTTTCAACTCACATTGAAGAAGAGAAATAAAAGGGGAAATAATGATCAAAAGATATTTAAACCACATAAACAAGTAGCAATTAAATGACAGGAATTAAAAAACACTTCTCAACAACTACTCTGAATGTGAATGGACTAAACTCCCCATTCAAAAGACACAGACTAACTGACTGGATTAAAAAGAAAGACCCAAGTTTATGTTGTCTTCAAGAGACCCACCTCCCCTGTAAAGACACTCATAGACTAAAAGTGAAGAGATGGAAAAAGATATACCATGCAAACGGAAACCAAAAATGAACAGGAGTAGCTATTCTTATATTAGACAAAATAGACATTAAACCCAACATTAAAAAAGACAAAGAAGGCCATTATATGATGATAAAGGGAACAATCCAGATAGAAGACATAAAAATCATAAGCATGTATGCACCCAATACTGGAGCACCCAGATATATCAAGCAAACACTCTTAGACTTAAAGAAGGAGATGGTACTTAATACATTAATAGTGGGTGATCTGAACCCCCTCTCTTAGTATGGGACAGGACTTCCAGGAAACAAGTCAATAAAGAGACACAGGATTTAATCTACACACTAGACCAACTGGACTTGGCAGATATATACAGAACATTTCACCCAACAGCTGAAGAATACACTTTCTTCTCATCATCTCATGGTATATTTTCCAGGATAGACCACATATTAGGTCACAAATCTAGTCTCAGTAAATTTTTAAAAATTGAAATCATTCCAACAATCTTTTCAGACCACAATTGACTAAAACTGGAAATAAACAATAAGCAAAAAGCTGGAAGCTATAAAAATACATGGAAAATTAATAATAGGCTCCTGAATAACCTATGGGCCTAAGAAGAAATTAAACAGGAAAGCAAAAAGCTTCTAGAAATAAATGAAAATAAAGATACATTATACTAAAACTTGTGGGATACTCTAAAAGCAGTACTAAGAGGGAAATTTATTGCAGTAAATGTTTATATAAAAAAAAATGGAAAAGCTTCCTCTTGCCGTCTCTTAAGGGAGGACCGCTGCTGGTGGCCGGTCGTGGGGGCTGATCGCCACTTTGCCCTTGGCAGGAGAGGCTGCCTTGTTTACAGGCAACAGCTTTGAAGTATGGAGCAGGAAAAGAACTGTTTCTTAGCTGCAAAAACGAGTCTCTAAACAGGGAACACAGCGCCGGGGCTGCTGTTGATGCAGCCAGGATCCCGGAGGCCGGGGCCGCGCTGAAGGCAGCCAGCTGCCCTATTCAGGATTCGAGGTTTCAGGCCAGCATAAAAGAAGATTCCTGGGAGCACCCAAGCCGCGCCGTGGGACCGACTGAGCAGTCTGAGGTGGTGGTGGCCGAGAACGGGGACGGCGACAAAGCAGAGGCAGAGAGGGAGCCGCCCGACCCGGCACAGCCCTGTGAGTGACCCCTGGCCTGGCCCTGCTTGGGGGGCAGATGCCTGCCTGGCTTCTGCCTGCCCCACCAGGCCACTCACCGCCCCCGGGGCTGCCTCCATTTTCTCAGGTGGTGGCAGCTCCGGCCCGGCTCGGCCAAGCCTGTCCTCCTTGCCTGGCTCGGCTCCTCACTGAGCCTTCCCACTTGCTTGCCCCGGCGCGGGGCTTCCTGGGGCCTGCTGGCCAGCCTCCCCTCCCACTCCCTCCATGGTTCTCTGGTGGGGCTGGTGGCATGGGGCATCCCCGGCTAGCATCGGGAAGGCAAGGAAGTACAGGCTGGGCCAACTGTCACTCCAACGCACCCTGGGCTCCGGCCCCCGATAAACTTCCTGCTACTGGGAGGCAGATACCATCTCTGCAGCCACCAGTTCAGAAAAATGCCTAACTGATTTCTGGTTAGGAATAGTGTGGTTGGAGAGTTCCAGAGTTCGCTTGAACCTGCCAGAGAGCTGACTGCGGGAGGGCACCGGACTCGGTCCGTGCTGGGGGGATACAAAGGTGAACCGTATGCTGTGGGCTCCTCCCCCAAGGAGCTCACGCTCTGCTGTGGGAGATAAGACAAGTACACAAATAACCGCGATACCAGGAGGAAGGTGATAAGTCCTGAGAAAGATCTACACAGTGCTACAAAGGCACCCAGAGCGACCAGTCGTCTGCGCCTAGCAGAAACCTGGTAGACTTCCTGGGCAGGGGGGTGCTGAGCAGAGTCTTGAAGGCCCAGCTGAAAGATGAGGGTTGCAGAAGACACATCCCAGCCCAGCCCAGTGCACACAGAGTGGGGAGACATCCAGCTAGGGAGGCGGAGACTCGACAGAAACCACACACCCGGTGGGGTCGGCACTGCATGATCCAACAGCCCGGGCCAGAGTGCATGGAACAGGGAGAAGTCCTGCACGGGAATTGAAAGCTCAGCAGAGATCACACACCTGCGGTACCACCCCGTGATCCAGCAGCCCAGCAGAGTCCAAGCTGACCAGAGAGGTGGCTCGCTGGTGAGGCCCAAGACCCGAGGCAACCATACACACAAGGCACTAGAGGCCAACTGAGCAGTCACGGAGGGAGCCATACCAAATTGGCAACCACAGCAACATCTTAGTTAGTCAATAGTCTTAAACCGGTGGACTGTGAAACCCCCTGCCACAATGAATAAACATCAAAAAAAAGATACCAGAAATACAAAAAATCAACAAAGTATACCACCAAAAGTTAATAAATCTCAAACTCTAGATCCTATAGAACAAGAAGCCCTTGAAATGACTGACAAGGAATTTCAAGTGATAATTCTAAGGAAACTGAATGAGATACAAGAAAACTCAGCTAGACATCATGATGAAATGAGGAAAAGTATACAAGATCTGAAAGAGGAAATGTACAAGGAAATCAATGTCCTGAAAAAAATGTAGCAGAACTTGCTGAACTGAAGAAGTTATTCAGCGAAATAAAAAACACAACGGAGAGTCTAACCAGCAGGCTTGTCAACGTTAAAGAGAGAACCTCTGAACTTGAAGATGGGCTGTTTGAAATAACACAAGCAGACAAAAAGAAAGAAAAAAGAATCAAATACATTGAAGAAAATCTGAGAGAGATATCATACAATGTAAAGCGCTCAAATATCGGAGTCATGGGTATTCCAGAAAGGGAGGAAAACAGAGATTCCACTGAAAACTTATTCAAAAAAATAGTGGCAGAAAACTTCCCAGGTATAGGAAAAGTCACAGATCTTCAGATCCAGGAAGCTCAACGATCTCCAAACATATTCAACCCCAAAAGGCCTTCTCTAAGACATGTCATAGTCAAATTGGCAAAACTCAGAGACAAAGAGAGAATCTTAAAAGCTGCAAGAGAGAAGCATCAAATCACCTATAAGGGAGCCCCAATCAGGCTAACATCAGACTTTTCATCACAAACCCTAAAAGCTAGAAAGGAATGGGATGATATATTCAAAATACTAAAAGACAAAGATTGCCAGCCAAGAACACTCTACCCTGCAAGGCTATCCTTCCAAAATGAAGGGCAAATAGTATATTTCTCAGACAAACAAAAACTGCAGGAGTTCACTACCACATGACCACCCTTACAAGAAATCCTCAAGGGAGTACTGGGTTTGTTTCCTGAAAAATAGCTACCACTGCCATAAAAACCCCAGAAAAATCAAAACCCACTAGTATAATAAAAAGGGCATTCATGAAGAGAAAACAAACAAACAAAAATGCTATCTACAACCTAAGGAACCAACAAACACAGAAACCAAACAGTAAATCAGAAAGCAAGGAACAAAAGACACCTAAGACAACCAAACAACCAATAAAATGGTAGGAAGAAGTCAACACCTTTCAGTAACAACTCTTAATGTAAAAGGCTTAAATTCCCCAATCAAAAGACACAGACTGGCTGACTGGATTAAAAAGGAGGACCCAACTATATGCTGCCTACAAGACACCCACCTCACCCTTAAAGATTCACACAGACTAAGAGTGAAAGGATGGAAAAAGATTTACCATGCAAACAGAAAAGAAAAATGAGCTGGAGTAGCTATTCTTATATCTGACAAAATAGACTTTAAACTAAAAACCATAAAAAGAGACAATGAGGGACACTACTTAATGATAAAAGGACTGATGCATCAAGAAGACATAACAATCATAAATATGTACTTACCCAATGTTGGAGCAGCCAGATTTATAAAACAAACTCTATTAGACATAAAGAAGGAAATAGACACTAATACCATAATAGCAGGGGACCTGAACACTCCACTGTCAATATTAGACAGATCATCTAGGCAAAGAATCAGTAGAGAAACACAAGATCTAAACAAGACACTAGACCAATTGGAATTGGAAGATATCTACAAAACAGTCCATCCAACAACCTCAGAATATTCAATCTTCTCATCAGCACATGGATCGTTCTCCAGGATAGATCACGTATTAGGTCACAAATCAAGTCTCAATAAATTTAAAAAAATTGGAATTATCCCATATATTTTCTCAGAACACAATGGATTAAAATTAGAAATTAATAAGAAACGAAAATCTGGAAAATATACAAACATATGGAAATTAAACAGCATTCTACTGAATGACATTTGGGTCCAAGAAGAAATCAAGCAGGAAATCAAAAAATTTATTGAAGCTAATGAAAATAGTGATACATCATACCAAAACCTGTGGGATACTGCAAAAGCAGTATTAAGGGGGAAATTTATTGCATTAAATGCTCACTTCAGAAGAATGGAAAGATGGCAAGTGAACCACCTAACACTTCACCTTAAAGAACTAGAAAAACAAGAATAATCCAAACCTAAAGTTAGAAGACGGAAAGAAATCATTAAGATCAGAGCAGAACTGAATGAAATTGAAACCCAAAAAACAATACAAAAGATCAATGAATCAAAAAGTTGGTTTTTTGAAAAGATAAATAAAATTGACAAACCATTAGCATGGCTAACAAAAAAAAAAAAAAGAAGAGAACAGACTCAAATAACAAAAATTAGAAATGAAAAAGGCGATATTACAACTGATTCATCTGAAATACAAGGAATCATTCGAGACTACTATAAACAACTATACGCCAACAAATTTGAAAATCTGGAGGAAATGGATAAATTTCTGGACACACACAAGCTCCCAAAACTGAACCGTGAAGACGTAGAAAATTTGAACAGACCAATAGCAATAAAGGAGATTGAAGCTGTTTTCAGAAGGCTCTCAACAAAGAAAAGCCCAGGACCAGATGCATTCACAGCAGAATTTTACCAAACCTTCAAAGAGGAATTGACACCGATTCTTTACAAACTATTCCAAAAGATTGAAATGGACGCAAATCTTCCAAACTCATTCTATGAAGCAAACATCAATCCTGATACCAAAACCAGGTAAAGATATAACCAAAAAAGAAAACTACAGGCCGATATCCTTGATGAATATAGATGCAAAAATCCTCACTAAAATACTATCAAACAGAATAGAGCAACACATACGTAAAATTATTCATCACGATCAAGTGGGATTCATCCCAGGGATGCAAGGTTGGTTCAACATATGCAAATCAATAAATGTGATACACCATATTAATAAACTCAAACACAAGGACCATATGATCATCTCTATAGATGCTGAAAAAGCATTTGATAATGTTCAGCACTCATTCATGACAAATACCCTCTATAAGTTCGGTATGGAGGGAAAGTATCTCAACATAATTAAAGCCATATATGACAAACCCACTGCCAATATCATCCTGAATGGGGGGAAAAGCTGAAAGCTTTTCCTTTAAGAACAGGAACTAGACAAGGATGCCCACTCTCACCACTCCTATTCAACATAGTGTTGGGAAGTACTAGCCAGAGCAATCAGAGAAGAGAAGGAAATAAAGGGCATCCAGATTGGAAAAGATGAAGTCAAACTGTCCCTGTTTGCAGATGACATGATCCTATATATCGAACAGCCTAAAACCTCTACAAAAAAACTGTTGGAATTGATAAATGATTTCAGCACAGTAGCAGGATACAAAATCAACACGCAAAAATCAGTAGCATTATTTTCTCCAATAGTGAACATGCAGAACGAGAAATCAAGAAAGCCTGCCCATTTACAATAGCCACCAAAAAAATAAAATACTTAGGAATTGAGTTAACCAAGGATGTGAAAAATCTCTATAATGAGGGCCGAGCCCGTGGCGCACTCGGGAGAGTGCGGCGCTGGGAGCGCAGTGCCACTCCTGCCGCGGGTTCGGATCCTATATAGGAATGGCCGGTGTACTCATTGGCTGAGTGCCGGTCATGAAAAAGACAAGAAAAAAAAAATCTCTATAATGAGAACTACAAACCACTGCTGAGAGGAGACAAGAGGATGGAGAGATATCCCATGCTCTTGGATTGGAAGAATCAACAAAGTGAAAATGTCCATACTACCCAAAGTGATATACAAATTCAATGCAATTCCCATCAAAATTCCAAAGACATTTTTCTCAGAAATGGAAAGAACTATCCAGACATTTATATGGAATAATAAAAGACCACGTGTAGCCAAAGCAATGCTTAGCAAAAAAAAAAAAAATAAAGCTGGAGGTATAACACTACCCGACTTTAAGCTATACTACAAAGCTATAATAACCAAAACAGTATGGTACTGGCATAAAAACAGACACACTGATCAATGGAATGGAATAGAGAACCCACAAATCAACCCACACACTTACTGCCATGTGATCTTTGACAAAGGCACCAAGCCTATTCACTGTGGAAGGGACTGCCTCTTCAGCAATTGGTGCTGGGATAACTGGATAACCATATGAAGGAGAATGAAACTAGACCCATACCTCTCACCATATACTAAAATCAACTCAAAATGGATTAAGGATTTAAAAATACACCCTGAAATAATAAAACTTCTTAAAGAAAACATAAGAGAAACACTTCAGGAAATAGGACTGGACACAGACTTCATGAATACAACCCCCAAAGCACGGGCAACCAAAGGAAAAATAAACAAATGGGATTATATCAAAGTAAAGAGCTTCTGCACAGCAGAAGAAATAATTAACAGAGTTATAAGACAACCAACAGACTTGGAGAAAATATTTGCAAAATATACATCTGACAAAGGATTAATATCCAGAATATATAAGGAACTCAAACAACTTTACAAGAAAAAACAAGCAACCCAATTAAAAAATGGGCAAAAGAGCTAAGTAGGCATTTCTCTAAGGAAAATATACAAATGACCAACAGACATATGAAAAAATGTTCAACGTCACTCAGCATCTGGGAAATGCAAATCAAAACCACACTAAGATACCATCTAACCCCAGTTAGGATGGCTAAAATCCAAAAGACTATGAACGATAAATGCTGGCGAGGTTGCGGAGAAAAAGGACCTCTCATACATTGTTGGTGGGACTGCAAAATGGTGCAGCCTCTATGGAAAATGGTATGGAGGTTCCTCAAACAATTGCAGATAGATCTACCATACGACCCAGCTATCCCACTGTTGGGAATATACCCAGAGGAATGGAAATCATCAAGTCGAAGGTATACCTGTTCCCCAATGTTCATCGCAGCACTCTTTACAATAGCCAAGAGTTGGAAACAGCCCAAATGTCCATCATCAGATGAGTGGACACAGATAATGTGGTACATCTACACAATGGAATACTACTCAGCTATAAAAACGAATGAAATACTGCCATTTGCAACAACATGGATGGACCTTGAGAGAATTATATTAAGTGAAACAAGTCAGGCACAGAAAGAGAAATACCACATGTTCTCACTTATTGGTGGGAGCTAAAAATTAATATATAAATTCACACACACACACACACACACACACACACACACACACACACACACACACAAAACCCGTGGGGGGGGGGAAGAATATATAACAACCACAATTACTTGAAGTTGATATGAGAAGCAAACAGAGGGGACATCAGTGGGGGGCGGGAGGAGGAGGGAGGGAGGTTTTGGTGATGGGCAACAATAATCAGCCGCAATGTATATCGACAAAATAAAATTAAAAATAAATAAATAACAAAATAAATTAATAAATTATGTCAAAAAAATGGAAGGACTCCAAATAAAAAACCTAAAAGTATGCCTCAAAGAACTTCAAAAACTATAATAATCCAAACCTAAAGGCAGTTGACAGAATGAAGTAATTAAGATCAGAGCAGAATTAAATGAAATAGACACCTACAAAACAATAGAAAAGATCAACATAACTAAAAGTCATTTTTTCAGGAAGATAAACAAAATAGACTTACCATTAGCTAGATTAACAAAAAAAAGGAGAGAGAAGATCCAAATAACAAAAATCAGAAATGAAAACGGAGTCATTACAACTTATACCAAAGAAATACAAAGAATCATTAGAGACTATTATAAACAACTGTATGATAACAAATTTGAAAATCTGGAAGATATGGATATTTTCTAGACACATATATTACCAAGACTGAGCCAAGAAGAGAAAGAAAACCTGAACAGACAAATAACAAGCAAGGAGATTGAAGTGGTAATTAGCAATCTTCATACAAAAAAAAGTCCTGGTCCAGATGGCTTTACAGCTGAATTCTATCAAACTTTTAAGGAGGAGTTAATACCAATTCTCGTGAAACTATTCCAAACAATTGAAACAGACACTACTCTCCCAAACTCATTCTATGAGGCCAACATAACTCTGATACCAATACCAGATAAAGACATAACAGAATGAGAAAATTAAAGGCCAATATCCTTGATGAACCTACATGCTAAAATCCTCAACAAAGTATTAGCAATTAGAATACAGCAACATGTTAAAAAAAATTATACACTATGATCAAGTGGGAATCATCCTAGGGATGCAACGATGGTTCAACATACAAAAGTCAATAAATGTATTACGTCAAATCAACAAGCTCAAGGACAAAGACCATATGATTATCTCAATAGATGCTGAAAAAGCATTTGACAAAATTCAACATTCCTTTGCAATGAAGACTCAGCAAATTAGGTATAGAAGGAAAATTTCTTAACACAATAAAAGCCATTTATGACAAGCCCAACGCCAGTATTACTCTCAATGGAAAAAATTGAAGGCCTTCCCCTTAAGGACAGGAACAAGACAAGGATGTCCACTCTCACCACTTCTATTCAACATAGTACTGGAGGTACTAGCTAGAGCAATCAGGCAAGAGAAAGAAATAAAGGCAATCCAGATTGGAGAAGATGAAGTCAAACTTTCCCTATTTGCAGATGACATGATACTATATATAGAAAAACCAAAAGACTCTATCAAAAAACTCCTAGAGCTGGTTAACAACTTCAGTAACGTTGCAGGATACAAAATAAATGCCCAGAAATCAGTAGCATTTATATACTCAAATAATGAATTAACAGAAAGAG
The DNA here is from genome assembly GCF_027409185.1 of Cynocephalus volans. Classification (NCBI taxonomy): domain Eukaryota; kingdom Metazoa; phylum Chordata; class Mammalia; order Dermoptera; family Cynocephalidae; genus Cynocephalus; species Cynocephalus volans. Next base: position 57,913,581 of record NC_084461.1, on the reverse strand, counting down.
AAATAAAGAAAGTAAGCCCATTTACAATTGTCACCAAAAAAATATGATACCTAGGGACCAATTTAGCCAAGGAGGCAAAAGACCTCTACAATGAGAATTACAAACCTCTTCTGAAAGAAAATAAAAGAGACACAAAAATATGGAAAGATATTCCATGCTCTTGGATTAGAAGAATTAACACTGTGAAAATGTGTATAATACCCAAAGTGATCTGCAGATTCAATGCAATCCCCATCAAAATACCATGACATTCTTCACAGAAATGGAAAAAACAATCTTACCTTTCATATGGAAAAACAAAAGACCCTGAATAGCCAAAGCAATCCTGAGCAAAAAGAAACAAAGCCAGAGGCATAACTCTGCCTGACTTCAAATTATACTACAAAGCTGTTGTAACCAAAACAGCATGGTACTGGTATAAAAATAGACATTCAGACCAGTGGAGTAAAATAGAGAACCCAGAAATCACCCCTCAGGCTTATAGCCATCTGATATTAGACAAAGGTAACAAAAATCTACATTGGGGAAACGATTGCATCTTCAAAAAGTGGTGCTGGGAAAACTGGATATCCATATGCAGAAGAATGAAACTAGGTATGCATCTCTCACCATACACTAAAATCAACTCAAAAAGAATTAAAGACCTAGGTACAAGACCCAAAACTCTAAAGTTACTAAGGGAAAATATAGGTGAAACACTTCAGCAGTTAGGTCAGGGTACAGGCTTTATGAACATGAGCCTGAAAGCACAAGCAACAAAAGAAAAAATAAACAAATGGGACTATATCAAACTAAAAAGCTTGTGTACAGAAAAGGAAACAATCAACAGAGTGAAAAGACAACCTAGAGAGTGTGAGAAAATTTTTGCTAACTATGCATTCGACAAGGGACTAATATCCAGAATACACAAAGAACTCAAGCAATTCTATAGTAAAAAAATAAATGACCCAATTAAAAAATGGGAAAAGGAGCTAAATAGACATTTTTCAAAGGAAGATATAGCTGGCCAACAGATACATGAAAAAATGCTCAACATCACTAGTCATCAGGGAAATGCAAATTAAAACCACATTGAGATACCACCTCACTCCAGTTAGACTGGCTATAATGAAAAAAATGGTGAATAACAAATGCTGGTGAGGGTGTGGAGAGAAGGGAACACTACTGCCCTCTTCGTGGAACTGTAAATTAGTACAACCACCTTGGAAAACAATTTGGAGGTTTCTCAAACAACTACACATAGATCTTCCATATGATCCAGCAATCCCTCTTCTGGGTATATATCCAGAGGAATGGAAATCATCATGTTGAAGAGATACCTGCACTCCCATGATCACTGCAGCTCTGTTTACAATAGCCAAGATATGGAACCAACCAACATGTCCTTTAATAGATGATTAGATAAGGAAACTGTGGTATATATACACTATGGAATACTACTCTGCCATAAAAAAGAATGAAATACTCCCATTTGCAACAACATTGATGAACCTGGAGAAACTTATGTTGAGTGAAACAAGCAAAGCACAGAGGGATAAATACTGCATGTGCTCACTTATATGTGGGAGCTAAGAGAGAAAGGAAGGCAGGAAAGAAAGACCACAGCAGTGCTGTGATCGGACAGAGAGAGGGAACATTCCTAGGGCTACAAATTGGAGTGGAGGGGTGATGGGAAAGGGGAGGGAGGTTGGGAGATAATTGAGAAGGGACAAAGGGTACAAAAGTAATTTCTGGTAATGGGTATGCCCCCAGTATGAATCTGGATCTCACATCATGGGCAGGAGGGGGGACAATCAGCTTTGTATCTCATGAATATTTGTAATAAACAAACAAACAAACAAACAAACAAATAAATGTTTTTTAAAAAAGAAATGTGTTAATTTTCTCAGTACATTAATTTTATAAATATTTCTGGAGAGAGGGTATAAAAGACATGAACAGATGTTGGCATTAAATGCTTTTCTCCTTTTTTTTTCATTTTATTTATTGGAAATTGTGGTAAAAAAGAAGTATAACATAAAATTTACCACCTTAACCATTTCTCCTTGTACAGTTCAGTAGTGTTAAGTATGTTGACATTGTTTTGTAACCAATCTCCTGAACTTTCTTGTCTTGCAAAACTGAGATTCTATATTCATTAAACAACTCACCATTTCCTTCTCCCTCAACCCTTGGAAATCCCCATTTTACTTTTTTTTTTCCTATGAATTTGCCTACTCTAGATACGTCATATAAGTGTAATCATACAGGATTTGTCCTTTTGTAACTGGCTCATTTCACTTAGAATAACGGCTCCCTGCTGCAGCTTGTGTCAAAATTTCCTTCCTTTCTAAGTCTGAGTAATGTTCCATTGTGTATTTGTGTGTGTATACCATACATACACCACACACACATGCACATGCATACATATATAAACCACATTTTGTTTATCCAGTCATCTACCAAGGGACCCTTGGGTTGCTTCCACCTCTTGGCTCTTGTGAGCACTGCTGTTATAAACAAGGGTGTGCAAATTTCGGGACCCTGCTTTCAAGTCTTTGAAACTGCTGGGTCATATGGTAATTCTATTTTAAATTCTTTGTAGAATTGCATAGGAGCTGCACCATTTTATATTTCCACCAGCAATGCACAAGGGTTCCAAATCTCTTTACATCCTCACCATCACTTGTTTTTTTTCTGGTTTTGTTTTGTTTTTGTTTTAGTTTTTATAGTAGCCATCCTAATAGGTGTGAGGCCTTTGGTATTTCATTGCAGTTTGGATCTGCGTTTCCCCAGTGAGTAGTCCTGTTGAGCATCTTTTAATATGCTTGCTGGCCATTTGTCTATCATGTGTGGAGTTACATCTATTCAAGTTCTTTGCCCAGTTTTTAATCAGGTTATTTTGTTGTTGCTGTTGAGTTGTAGGAGTTCTCCATATAGCCTGGATAATTACTCTTTATTAGATATATGATTTGCGAATATTTTCTCCCATTCCATAGGTTGACTTTTCACTCTGTTGGTTCGGTCTTTTAATGCACAGAAGTTTTTAATTTTGATGTAGTTCAATTTGTCTATTTTTACTTTTGTTGCCTATGCTTTTGTTGTCATATTCAAGAAATCCTTGCCAAATCCAATGTCATAAAGCTTTTCCCCTATGTTTTCTTCTAAGAGTTTGATAGTTTTCAGTTTTACATTTAGGTCTTTGATCAACTTTGAGTTTATTTTTGTACATGGTGTAAGGTGAGGGTCTAACTTTATTCTTTCGCATGTGGATATCCAGTTTCCCAAACACCAATTGTTGAAGAGACTGTATTTTCTCCATTGAATGGTCTTGGCATCCTTGTCAAAAATCATTTGACCACATATGCAAGGGTTTATTTCTGAGTTCTCTATTCTGTTTACTTGGTAAATATGTCTGTCTTTATGACAATACCAAACAATTTGGTTACTGTGACTTTGTAATAATAAGTTTTGAAACCAGGACATGTGAGACCTCCAACTTCGTTCTCTCTTTTCAAGGTTTTTGGGGAATAATTTTCCTTTTAGTTTCTTATTTTTTATACTTCTTTTTCCTTTTTCTCTTATTATAGCATCTTTTCTTATTTACTTTATATGTCCTGCATACTTAACATCTGGATGAAATATGGACCAAGACAACCCTATTGAGTGACCAGAATGTGGTTGTCTAAAGTAGGCAGGCACTAAATCTGTGTGGTATAAACCTCAAAACCATTTCTGGAGATGAAAGTGTGGGGATGGAATTGTCGGGCTGGAATAAAGACCTGGAGCAGGAGTTACAGACATGTGTTCTCATCTTGTGCATTCACTAGATGCCTAATCTTGGGCAAGTCATTTGATCTCTTTGGGCATCAATTCCCTCAAGAATCAACAGGAGGGGGAAGGTCTCTATGGTCTAGAATTCTGCCTTATTCTGGAAAACAGAGGTATACTTAGGGACTGGATCTTTGCAGAGAAACCTTTCTCAGCTCACTTCCTTTCATGTATCTACTCTTATTTACAACTCCATGCTGTTTTTCATCATTTGTGAGAACTTCCCTCCTTACCTCTGTCTACCCAGCAATTGTTATCTTCTACATAAAATTCCCCTCAACTACTCTAATCTATACCAATTTTTCCTTCTATGTTCTTGTTGCCCATATAATCAGCTGAACTATAGTTCAGCATTTATTTTGTTCTCTATATTTTTGTTTTGTTTCCCCAACTGGATTGTAAACTCCTTTAAGAATGTGGTTCTGTGCTTTCAAAATTGTAACACCATATGCAAATAAAATATACCATAATTATTTTTAGAACCAAAAGAGGTTCTGCGCATTCACTGACCTGTATAGTCAAGTCTCTGGAATTAATTCAGCACCCAGAAATATACCAAGTCATATGTAGCATCTCACAGCCTAAAGCATGACACTCAGTGATGATGGAAGCCACTGGCTCTACTCCAGTGAATTCCAAATTGGGTTATTTATATTCTCTGTACCTGAAATCTAGGATGTACATGCATTTACCTTTTAAGAAATTACTTAAATGAGTTCTTCTGATCAATGCACCCAAAATTGGCTCAGTGTCTTTCAAAATTATAACAACTTACAAAATAAAAGAACACACAATCAAGCCAAATCAAGAAATTTTTCAGACTGTCAATGAGATGAAACAGCTTTACAGGCATATCCCCCAAACAGCAAGATCCCAAACTCCTTGAAGATGCAAATTAAGATGCTTGAGAAGTCACGTAGCAATAAAGGAACATAACTCGGTTATACTTCAAGCCAGGTTTCAGTTCTTCTTCCAAGGAGTATGCAATATGCATTCAGTCCTCTTCATATGAATAAGGAACACCTCCAGTGCTGCCTTTACAAAGGAGGTCACATGTGTGGTAAACTCATAAATATGCTGACAGTTCACAAATCTATTACTTATGTGCAGCCTTCACCCTCCTCTGTTCTCTAGCTGCACTGCTCCTAAATTTGGCTTGTTTCTCACAGATACCAAAGCTTACCCAATGGAATAACCAAATGAAGAAAGGCCCCTGGCTAATTTACCACTTTACTTTAATCTGGTCATAGAATAACAGGTAATTTATATAAAATATATATTAAAAAGTCTGCCAGAGGGTCCAAACTTTTAAATAAATATAGATTAAATACAATGATAGGATTTTCAGGAAAAATAGAAATTTTTATAGATTTCAGAAAAAACAATGAAATCATAGGGTTAGAAAGAAGAAGTGAAGCTGTTTGTTGAAACTTCACTTTTGTCTTTGCTGGCAGAGGTGAAGGGACCAAGATTATTTTGCAACCAGTGTGTTAGCAGGCATAATTTTGGATATTTGTATAGAAGCACTGTCTTCTCTGAAATCTAGAGAAAGAACTGTCATCTCCCAGTCACTGTAGAAAAAGGAACCATGTGTTATGTTGCAGAGGTCAAGTTCCTCTGGTCACATTCACTCATTGTGCATTGGGAAGGCAAAGAGAAGTGTGAAGTAAATTGATAGAACAATGATTTTATACAGGCACAGTGGACTATTTATTTTTGAAAGGTCAGTTAGGAAAGGGTGTCATTGCATTGTGGAGTAACACATACAAAAATTAGTTAAAGAAATGAACCCCTGCAGGGGGCCTCAGTATTGAAAAATCACCCAAAGACCTACAATAAATGCTCTGTTAACTAGTGTGGTTAGGGAATGAGGTCCTCTGGTTAATAACATGTTGCAATAAAGTAGTCATTATGATCTCTCTCTCTTTGAAATATTCAGGAATTTGGATAAAGTAATGAAATCACATAAAAGCTCTGTCAGACAACCTGATTCTGAATACTGGCTACAGCCTTTAGCAGGTGTGTGATGTTCATCAAGTTACCTAACCTCTCTCAGCCTTAGTTTTCATATCTGGAAAATGGAGATAAACCTGGATTAAATAACATTTTAGAACTTTCACTTCTGATCAAAATAGAGTTTCAGGACAGGATTTGCCCTCTTGCTTGACACAAATGAAATTCTGGACAAAATATATGAAAGATTGGTTTTTAAGACACTGTGTATTGGACAACGAAGGATGGTAATCTTTGGGATCTGAAAGTGGATGAGGCGAGACCTATGACTGCCCCAGATTACTGCCCTGAGCGAGTCACCTGGTCATATAGCAGAGAGGGAAAGCCAGTTGCAGTCCAGCAGACTCCCTGAGTTGAAGACATCAAGCTGAGTGTCCAGAGAGACTAAGGGAGCTACAGTTCACAAGATAGAGTCCTGAGAAAAAAGAGTCCCACGGAAAGAGGACTCTATAGAACTGTGGAAGTTCCCCTCTTGAGTTCAGCACAGTATTGATCAGCACACACACATGAAGAAAGGAATTGAGGCTGGGGAAATCACCACCACGAGGACTAGAGGGAAGAGTGCACATTGATTGCACAGCATTAGGAGGTGCCTGTTCTCATCAGCTAGATTGGGAAATTTTGTAAGTCTCACACAACTGGTTAGAGTACTAAGAAGGGTTTTGTCTCAATAATAGGAAATAATAGGCCCTAAACTAACAGGGATTAAACGTGTTCCGAATAACAAAACACAGAATATTAAAAAAAACACAAAATATCCAATACCAAGAAAGGTAAAATTCACAATCTGTAGCATCCCATAAAAAATTACCAGGTATAGAAAAAGTGAGAAAAATATAACCCATAATAAGAAGAAAAATCAATCCAAACTGACCTGTAACTCACACAGATGTTAGAATTTGCAGACAAGGACTTTTAAACAGTTGTTATAACTGTATTCCATATGCTCAAAAAGTTAAGCAGAGACCTGGAAGATATAAAAAAGTCCCAAATTGAATTTTTGAAGTTTTAAATTTGTACAATGTCTGATCTGAAAATATAAACTAGATGGGGTAAACATCAAATTAGACATGGCAGAAGAAAAGAGTGAACTTAAAGACATAGCAATGGAGACCATTGAAAATAAAACAGACAGAGATAAAAATAATCCAAAAAAGTGAAGAGTATCAGTGACCTGTGAGACGACTTCAAGCTGCCTAATACATGTGTAATTGGAGTCACTGAAAGGGGGAGAGGGACAGAAAAATATCTGAAGAAATAATGATAAGAAATTTTTCCAAACTTGATGAAAACTTTAAATCCATAGATCTAAGAAGCTACACAAAACTCAACACACACAAAAGGAAAAACTACATCAAGGCACATCATCATAAAATTGCTCAACAACAGTGATAACAAGAAAATCTTAAAAACAACCAGAAAAAATAGACGTGCTAGGTACAAAAGACCAAAGATAAGAAACACAGATTTTAAAATCAGAAACAATGCAAGAAGATAGTGGCCCAGATCCCCCCCACCAAAAAAAAAAGTCAATCTAGAATTCTACCTTTCAAACACAAAAGCAAAATACTTTTTCAAACATACAAGAGCTGAAAGACTTTATCACCAGCAGAAACATTCTGCAGAAAAATGTGAAAGGAAGTCTTTCAGGAGTCAAAGGCCAGCCCGATCCCCACCCCCTCAAGCCCCCTACCCTTGCCTGAGTCATGGAAGCAGGAAACTGAGCATGCCCAGGGTCCTAGGCAGGAGCCAAGGGCAGCCCCTTCCACTGGAAAGCAGGCGAGGAGCATACTGAAAACACCACTTCCTAACGGGTGGCCTACCACAGCCACAGCCACAGCCACAGCTGCTGCAAAAGTGGCTCAATGCCACAGCAGTAGCCATAGCTACCGTGCGGGAGGCCTGCCAGACACCCGGCAGCAGTGACACAAGGAGAGTCACCAGCAGAGACCTGAAAAAGAAGAGGACGTCTCTCTCGTCAAAGCCTACTCCAGCGTAATAGAAGCAGCAACTGCCCTACCATGACCCTGCATATTTCTGATTTTAGTAATTTCTGTCTTCCCTCTTGTCTTCTTGGTCAGTCTAGATAAAAGTTTGCAAATTTTGTTGATTTTTTGAAAGAATCAAAAAAAAGGCTAATAAGTAGTCTACAAAGCACTGTTAATGTAAATATTTTAGTCAAACATTAACTTTACGTAACTCTTTGAGGGTGTAATAACCTTTATATATATTGTGTAATTCGTTAATATGTAACTATCATTCATTTTCTTTGACAGGCTTTATTATGGGAGATTGAAATCAAGGTCAAAACTCATTTCTCATTATGGTCTAAGTTATTTCTTTTCTGCATCTCCTCTCTTATGACAGTTTTGAATTTTCTAAACCAGATAGTTAAGAACATTTTTGTTTTCAAGAGTTCAACATAATACATTTCTATGTTATTAAATATATAAAAAAAAAAGCAGGACATGAAATTAAACATACTGAGCTATTACAGCTCTGTCAAAATATGCATATGAAAGAAGACACTGACACCCAAAACAGTCATTGTTCTATCAGTGTGGTGGGATTATGGATGATATTTTTGCCTTGTCTAAATTTACCAACTCATTGTAATACTGTATTTTGCTTTGTACAATTACAATTTTTATAATTAAAAAATAAATTTATACTAAAGAAAAAGCACCAATATGGTATCAACATGAGTAAATATACAAGATTGTTTTCTTGTAATTTAAATAACTTTAATAAATAATTGGCTGAAAAAATAATAATGGAGTGTGGGGTTTATAATAGATATGGAAGTATGTTGAAACACACCAATGTACCAAGGCTGGGTAGGGAAAAATCAAAGTATACTGTTGTAAGCTTCTTACTGTTGTAAGCTTCATGAAGTGCCGTGATATTACTTGAAGGTAGACTTGCTAAATTAACAATATGTACTAAACACCTGAAAGTAACCCCTACGATAACAAAACAATGAGTTAGAGCCAATAAACCAACAAAGAAGATAAAATTAAATAATAAAAAATGCTAGATTGATCCAAGAAAAGGAAAAAAAGAGATAAAGGAGAAGAAAAAAAATGAGATAAATATAAAACAAATAACATAATGATATAATTATACTTAACAACTTCAATAATCATATTAAATAAAAATGCTCTGGATACCTCAATTATAAGGCAGCAATTGTCAGATTCAACATGAAAGTAAGATTCAAATATTTGCAGGCTTTTTAAAAGAAATTGACAAGCTGATTCTAAAATTTGTATGGAATTGTAAAGGACCTACAATAGCCAAAATGATTCTGAAAGATAAGAATAAAATTGGAGGATAACACTACCTCATTTTAAGATTTATTATAAAACGTCATTAATCAAGACAGATGGCATAGACATAAATATAGACAAACAAATCAGTGAAACAGAATAGAACAGAACAGAATACAGTAGAATAGAACAGAATAGAATCTAAAAAGTAATATTCCCTTAGAATATTTTACAGGTTGGCTAAAACTCGGAGTGTGTCAAATTTTTTAAGAATATAAAGAAGTGTTTTAAGCTAGGAGAATTTATTTTCTAATGCAAGGGTTATAGTGAGCAATTTTAGCTATGCCTAAAAAGTGAGTTACCTTTGGAGTTTTCATTTAAATGAATGTTTATACTTACAAATCCATGTATAAATACATATATAGGGATCATATATCATATTCTTGTGCTGGTAATAGGAATAAGCACTGTTCTGATTAGTTCATGCATAATCTCTCTGAAATCTTTGGCAGTTTTATTCAAAATGTCTTCACATTAAAGAAATTCTATGTTTTCCATTTACTGTCAAAAATAGACTACTTTAACAGGGACATAATCCCTTGAAAATATTCACACTTATAATCACATTCATGCATACCCCAGGTCTTTTCTGACTGCTTGCAAATATCCCTTTTCTTCTTTACACGCAGCCTTCACAGTTAAAAGATGAAATTTCTTTGGCCATTTCCTCCCATGTTTATACAGCTCAGCTTTTCAAAGAGTTTTTTAAAATGGCTTAGGCACACCTAAGAAAAATATGCATTTCTTTTCATCACTTGGCTAAAAGCCAGGGCTTTTTAAATCTCCATTTACCAAGAAATAAGTGTTCTCAAGTATGCTGTTTATCAGCAAATTGAAGATGCTCTCGATAGAAACTCACTTTTCTACCTCAAAAAGCCCCTATCATCTTTTCATTTTTTTCTGTCCTTGTTGCACATAGTTATTTGTTACCCATAGAAAGAGCTATTCTGGTATCTCTATTCTATTCATGAATCTCTGGCTGATATCTGGTGACTGTTAGAACATACACAATGCAAAGCTCACCCCAAACCCTTATTCTTTATAAGCCTTAGAGGACAAACTAATTGAATAATGATTTCCTACATATCAGAAACAGTTTGTTCCTAAAAGCAGTTTACTTAATGTCTTAGGTTGGGATCACCAAAAGCAGACTCTGAGCTGAGGCCTTGTGTGCAAATGACTTGTTGAAAATATGAAAGAGAAACTTGCAAGGGAATGCAAGCAGCAGAAGAGGGCAGGAGAAGGAGCCAGACCAAGGATGTGATTCCATGCAAAGTCCCGTGGAGGCTGGCTTCACCCTGATCCTGCAGAGAAACTTGGGAGTGTGGCATATGCCTTAAAATTTTTCTTTGAGACCAGGGAGTTGGGCTTTTGCACTCTCACAGAAGTCAGTCATTCGCTAAGGACGGGTTGGGAGATCTAAAATTCCAGGGACTTCCAGCTCTCTGAATATCCCCATGATGTGGCTCAGGATGTCCTGGGAAGTCCCCCCAAATAAAGTCAAGGTGCAGGTCATTGGAAGAAAAAGTATACAGAAGCTAGGGGATGGATGCAAAGAAAGACGGAAAGGATCCTGGGGGATCTGGCCAGAGGATTAGCAGTGTCCTGGGTATTTAACAAATATTCACCAAACACCTGCTCTGTGCCAAGCACTGTACCTGATGTTGGGAACAAAGTAGTGAGCAAAGCAGATTCATTGCCAACTCTAGTTAAGTTTAAAATGGAGTTGAAAATATGGCTCTTAAACCAATAATCACACGAATAAATAGAATATTACAAACTGTGAAGTGCTATTAAAAAATTTATCACAGCATTTATTAGAGGGCCTTGAATCGGTCTTAGGTTCAAGAAATGCTTGTCCTAGGAAGCAACTCAGCATGTAGCAATTTTCCTTTCCTGGGAATATGAAGAAAACTCACATTGTAGTTATTACTGTTTTTGTTAGGTCAAAATATTTTGCACACTGGTAGGTATCCCAAAGAAATTTCCAAAGTAAGGATTAATCTCTGTGAAAAGCCCTTACATAGTGAATCATTGAAACAGAGATAATATAAGGGTGTTTAGATTGGGTAAACTAGGGAATTTTCTACATTGCAAACTTTTTACAGACTTCACAACATAACACAAACAGCCTGAATAAGAAAGTCAAGCACAAACACACACATACCATCAGATGGTCAGGTTTTGGCACCAAGGACCTTTTTTTGAGTAGGAATAATGATAGAAATTTTCACATGTTGAGACTATATGACCTGCCAGGGATCAGTCTAGGTGCTCTGTATTCAGTATATGATTAAGTCCTAACAGTGACCAATGAGTTAGCTACTGTCTTTATCCCTACTTTGCAGAAAAAAAAATGGGATGAGAGAGGTTAAGAAATTTGCCCAAGTTCACCCAGATGCAAAGCAATTGAATGGGACTGGAATATAAGTCTGACGTCAAAGCTGAGTCCTAACCAATTTGTTAGACTGGCTAGAAAAGCAGCACCGCTTATGTGAAAACTCTCACTGGAAAAAGTAGAAAACATGGCAGGTGAAATTCAGCAGAGTATCAACAAATTATCCACCTTGGCTAGAAGAGTGGCTAGCTAGTTTATAATCCCCTTTTCTAAACAGTGTGGTTCCACTCAGGAGTCAACTAGAGCCCCCAGCTCTATCAAAATACTCCCTGCTGCTGTGTAGGCAAGAATAATGTGAAACTTTCTCTGTAGCCTCAAGCAAATCATATCTTATACTCTATTAGTTCCAGCATTTTCATCAGGGAATGTACAGGGTCAGTGCCTGAAGGTAGGTTCCAGAGTGCCGCTTGACCATGACAGACAGAGTCACCACCAGCAGAAAATATGTTTCTCACCATAGCACAAGGCATCGTTTGTGGGGTAACACACTCAGTACCTCCCACAAGCAGTTCAAAAATGTGAATTTCTCATCGTGAGTCTATCACCCATAAATTACACTGGCTAAGAGACTGGTTTAGTTCTCTCTGATATGACAACTCTGAGAGATTGGTAATGACTGCCTGCAACACTGCTGCAAGAATCCAAAGGCTGTGTGCAGGCTCCGCAGGAGGGAGCACCAAGACCCACTGGTGATGCCCAAGAGGGTGCTGGAGCATCTGATACATTCCAGCCACACTTTATCAACAGTGTTTTCCAAACCTACCTCATCACAAGAATTGTGTGGGACTCAAGTTGAAAATACAGATTTCCAGGTCTAGGACAAAGCTACCAAATCAGATCCTACAGGATAGATGCCTGGGAACTGGCATTTTAAACAATTGCCCCAGGTGATTCTTACGATTAGGTAAGTCTGGGAAACACTGAGATGAACGGTTCTTTATCCCATATATATTTAAAGGTTTTATGGGGTCAGTTTAAAAAAATTCCACTGTTAAACTACTTAAATCGAACAGCCCTTTTCCCAGCCATATGTATGCATGCACATGTGCGTGCAGGTGCATCATATGTAACAAGGATGGGTTTTCATACCATTCAGGCAACCCAAGGACTAGTGACAGGATCTTCCTTTCCCTATCTAGATGCCTCCTCCAGAATTCAAGAGCTCACACCTTCTTTTGAGTGTGGTAGGAGGTTAAAAGTGTCTTGAGCAGTTCAGACTTTCAGCTAATTCTCAAGTGAGAGGCAAGCTTCCTTCAGTTGCACAATCCGTGGAGGTACGTGGGTGAGAAACTGCCGATGGATGCCCTTTTGTCACCATGATGAAAATAAATAGCTGCCTCACCTGCAGAGCTCATGGACATTCCCAGTCCAAAGGCCAGAGATGTGTAGGTGCTGCGGGTGTGTGTGTGTGTGTGTGTGTGTGTGTGTGTGTGTGTGTGTGCATGTGCGCGTGCGTGTGTGTTAAACTCCTACACTCTACTCCCCTCAGGGCCTCTTCTGATTTTTCTGGTTTGGAACAAATAAAACAACAACAACAACAAATATTTATTATTTATTTTCTTCTCTTCCTGCCATAACAATCCTAATTATCTTTCAGGCAATATGAATGCCTCTGGCTCTGCCTGACTTATGATCAGGAAGTGCAGGAAAGAAAGCAACACCCAGAGTTAATTATTTCACGGTTTTATTTCGCTACATATATTTCTTCACTAGAATGTAAGCTACTGAGGACAGAAGCAGTGCCCGTTTCTTGCTGTATTATTTTCAGTGCCTGGTGCCTAGTGTGGCATGCATTAATAAATATTTGTTAAATTAATGTACAAATGCCAATATATTTTCATTCTCAACTCCTTTAGTGTCCTTTTTATGTGCGTAACTTACCTATTTTTCAAGGCACAACTCAAGTCTTACCTCTTCCCAGAAGACTTCCCAGAGTCTACTGACTTTTCTCTAACCACTTTAGTCTTTTGTCTGTATTGCATATCTCCTTGATTATTTCTATGATTTTTAGTTTATTTATTTAAGGCAAATGATGTTTTCAACTTTATAATAAATGTCATTCAAGTTATTCCTTAGAAATAAATTAGAGCAGACCGATGGATCAATCTGGGCTCTCATTCAAGATAAGTAAATTGGGTCAAACTATACTCTCTGGGTACACAGTTCTTTGACTATTTGACTTGTCCTTAATCTCTTATTTTTAACTTGTGTCATATTTCCTCCTCACTTCCTTCATGGACAAAGGATTATGTGTTTTTCTTTACAGAAATGAGTGTGGCTCAATGCACACAGTAAATTCCCAATGATTACTTGATTGATTTTAAAGACGCCAGGGCTATTTCAGAGACGCCAGTGTTCTCTACACGGACGACAATGTTGCAAATGTGCCCTTCCAACTTGCAGGAAGGCCCTCTCGGTCCTATGTTGTGGTTTCAGTGTTCTCCGGACAGTAAAAGAAAACATGTACAACTACAAATATGTGCTCTCCTGTCCTTCCTCAGGATTTAAATGATAAGTAAAGTCCATGAAAATGCTTAAATCTTAAGGGAGTGTTTCTATGTGCTATAAAATTTTGCTTCTGACTAAGAGAGAATTAAAATTCAGGAACACTTGAGATTTTGAATGTTCTATTTCTTTCCAAGACTTTGTCTCAGCTCCTAGCTGCCTTGGCAATTTTTTTGCCTGCCACTGAAGGAAAGAGAATATTTTTACCACAGCATTTGTCTTTGTTTCAGCAATGAAAACATAAATGTTCAAAAGACACTGGCAGCACAACTCAAATCTGAGGAGGTGATTTTTCTTACACAGCAATCTTTAATACTGAAAAATGAAACAATAATACCAATATCACCAAGGTCAAGGCTTTGGATCCTCGTTCCATCAGGCCACCAAAAAAAACCAAACGATAATATTGATGGGTTTTCAGACTAAATTCCAGTAAACTACGGTATCTTTCATGAAAAGAAGCAAAAGACAATGAAAGAAAAATAAAAGAGGGCATCGTTAAATAATCAGTGAAGGCTGTATTAATGAGAAAACAAGGCTTTGATTCTTTACCCCAAGATCTGGCAGTGTTGGTTAGAAATAAAACACAGAGGATTTGTATAATACCAAGCTCAAGCACAGTCTCCTTTTATCACAAATCCCTCATCTCAGAATGTTATAATGTAGAACTCTAGTGCTCTTCCCTGGTAAACAAAACATGTATATTATTAGTGGTTTCTCTACACTTTAAATGCAATTAGAGTTTTTGAGCACTATTGTAAATAGAGCTGCGATGAACATGGGAGTGTTCACTCTGTTGATTGTTTCCTTTGCTGTGCAGAAGCTTTTTTAGTCTGATATAATCCCCCCCACTTTTTTGTTGTTGCTGTTGTTGCCTGTGCTTTTGGGCTCTTATTCATGAAGTCTTGGCCCAGTCCTACTTCCTGGAGTGTTTCCCCTATATTTTCCATTAGTAGTTTTATAGTTTAATGTCTTATACTTAGGTCTTTAATCTATTTTGAATTGATTTCTGGTATATGGCAAGAGGTGCATGTCTAGTTTCCTTCTTCTGTGTACAGATATCCAACTTTCTCAGCACCATTTATTGAAGAGGTGGTCTTTTCCCCAATATATGTTCTTGGTGCTTTTGTCAAAGATCAGTTGGCTGTAAGTCTTTGGATTGATTTCTGGGTTCTCTATTCTGTTCCATTTTTCTGAGTGTCTATTTTTATGCCAGTACTGTGCTGTTTTGCTTACTATAACTTTGTAGTATAATTTGAAGTCAGGTAGTGTTATGCCTCTGACTTTTTTGGTTTTGCTCAGGATTGCTTTGGCTATTCAGGGTCTTTTGTTATTCCATATGAATGTTAGGACTGCTTTCTCTATTTCTGTAAAGAATATCATTGGTATTTTGATGGGGATTCCATTGAATCTGTAGATTGCTTTGGGAAGAATGGACATTTTCATGATGTTACCTATTCCAACCCAAGAGCATGGAATGTCTTTCCATGCTTTTGTGTCTTTAATTTCTTTCAGTAGTAATTTGTATTTCTATTTGTAGAGATCTTTCATCTCCTTGGTTAAATTGATTCCTAGGTTTTTTATTATTTTTTTTAGTTGACTATTGTAAATGGCCTTACTATATTGATCTCTCTTTCTGTTAGTCTGTTATTGGAGAATATAGATGCAATTGATTTTAGGGTGCTGATTTTGTATCCTGCAACATTACTGAAATTATTAATCAGCTCTTTTTTTGATAGAGTCTATAGGTTTTTCTATATATATAGGATCATGTCATCTGCAAATAGGGACAGTCTAACTTCATCTTTTCCAATCTGGATGCCTTTATTTCTTTCTCTTGCCTGGTTTCTCTGGATAGTACTTCCAGTACTGTGTTATACAGGAGTGGTGACTGTGGGCATCCTTGTCTTGTTCCTGATCTTAAGGGAAAAGCGTTCAGTTTGTCCCCATTCAGGATGATATTGGCAACAGACTTGTCATAAATGGCTTTTATTGTGTTGAGATACTTTTCCTTCTATACCTAATTTGCTGCAAGTCTTTATCATGAAGGGATGTTGAATTTTGTCAAATGCCTTTTCTGCATCAACTGAAATAATCAAATGGTTTTGTCCTTGATTTTGTTGATGTGGTGTATCACATTAATTGACTTGCATTTGTTGAAGTATCCTTGTATCCCTGGCATGAATCTTGCTTGATCATGGTGTATAATTTTTGATATCTTGCCATATTCTGATTGCTGGTATTTTGTTGAGAATTTTTGCATCTTTGTTCATCAGTTTTCTTTTTTTGTTGCACCTTTGGTTTTGTTGTCAAGGTGCTGTTGGCCTCATAGGATAAGTTTGGGAGCATGGCCTCTGTTTCAATTTTTTGGAATAGTTTGAAGAGAATTGGTATTAATTCTTCTTTAAATGTTTGGTAAAAATCAGCAGTAAAGTAATCCAATCCTGGACTTTTTCTTTGTTGGGAGAGTGCTGCTTCAATCTTATTGCTTGATATTTTTCTATTCAGGTTTTCTATCTCTTCTTCATTCAATCTTGACAGTATGTATGTGTCTGGAAATTTATCCATTCCTCCAAGTTTTCAAATTTGTTGGTATATAGTTGTTCATAATAGTCTCTAATGACTCTTTGTATTTCCGTGAGATCAGTTGTGATGTCTCCTTTTTCATTTCTGATTTTTGTAATTTGAATCTTCTCTCTTCTTTTTTTATTTTGTTAACCTAGCTAATGGTTTGTCTATTTTGTTTATCCTCTCAAAAAACCAACTTTTTGTTTCATTGATCTTTTCTATTGTTCTTTGGTTCTATATATCATTTAGTTGTGCACTGATCTTAATTATTTCTTTCTATCTACTAACTATGGGATTAGATTGTTCTTCTTTTTCTAGTTCTTTTAGGTGTGGGGTTAGGTTGTTTAATTGAAATCTTTGTATTTTTTTTTGATGTAAGTGTTTATTGCTATAAACTTCCCACTTATTCTGAGTTTGTAGTATACCACATGTTTTGATATAATATGTCTTTATTTTCATTGGTTTCTAGATATTTTTTGATTTCCTATTCAGTTTCTTCTTGGACCCACAGGTCATTCAGGAGCCTATTGCTTAATTTCCATGTGTTTGTATAAAGTCCTGATTTTTGCTTGTTATTGATTTCTAGTTTTAATCCCTTGTGGTCTGAGATGATTTCGATATTTTAAAAGTTATTGAGACTTAATTTGAGACCTAACATGTGCTCTATCTTGGAGAATGTTCCACATGTTGATGAGAAGGATGTACATTCTGTAGTTGTTGGATGAAATGTTCTGTAGATATCTGCTAGGTCCAATTGGTCTAAAGTGTAGTTTAAATCCCTGAATGATATATAGCCTTGCTGGGTATATTATTCTTGGCTGGCAGTTTTTTTCTTTTAGTATTTTGAATATGTCATCCCATTTTCTTCTCACCTGTAGAGTTTCAGTTGAGAAGTCTGCTATTAATCTCATGAGGGCTCCCTTGTAAGTGACTTAACACTTTTCACTGCTGCTTTTAG